>NC_058087.1:161421922-162021922 GCF_014858855.1 Bufo gargarizans
GAATCTGCACTGCTTTGAGAGCACCAGTAGATTAATTGTACTGTACAAGCACCAAGACTGGGAGGCACTGTATAGGAGCATGAAGACAGGCCCTTGTAATTCTAGGGGAAGTGGGGAGGGAATAGAACTATAGGGGTGTTAGTAGCTGGAGCTCCCAGAGCTCTGGCTAGCCCCCTAATGCTCCAGCAAACTCATTTACCAACTCTAGCAGGCTATATGTCTTGTTTAATGGGGTTGTTCATGCTGGCATAGTTGGCAAAAAATAGCCATGTTTAAGTTTTTATTTTTCTAGAATGAAAGAGAATTGCATTTGCTATGAAAACTTTTTTTTTCTGAATGGATTTTATGCAGTTTTTATACAAATGTCATGGCTCGAAATTAGTGTCAATAGAGCCTTAAAGAGTTTAAGAAAGCTAAATGATTAACCTGAAGGGAGACTCTATAAGCTGTACACTACTCAATTTTTCGCTCATTCTCTCCTTTATAGAGTTTGGGTTTGTAATCAATACATTATGAAAGCAAATTAAGCAAACATTTTAAAAGGTTACAGAAATACCACCTGGATAAATGAACTTGACATAAACATTTATTAGCACTGTGGCAGTGCAGAAAGACTTTGATAGAACAATCACTTAGTGGAGAAACAAGTGCAAATACACTGCCTGTCCCCAAAAAAAGTCATCACCATAAAAAAAGGTCACACACTATAATATTTTGTTCCGATAAGCTTCTGCAATGTCACAAGATTTATTCCCATCCAGTGTTGCATTAATTTTTCACCAAGATCTTGCATTGATGATGGGTAAAGTCTGACTGCTGTGCAAAGCCTTCTCTAGCACATCCCAAAGATTCTCAATAGGGTTAAGGTCTGGACTCTGTGGTAGCCAATCCATGTGTGAAAAAATGTCTTTCACAATTTGAGCCCGATGAATACTGGCATTGTCATCTTGGAATATGCCCGTGCCATCAGGGATGAAAAAAATCCATTGATGGAATAACCTGGTCATTCAGAATGTTCAGGTAGTCAGCTGACCTCATTCTTGGAGCACATACTGTTGCTGAATCTAGACCTGATCAACTGCAGCCACCCCAGATCATAGCACTGCCCCAACAGGCTTGTACAGTAGGCACTAGGCATGATGGGTGCATCACTTCATCTGCCTCTCCTCTTACCCTGATGTGCCCATCACTCTGAAACTGGGTAAATCTGGACTTATCAGACCACATCACCTTCTTTCATTACTCCAGAGTCCAATCTTTATGCTCCCTTGCAAATTGAAGCCCTTTTTTCTAGTTTGCCTCGCTGATTAGTGGTTTTCTTACGGCTACACAGCTGTTCAGTCTCAATCCCTTGAGTTCCCTTCACATTGTGCATGTGGAAATGCTCTAACTTTCACTATTAAACATAGCCCTGAGATCTACTGTTGTTTTTCTTCAATTTGATTTCACCAAACGTTTAATTGATCGCTGATCACAATCATTCAGGATTTGTTTCCCACCATATTTCTTCCTCGAATACAATGGGTTCCCAATATCCTTATAGTTTCTAATAATGCGTTGGACAGTTCTTAACCCAATTTTAGTAGTTTCTGCAATCTCCTTAGATGTTTACTCTGCTTGATGCATGCCAATGATTTGACCCTTCTCAAACAGACTAACATCTTTTCCACGACCACGAGATGTGTCTTTCAACATGGTTGTTTAAGAAATGAGAAGCAACTCATTGTACTAGTTGGGGTTAAATAACTTACTGCCAACTGAAAGATAATCGCCAATGCAGTAATTATCCAATAGGAGGCTCACACCTATTTGCTTAGTTAATTCCAGGTGGTGACTTTTTTTCGGGACAGGCAGTGTATAATAGCCCCAACTAGTTTACACAATTAAGCAATATAGAATAAAACAATTCATGTCAAGTAATCATTAGTGATTCAGAATATAGAAACAATAAGAGACCACAGCAGACAAAATAAATCATTGAAACATTTCAAGTATAGTGTATTAATGCACGGTATCAATTTGGTACCTATGTCAGTTGTATGCTATTACACATAATGGTAACTAGACATTATAGGTCAATTTTTTTTAAAAAAAATTCTTCTGTTTCAGAAGTTATTTAGTTAAATATGTGGGACATAATAGATACATTTGCATTGGAGAAAACTGTAATCTAGCATACTAATAAAATTTGAGGGGGCTTTAAAAATTGAATGGAGTGAAAAACTCAACTTATATGCCCCTAACTAGCTTTGGTCAAAGAATCAAGTATCTCAGAAAGCTTCACCAGTTTTGTTATATAAAATGAAGAAAAGCAATTGTGTGCTTGTTATCTCAGATTCTGGTTCATCGAAAGCAGATAGCTAGATAGATATGAAATAGATATGAGATAGATAGATATGAGCTAGATAGATAGATATGAGATAGCTAGATAGATAGCTAGATAGATAGATAGATAGATCTAAAAGTGTTTCCTGCTCACTGTTACAATGTACTGTATTTAAATATCCATAAAGATATCAACAGAAGAAATGTTACCTCTTCGGACTCGTCTGTGTTAGTAACTACTTGAATTCCCCATAATATAACAATTCGGCAGCATCTACACTTATGACTTTTTGTTATGCCACCCCTCTATTATTCCTGCCATCAGACAGCAGCAAAGATCCAGCTGGGTGTAAAAATAAATGCTCTAGAATTGTTGCAAGAGGAACACAAAGCTTAGGGGTCATCTAGGTTCTGAAAAAAGCAAGGGAAACAAGTGGGAAGCCTGCATCTGAAGTGAGGGCTATGGCATATTTCACCTCCAAGGGTCCCTGCTGCACAACTATGGGAAAATAATTTGCTCAGAAAAGCTAGAGTATAACATTTATCAGTAACAAAAATATATACAAATCACATTATGTATTCAAAGGCTTGGAGTAAAGAGATTCTTTTTCTTGATAGAAAAACCCTGCACCAGAGTAAATTGGAGCAATACACAGGGTAATTGCTTGAGAGCATATTAGATTATATTACCAACCTTCACTTCAATAACAGGAAAATACCTATTCCAGCAAATGTTATATATTTTTTTTTTTATTCCACAAACATGAACTCATTCTCTGTGATGAGAAATGTAATTATCACTAGGGGATAAGGGAAAAAAATGTAAAACCCTTGATTATCTGTATAAAGAAGGCAGTAATTCTATTTTAAGCTCACAGTTCATAGCCTCTTATCAACTAATACTGCAGATTTTACACACCAAATATTCAAGAAACTTCAGGAAGTTAAATATTTGATTTATGTTAATGTAATGTTCACCCCTGTGTTATTGACAGCGGTAAACTAAAGCTATTCTTCCATGATACAACAATATGCCGCCATACCATTATACTGCTATTATATGCATATGGCGTGATTCTATAATGTGGGACTGATAGACTACTATGGCTCCGTACTGTAATACTATGTCTATGTGGCTAACCTATAAATCAAAGTCTGACCTCTTAAAAAGCCTTGACACATATTTTGGGCTATCAGCCAAATCAGAAAAGTCCACATATAGACAGCATCGATCCAGTGTTGTTGAGGTAGTAAACAGTTTATTTTTGAAGGATTTTTCCAAGTTTGCTGATGACTTATCCTTTAGATAGGTCCTCAAAAGTGATGAGTGAAGTATTGTAAAATTCGATCCGGCTGCTTCACCAAATTTTATAAAAAAAATTGATTAGTGACAAATTACTTTGTCACAAAACACATGTTTTTTGCAAGGAGTGGGTGCAATGACTGTACCCCTAATTGTTCCCCACAGATGCCGCATTCATAGCTGACAGTATTACAGTGTAAAATAAAAAAATAAAAAAATCATACCTACTCCATCCATTTGATCGCAATGAGCCGGCCGCAGCCATCTAATTAAAGATCTAGCACAAAATCTTGCTTGGCCCGTGATGATGTCATTGAAGTTCTCATAAGAAATCCGGTGCACAGTGATGTATAATGTCACCACGCTGGCCGGCGTGATGATGTCATCATGGGCTGCGCAAGATTTTGCGCTAGATCTTCAATCAAGATGGCAGCAGCCGGCTCGTCGCAATCAAATGGAATTCGATCCGAATTTCAGGATAAATTTGATTTGCCTACAAGCTGAATTTCCTCGTGTTTTGTGTCAACAAATCGATTTAATCTGAATTAGAAAAAATAAATAAAAAAATGCTAACTTACATCCTCCATTTGCTTTCAACGTGCCGCCAGCCTTCATCTTGCTTGCTTGAATATCCGAAATCTTCTGCGGCATGAGATTACATCAGACGGTAAGTTTGAATCCTTTTTTTTTTATTGTTAATTTTACACTCAGATGCAGTGATCATGTATGAATGCGGCATCTGAGGGGTACAATGCCTGGGGCAGCTCTAGCACAGCTCCCTGTCATTACACACGCTACTTACAAAAAAATTGCGCTTCATGACAAAGTTATTTGTCATGAATAGAGATGAGCGAATCGAAGCTGACAAAGTGGAATTAGTTTAGAATTGCAGGAAGAATTTTATTTGCAACAAATGCAAATTTCCTCGCGCTTCATGGTAATGAATCACATTTTTCCTCAAGGGCAAGGTACTCTGGGAAGGTGGGATCACCCAAATTGACATGCCTATATGCAGCCAATAAGCAGCCAGCCCTATAAATACGGAGGCAATCTGACAGTCAGACATTTTCCAGCATTCAGAGTGCAGGGACAGACATATGAAGGTGCTAGGGACAGCATTTGGAAAAACCTGATTGTGGAAAAAAATCAATAAAAAAAACATAAGTGGAGAGGAAGGATAGGGAAGAATTATTTCACAGCATCTTACTGCAAGGAGAGATGTAAGAAGGCGCTAGGGACATTTATAGGAAAGCATATAGTGCAGGGAAAGATTATTTGGGGATCCAAATAGCCATTTGATAGCTCTGTCCTTATAGCTTTTTGTTTGGGCTGCAAGTGCTATGTTGAAAAGCCTTTAGCGGCTTATATCTTAGTATCTTTAGTATCTTATATCAGAACTACAAGATAAATTTATACGCATTTCACTTCTGTAGTTATTTCTGTTGAAAGCATATAGGGGCTAGGGGCGTATGTCAGTACTACAAAAACAATATATACGCACATCACTCTTTCAGGTTTTCTTTTGTCAAAGTGTACAGTAGCCTATTTCAGTCCAACAAGAAAAATATATTCTCAGTTCACTTCTGCAGTTAATTTTGTTGAAAGTGTATAGTGGTGTATTACAGTAAAAAAAAAATAATATATATATATTTTCCTGGTCAAAGCATATAGGCTCGTATTTGAGTACAACAAGAAATATATATTCTCAGGGCATTTCTGCAGTTAATTCTAGTGAAAGCATATAGTAACCTATTTCAGTCCAACAAGAAAAATATATTCTCAGTTCACTTCTGTAGTTATTTCTGTTAAAAGCATGTAGTGTTATATTTCAGTAAAAAAATAAAAATATAAACACAATACATTGTTGCAGTTACTTCTGGTTAAAGCGTTTAGGGTTCTATTTCAGTACTACAGGAAAAATATATACGCACTTCACTCTTTAAGTTTTTTCTGGTCAAAGGGTATAGTGGACTATTTCAGTCCAACAAGAAAAATATATTCTTATTTCACTTATGCAGTTATTTTTGTTGAAAGCGTAAAGTGGTGTAGTTCAGTAAAAAAAAAAAATATATATATATAGGCACTGCACTGTTGCAGTTATTTCTGGTGAAAGTGTATAGGGGCATATTTCAGTACTACAATAAAAATATATACGCACTTCAGCATATAGGGTTGTATTTCAGTCCAACAAGAAAAATATATTCTTATTTCACTTCTGCAGTTTTTTCTGTTGAAAGCGTATAGTGGTGTAGTTCAGTAAAAAAAGAAAAATATATATGTGCTGCACTGTTGAAGTTATTTCTGCTGAAAGCGCATAGGGGTGTATTTTAGTACTACAAGAAAAATATATACGCACTTTACTACAAAATTTTCCTGGTCAAAGTGTATAGGGTTGGATTTCAGTCCAACAATAAAAATATATTTTCACGTGCATTTCTGCAGTTAATTCTGGTGAAAGCGTATAGTGGCCTATATCAGTCTAACAAGAAAACAATATTCTCAGTTGTCTTATGCAGCTATTTCTGTTGAAAGCATATAGTGGTGTATTTCAGTAAAAAAAGAAAAATATATACACACTCCACTGTTGTGGCTATTTCTGTTCAAAGCGTATAGTGGCGTATTTCAGTCCAACCAGAAAAATATATTCTCAGTTCACTTCTGCAGTGAAAAGCGTTTAGTGGTGTATTTTCAGTCCAGCAACAAAAATATATTCTCAGTTCACTTCTGCAGTTATTTCTGTTGAAAGCGTATAGGGCAGTATTACTACAAGAAAAATATATACGCACTTCACTCTTTAATTTCTTTCTGGTCAAAGGGTATAGTGGCGTATTTCAGTCCAACAAGAAAAATATATTCTCAATTCACTTTTGCAGTTAATTGTGGTGCTAAAAGTCAGTGATTATAGCTCACTGTTCAGTTCTCCATTCGACAGTTTAATCCAAAAGAAGTGAAAGGCTGTAGCTGAGATTCTCACAAGTAGCGATCAGTTATCCAAACACCAGCAGAAACATGATGAAGGGTGTAGCAGACAGCTTTCTTGATGCCACACTGGCTTTTATGGAAGTCCACCTGCAAGAGGACCTCCCACAATATACAAACATAATAACCAATCACATTGTTCATTTACAGTTTGGATACATTCCCAACAAATGTACATAACCCCCCCCCCCCCCGCCTCTGATACAATCAACAACATAATTGGCATTGCCCGTGACGCAATCAACAACACAATAGGCATTGTCTGTGACACAATTAACAAAATAAAAGTAATTAATCCAGAGGGTTTATACAATGTTACAGTCTGTGGTCCAGGCAATAACAGGGGTTCTGTTACAGTAGTGAAAGCGTTTAGTGGCCTATTTTAGTACAAAAAGAAAAATATATTTGTCGCTTTTAGGAGTGTTTTAATTTTTGTTTAATTTGTTTAGTTCAGCTATAAGTATGTTGGGCAGGGAAGTGCCAGGCCATGCACAGTGGAGTGGCAGAGGCCTAAATGTTTCTGGCGCAAGCAGAGCTTGCAACATAGTTAGTGGGCATAGCAGAAGGAATTGCAGCGAGAGGCCTGAGCTAATGGTGTCATCTAGCGGTCATGTCTTGACCAGCAACCCAACGTTTTTTGATTGGTTGAATCGGTCATTCACGTCATCCCAAGTAACATCAAACACCTCCAGCCAAGAGTCGGTG
Source organism: Bufo gargarizans (assembly GCF_014858855.1). Taxonomy (NCBI): domain Eukaryota; kingdom Metazoa; phylum Chordata; class Amphibia; order Anura; family Bufonidae; genus Bufo; species Bufo gargarizans. The sequence goes on from NC_058087.1 coordinate 161,429,235, forward strand.
GGTTCGTCAGACACAACCCTTAGTTGGCATGGCCTGGGAGCAGGCCCTGTGCCCTCACCTGTCCTCAACCTGCCTCTGTCCTTTTCTGTTACCTCAGCCAGAGAAGTATTGTATGCTGTAGGCTCAGCTCCACTATACACTGAGGATGAGCTGCTAGACAGCCAGTAGTTACTGCCCAGCCAAGATCTGGAGGATACATCCGCTGCTTCCTCCCCTAGAACGGCATCCCCCACCATGGCCCTGCGTCAACATATGCAGCGTCACCATAAAGTGTCCAGGGAGAACCGTGGATCTGATGTGGTAGTCCAGCCTGCCGCAGCAACCGCTGCATCAGCCAGTGGCATGCACCAGGTTTCAAGCAGTGAAGGCTCCACCACCTCAGCTGAAGGGAGCTGTCTGTCAATTCAATCTTCTGCTAGTCCAGATGCTCTTGGTCCTCCTACTCTTTGTCAGTCATTCCGTCAGCAATCGATCACCGAAGCGATTGCCAAGAGACAGCAGTATGCATGCACGCATCCAACGGCGCAGAAGCTGAACCTGCTCCTGTCCAATTTGCTGGTGCTGCAATCCCTCCCTTTCCAATTCGTGGACTCCAAAACTTTCAGATAACTGATGGCTTGTGCCGAGCCAATGTGGAAAGTCCTAAGCCATCATTTATTTTCAAAAAAGCAGCACCAACCCTGGACAAATATGTAGAACAAAAGGTGGGCCAGTCCTTGAGCCTGTCGGTGTCTACCAAAGTGAACAGTAGCACCGGCGTGTGGAGCTGTAACTGCGGTCAGAGACAATACATGTCTTTTATGGCCCACTGGGTGAATGTGGTTCCTGCACAGCCACACCAGCAACTTGGCCAGGTCACGCCGCTTCTGCCACCTCTACGTTGTCACGTCATTGGTCCTGCGACAATGTCCGCCTCGGTCTCCTCATCCTCCACCTTGTCCTCAGCATCCACTGCAGGGACAAGTCACAGTGCCCCTCCAGCATACCACATGTGCAGGACTTAGCGGTCATGCTGTTCTGCACCTGGTTTGCTTGGTGAACAGAGTCACACAGGGGATTAACTGCTCCGCTTCAAGAAATTGGATCCTGGCTTTCTCCGCGACAACTGAAAATCTGAACCATGCTGACCGACAACGGGAAGAACATGGTGTCAGCGCTGCATCAAGGAAGTCTGAGCCATGTGCCCTGCATGGCACACGTGTTAAATCTAGTTGTCAAGCGGTTCCTGAAGTCTTCCACCCATCTGCAAGACATCCTAAAAATGGCCAGGAAACTTTGCATGCACTTCAGCCACTCGTATACCGCAAAGCATACCCTCCTTGAGCTCCAGCTGCAGAATGGCATTCCCCAACATAGGCTGATATGCGAAGGTTCCACCCGCTGAAATTCCACCCTCCATATAAAGGACCGACTATACGAACAGAGAAAGGCCATAGCTATAGAGTGATGAGGAAGATAAGACAGAGGACCCGGACACAACGTGGCAGTATGAAGTGGAGATGGAGGCAGGGAGTCCCACTAAGTCACTTGCACAAATGGCCCGATGCATGCTCACTTGCTTGCGTAGTGACAGCCGAATTGTCACCATTTGGCTGAGGGAAGAAACTACTCATCAGCAGCAGGTAGACCTTGAGCAGGACCTGAACTAGCAGGTGGTGGCATACTTGCACAGCACTCTGCCACTCCACATTGAAGATCTGCTGGACTACTGGGTAGCCAAACTGGATTTGTGGCCGCAGCTAGCAGAGTTTGCCCAGGAAAAGCTGTCCTGCCCGGCCAATACTGTGGCATCAAAGCCGAGGTTTAGTGTGGAAAACTCACCTGTCCATCCAAAATGTGGAGAGACTGACATTTGTCAAGATGAATCAGGCGTGGATCAGCCAGGATTTCCAACCACCAATTCCTGATGCATCAAACTAGATCATTCACGGCACCACACCAACACTTTGATAAAAGAGACCAGATTCTTCTGACTACCTGCCTCAGCTACTACTCTGATGCTGCTACCCGCCTGATGCCAAGTGCTCCTTTTTTCAACCACCTTTGTCAGCGGGGAATAGTATTGCCACCCACCACCCCACTCTTTTACTGCTGCTGCCATCTCCACACTATGTCACCTTGCCACTCTGTGGTCTCCTGATGCTGCTGCTGCTACTGCCATCTCCACACTATGTCACCTTGCCACTGTGTGGTATCCTCCTGCTGCTGCTGCCATATCCACATTATGTCACCTTGCCACTCTGCTGTCTCCTGATGCTGCTGCCATATCCACACTATGTCACCTTTAGTGATGGATGAACAAATGTTCGGGAACGGCAAGTTTGTGGCAGGCCCCATTCACTTTAATGGCAGGCAAACCTGAAAAACCTTCAGCTAATATTTGCATCCACCAAATACTTAGTAGAAGTGTACAAATAGTCCCACAACATGAACAGTGACATACAAGAGGGGGATCAATGAAAAATAAAATAAAAAATAATGTATTTTAATCAGGGGACATTTTTACGCGTCTTAAAGGGAAATTCTCTGAAACGTGCCCTGTTGGAGCCTACAAATTTTTTAGGCTACAGGAGGCCTTCAAAATTAGGCATTCACCTGACATAAAAGAATATGTGATTATGTGGCTTGGGGTACAATATGCGGTCACTGAATAACTATTTTACAGTAGCCCACTTTTTATCACTTTTTTTTTGGGGGGGGGGCAACTGCTATATCACACCAGTAAAAATTATTTGTTGCAATGGAGTTTGTCACTATCTGTAGCTGAGGTAACGCAGCAAAACAGCAAACTAATGCTTCACTACCGAACTGCACTGTATAGAAAGTATATAATTGGTATATAACACCCCTGCTTCAATCAGTTTTTTTGAGGGGCAACTGGTATATCGCACCAGTAGAAATCATTTGTTCCAATGGCGTTTGGCCCTATTTGTAGCTGAGGTAACGCAGCAAAACTGCAGACAAATGATGCACTACCCAAATGCACTATATAGAAAGTATATAATTGGTATATAACACCCCTGCTTCAATCATTTTTGGGGGGGGGGCAACTCGTATATCACACCAGTAGAAATTTATTCCAATAGCGTTTGGCACTATGTGTAGCTGCACTATCGCAGCAGAACTGCACACAACTGCTGCACAATACAAATGCACTATAATATACTTCCTATGTTATAAAGTATATTAGAAGTATATTACACCCCTCAGTAAGTCACACCTATTGATAGCACACCTATACTAGTACTTAAAAATGGGTAAAAGTTCTTCACAATGTAAAATAATATGGCGCCGGCGGACATCGCCATATGTTTGCCCGTTTAGCGAACCGTAAATGAGCAAAGTTCGCCATGAAACGACCGCCGGGCAAACCGCAAGGCCATCTCTAGTCACCTTGCCACTCTGTGGTATACTCCTGCTGCTGCTGCCATCTCCACATTATGTCACCTTGCCACTCCGCGGTCTTCTGATGCTGCTGCTGCCACTGCCATCTCCACATTATGTCACCTTGCCACTGTGTGGTATCCTCCTGCTGCTGCTGCCATATCCACATTATGTCACCTTGCCACTCTGTGGTCTGATGATGCTGCTGCTGCTGCCATCTCCACACTATGTCACCTTGCCACTCTGTGGTATCCTCCTGCTGCCATCTCCACACTATGTCACCTTGCCACTCTGTGGTTTCCTCCTGCTGCCATCTCCACACTATGTCACCTTGCCACTCTGTGGTATCCTCCTGCTGCTGCTGCCATATCCACATGATGTCACCTTGCCACTCTGTGGTCTGATGATGCTGCTGCTGCCATCTCCGCACTATGTCACCTTGCCACTCTGTGGTATCATCCTGCTGCCAACACCACATTATGTCACCTTGCCACTCTGTGGTCTCCGGATGCTGCTGCTGCTGCCATTTCCACCCTGTTACCTTACCACTCTGTGGTATACTGCTACTGCTGCTGCCATCTCCACACTATGTCACCTTGCCACTCTGGGATATCCTCCTGATGCAGCTGTTGTTGCCTCCATCTTCACACTCTGTCACTGGGCCACTCTGTGGTCTCCTCATGCTGCTCACACCTCATCAATATGTCATAGGTCCACTCTTTGGACTACTCATGCTGTTTTCCCACCCTCCCCACTTCATGACTGGGCCACTATTTTGCCTTTCGGCCTGGCTGACATTATAATTTATTTGATCTTTCTTCTGATCTGTCAGAAGGAAGGAAAAATAAGATGCACAACGGATCCTGTCTGTGTAGCAGCTGTAAGGCCTGTATGTTCCCATCAGAAATGGCTTATGATTTGGTAGCCAAAAGCAGGAGTGGGTACGAAACACAGAAGACATGCAAATATTACATTCACGTGTCATCTCTGTTTTAGATCCACTCCTGTTTTTTTTTGGCATTAGCAATACTGACGGATTACTGGCCAAATCCTGACCGAGTGAAGGCGGATGCTCCACAGACAGGATCCGTTTTTTGTGGGTTATTGTTATGACAGATCAGAGGAAGGGCAAATTAATCAATGACTTCAACACAAAGTTACCACTGACACCCTCTCCACTCTGTCAGGGGGGCTCTACTTGTATAAGCGTTTAATAGAACAGGTTCTGTAGACATCTATGTGGAATCAGCTGACTAGGGTGTAAAAGTACTGACAGTGCCTGTCACGACCTATGCGGTCTGGCAAGCTGGTGGACGTGAGGCGCAAATCACAACCGGTTTTGACAAGTACGGGTTTATTGAGAGACAACGCGTTTCGGGGTGCGCATGACCCCTTTATCAAGTCTTTGCCAGAGATGAATTAGATGTGGCTGAAGCGCTGTGGCTTTGCTATTATACTTGGTTAGGCAATGCTGTTGCAGTGGTGAGGCTGATGTAGCTGGGGTATTGAGACCCGGCTACTGCACGTGGTGCATGCTGTAAGGACACAGGGAGCAGGGGTGTAAAAGGACTGTGCTTCTTTTTTACGCTAACATCGACCTGTAAGGCTGAGTTGTTACTTGGTCAGTTTTGGCCCCATGACTGCCCAAATAAGTTAAGTATGCAGTGATTCTAAGAGAATGCAGAGGATAAATCATCAGTATAAAACTCCCAGAAAACCCCTTTAAAGGCTATCTAAGGGAAGGGACATTGACTTAGAGGGCTGACACCTACAATATATAAAAGGTAATGTTCTACCTTTTGTCTGGGAGCACTATACAATATTAAATGACCACTAAACAATTGTTGGAAAGACAGAGGGGGATATTTGCTAACAGTATTATGCCATTATTTTGGCATAAGTAACAAACTTTGGCTTGCTCCATATGTGCCCAATAATTTGTGACTTTTTAAGCTTTTTATCACTTTTCCTAGGGGAAGAGAAAAGGAGTGTGGCTTAGCGGAGGGGCGGGGATTTGCGTGGCCTGCCGTATTTACTATAACTTTCACCAGATAGTGGCCTAAGTTATAGTTTAAGTCTACGCCATCTCCTGGCTAGCGTAGACTTCAGTTTCTAATGCACAACATGGCAGAGTTGTAGCTAATTCATTAAGAGTCCTCCTCCTCTTAATAAATTAGGTGCACCTCATGCCAGCACAAGGAAATCAAGACTACCATAGATGAGTAGATAGATAGATCCATAGTTGATAAATAGAAAGGCAATAGAAATTAGATAGATATGGATGGATGGATGAATGAATAAAGATAGATAGATAGATAGATAGATAGATAGATAGATAGATAGATAGATAGATAGATATGAGGTAGATAGAGAGATAAGGTATAATTGAAAGATCTGCACCTGTTCTGTGTTTTTGACCTGCACCCGGTTTTGGCTCACAATATCTGATGGCAATAACTGACCTATAAGCTCATCAGCAAACCTAAGACACTTTACAACAATTAATCTGAATTGTTCAAAAATATAGAAAAACAAATGACTTACCTTTGATCCCCGCTCATTAAAAATTATTTCAACATCTAAGATTTTACCGAATTGCTGGAGGAGAAAAAATAAACAATGATTGTAATATTCAAAATAAATTCAAAAATATTTCATAATAGAATTACCTCTTTTATTCTAAGAATTTAATATGAGGCCCACCCTCCATATATACTGAGCCTCTATGCAACAGTTCCATCAATTCCATTTTTATTTAATTACACATGCATATTATAAGTAAGATTTAACAAGAAGCTTGTCACTCAGATCATATCAAATAGTGGCAAGAGATTGCTAAACCTTTAGAACATCTCTTGTATTAGCTCATCATTGCCTCTATTATGCTGATGCATAAATCCTTAGGACATGATGACTGTTTTATAATGCAACTTAACGGTTTTTCTTTTTGATGTGTATAGTATTTCTATTCATGCTTTGGAAACAGTTGACAGGCTTATCAACATTCCTAAAAGCTTAGATGATATTTTAAAATGCAGTGGGACAATCACTTTTCAGGGATTTCTGCTCTGAAGCTTTGAGGTAGATTTGTGAATAACTTGGTTATAATGCATGCTACAACCCTGGAACGGTAGAAGATAAGAAAATCAGAAGTTACTTAAAATGTACAGTAAACAGAGATAAGCTAATTTCTTGAAATTTGTTTTGTGTCCGATTCACACTAGAGATGAGTGAAGTTTTGAAAAAGGTGGCAGCTTCGATAAAAGTTTGACAAGTAATGTGATTCGTTATGAATTAAATAATCACAAATCACTATAAATCATATCCAGGCTACTCTGCCTTAGGGTGCACCCACATAGATCAGCCGTGCCGTGGGCGGGTTTCGGCCATGTTGCGGTGAAGAACAGCGCGGCCAATTAGCCCACAGCTGCCTTTCATTTAATAATGAAGACTGCACTGTATAGTCTTTCTTTATTGGTAATGGCCGCATGGCACCTTTAATGCACCTTTAAATAGGGGCTATAATCACTTCTCCAACCCCAGCGTTCTCCTACACTACAGGTGGGAGCCCTTCTGCCATCTGCTTTTCCCCCTTTTCCACATTATCTAATATCGATGAGATATGTTTTCAGGAACATCCAGCTCCTTATCTCTCTGCATCTTGCTGACTTTTCTAGGACATGGAGACTTAAAGGATGATTTAGAAGAAGTAAAGCCAGCAAAAGATGAGGGTGGAAAAATATTTTTTTTACCAAAAGGTGTGCTTTTGGTGGGTTTGGAACTAATGGTGGTCTGTAGATGGCACTATTACTGGGGACCTGTGAAGGACACTGTTATGGGGGGATCTGTGGATGACGGACATTGTTATGGGGGGATCTGTGGATGACGGACACTGTTATGGGGGGATCTGGGGATGACGGACACTGTTATGGGGGGATCTGTGGATGATTGACACTGTTATGGGGGGATCTGTGACGGCCAGTTATGGGGAATCTGTGGCTTGCACTGTTACAGGGGGATCTGTGGCTTGCACTGTTACAGGGGGATTTGAGGCGTGCACTGTTACAGGGGGGGGATCTGTGGATGGCACTGTTAGAGGGGGGATCTGTGGGTGGCACTGTTAGGGGGGATCTGTTGGTGGCACTGTTAGGGGGGGATCTATGGGTGGCACTGTTATATATGTGCCATCCACAGACCCCCCCCCCCCCCACCCCTTAACTGTGTCATCCACGGATGTTACCTATAAAACTGTCATCCACAGATTCCCCCCCCCCCCTGCTCCAGTATACAAATATAAAATGTCTTATTCAATTCAAAGTGATTACACATGCCCCCCCACTCCTAATAGTACTGTACATCCTAACAGCTTCTGTACAACGCAGGCGGGCCGGGCGGCCGGCGCGTCACTCACTGACGTCATTTGCCTGCGCCGCCTGCTTCATTCATAAAGTAGGCGTCGCAGGCACGTGACATCAGGGAGTTACGCTGCCGCCCGCCCGGCCTGCCTGCATTCTACTGAAGCTGTTAGGATGTATGGTAATAATAAGAGTGAGGGGGCATATGTAATCACTTTTAATTGAATAAGAAATTTTATATTTGAATAGTGCAGCACTGGAGCGGTGGGGCTATAGTACAGTGACTGCACCGCCCCGTCGCTATTGCCGGTCCCCAGCTCCTCCTACCAGTCCCTCCCCGCTCGCTCAGTACATCGCAGGGGCATTTTCCCCCCATTTTAGTGCGTCTTTTGGGGCGAAAAATACGGTAACAAGTATAAAACTCTTAATTTTTTATTCTTATCAATTAAAACTCATTTATAAACTTCAAAGTTTTAGTCAGACACAAATTTTTGGACTTTGTGGAGTTGTGCACTAATTTATACTGATGACGTATCATCATCAAGATCTGAGCGGCAGGGGTCCTACACCCAGTACCCCACCAATCAGCTGTTTTAGAAAGAGGCAACACTCTATGTGAGCGTTGCTTCCTGTTCATTACATTACACGTGGTCTCCTATGAAGCAGCCGCATAGTGTAATTATAAGTACTCACTATATTCAGGTAAATGGAGCAAATACTCGCCATTACACTGCACTTACAAGATGAAATGCAGCGAAATGAACAGGAAGCTGCACTCGCATGGAGTGCTAGCACCTCTTCAAACAGCTGATTGGGGTGGGGGGTGACAGGTGTTGGACCCCACCAATCAGATATTAAAGACCTATCCTGCGGACAGGTCATCAATGTAAATCGCTGCACAACCCTTTTATGTGGTGGACATTATCATCACTCACTTGTGGCTTTGTTACCAATTTTTAAATAAAGTGGTTGTCCCATGAAAAATATTCTACAGTTTTCAAACGAGCACCTGGATCTGAATACTTTTCTAATTGCTTATAATAAAAATGTTAGCATAGGTATAGAGTTATTCAATAAAATGAATCTATATAGCGATACCTGCTGTTAGTTTTTTATTTTATTTCTTTGACCTGCTCTTTAAGATGGCCACACATGCTCTTTTTCATCCTTCAATTGCCTCCTGAGCTATGATAGGGAGATCTGAGACATGCCTCCTTAGCTATAGCAGAAAAACTGATATTAATCTCACAGATCAATGAATGAGGAGATCTGAATACATGTGAGGTACAGGGCTGGTTCTAGCTTTGTTAGAGGTTGTCATGCACTATATGATCTCAAATTTTCTTTCTTTCTTTTTTTTTTACATTAGTCATGGATAACCCCTTTAAAAAAATGGTCAAAAAGTATCCTTTTTTGTGGCAGATCCATTTTCTCTATCGTTTTACCTATAAAATGGTGGCCGCTATGTTAAATAATTCATCTGAAACAAATCACAAAAGTTTCAAATGCTGTAGAATTTTTTTAAATTCATAATGAATAATTTTTTAGAATCAATTCACTCATCTCTAACTGTACATGGACGATCGGTAATTTATAAGGCCTCGCTCTTAAGATGGCATGTGGATCCAAAGTCCATCTTTCCGACTATGTGTCGATGTGTGGTACTTTTGTATAGCTCTATGTATTTTAGTATTTCACTATAGTTTGTTGATAAAATGGTGATTAATGCCATGCCCTACATATTGTAAAATTTCAGGTTTTCTCTCGCCACTACTATAACGTATAAAATAGTTTACTGGCTTCTTACAAGACTTAATTATGCTATGTAATCCTATTTAATGAAACCCCTTTAGATCTTATATGCATGTTAGGATGATGTGTAGAGATCCTGTTCAATCATGGAGTCTCTGTTGAGATGTAGGCACTTTGCATGGCACCATTTTATGAGATCTAACATAGCCATATGAAATTGCCCATTGGTGCTAATTTCATGTAGATGCACTAGTCATTTACAGAAACTGTATAATTATACACATATTAAATGGAATCTGTCACTTGGTTTGCCCAGCCCACCTTTCTTTAGAGCCCAAGCATGCCTCTTCCAGCATAAGTAACTGCCCACACCCAAACTCTTTGCCGCCGCCCCCCTCCGCTATGTGAAATCTCACGCAGGTGCAGTACCGTGGGCTGCCTGCGTCTGCGCGATGTAGAAGCTCCTGAGGGCAATAGCTTTAGATTTGTCACTGGGTTCAGCCGAGTGACACATTTGAAGCTGTTGCCCTCAGGAGCTTCTACATCGCACAGGCAGTCCACGGTTCTGCGCCTGCATGAGATTTCACATAGCGGAGGGGTGCGGCGGCAAAGAGTTTGGGTGTGGGCAGTTACTTAAGCTGGAAGAGGCGTGCTTGGGCTCTAAAGGATGGCGGGCTGCGCACTGTACGGTGGAGTTACTGGGCTCCAGAGTAGGATAATAACGCCCCTCTGGGTACCTTGGACACTCATTTGCAAAACATAAAAAGTGGATTTTATCGCTAATGAAACCATGAAACAAAAAATGAAAACTTCAGCAAGAAATAAGGTGTTTTATTGTACATGGCAGTAGTAACACCTTAATATGCTCAAACAAGTTGACAGATTCCCTTTAATAAACTTGCATACCTAGTTTGTTTGGTACCTAGACTCCATCCAGTGAAAGTGCTCTGGATTTCTTCTATTACATCTGATGCTTAGAATTTTCATACATTTTTTGTAATGGTCAATTATGATCTTAAAAACATATCTACTATTAAGAAACAGATATGCAGATGCTTAGACAATCCATGTGAGAATGTACAACTGCTCTCACAAGAATGTCTTTCCTAAAAAGTAGACAACTTTCTATACTTGCTTACCATATTTATCGGCCCACTCTACAGCATGCATAAATAAAATGATCAATGAAAATGTTGACAATTTCATAAAAATATAAAGATGCTTAAATCTGCAATATGTTATTGTTATTTTGGCTGAAAGAAAATAGCTTTTAGTTTTTACATCCCTTGGCAAATGACCTTATTACCAAAAGACATTATTTAGCCATCAGTGCAGTAAGTTTAGATGTGTTCCTTTTCTACAAACTAATTATTGTGCTATCATTAGTCTAAATGGGTCTGAGTTCTCAGCAGGAAGTGGTTACAAATTATATTTCAAAGGAATAGGTAAGTTAAGGATAGGTGCATAAACAACTAACTACTGTATGAATCAGGTTATTTGCCTCTCTTTTTCAAATAAGAAACGCCTGTGTGTGCATATTTACATATATTCCAGAGAATATTTTAGTTTTTGACTTTCTTTACTAATTATTTATCATTGTACTTCTTTTATTTTTTTTGTGTTAACAAATACCTCCAATGCTCTTGCTATTGCTATGGTCCATGGCCACGGCTGTTAAACTCCCCCTGGTGGGCATGGCTGCCACTTTGCACACTAGTTTCTCCTCTTCTAGTCTTCAGCGGTTTAAACCTGCTGACATCTGTTCTTTCTACCCGGCAGGTCCAGCCACTGAAGCAGAGATGCTCCAGCCATTCTACACAAACTGATGCCTGATTCCTGGCCTGCATGTAGGGCATGTGCATGCTCCCTTAGCTCCTGAAGGGAAAGTGCATGCATCCTAATCTTCTCCAACCAATAGCTGGCTACCTGGTAGTACTTAAGGGACCTTCTTCTATGCAAGGGTGCCTTAGAAATAGGTTCTAATTCTCTAGATTCCTGCAAAAGGTACACTATTTATCTTGTTTCACTCTCCCATTCACCAATTTCTACCTAACTCCGGATTTTACCTTAAACTGCCTAATCTGACATCTGTCTAATCTCTGTACTGACCCTGATCTGCCTGCCCTGATCTTCAAAATCATTTTGGATTACACAAACTCTTCCTGTTCTGACCTTGGCTTGTCCCTGACTATGGTTTCACCTTTTCCCTTTGTGTTCTGCACTTGTGTCTCTTTATCCCTGTTGGTCAGCAGTCCAGTGGCCTGATGGTTGCCCTGCAGTGTAGTACAGATCCCTATATAAGGTTTAAATGGTGATGACCAGGGAGGACACTTAGGTAATGCCCTTAGGAGTCAAATACGTTCAGTAGACACAGTGTATCCACATCTGCTTCATAACAGCTGTTAGACCCTCATATGTACTTTAGGCATATGTTTGGTGATATATAAATATTGTGCAAAGTTCATTTATTTCAGTAATGCAACTTAAAAGGTGAAACTAACATATGTGATAGACTGATTACATGCAAAGCGAGATATTGCAAGCTTGTATTTGGTATAATTTGGATGATTATGGCTTACAGCTTATGAAACCCCAAAGACACAGGATTAATTAGCTTACTAGAGTGTCACACTTTGAGCCTAGAATATTGAACCTTTTCACAAAAATTCTAATTTTAAGCTGCATTAATGCAATTTCTTTTAATTTGCATTACTGAAATAAATAGACTTTTGCAGGATATTCTAATTTTTCAAGTTTTTCCTGTTACACCTTCTCATTCAAAGAGTTTTCTTTATTTTCATGAATATGAAAATTGTAGATTCACACTGAAGGCATCAAAACTATGAATTAACACATGTGGAATTATATACATAACAAAAAAGTATGAAACAACTGAAAATATGTCATATTCTAGGTTCTTCAAAGTAGCCACCATTTGCTTTGATTACTGCTTTGCACACTCTTGACATTCTCTTGATGAGCTTCAAGAGCTAGTCACCTGAAATGGTTTTTACTTCACAGGTGTGCCCTGTCAGGTTTAATAAGTGGGATTTCTTGCCTTATAAATGGGGTTGGGACCATCAGTTGCGTTGTGGAGAAGTCAGGTGGATACACAGCTGATAGTCCTACTAAATAGACTTTGTATTATGGCAATAAAAAAGCAGCTAATTAAAGAAAAACGAGTGGCCATCATTACTTTAAGAAATGAAGGTCAGTCAGTCCGAAAAATTGGGAAAACTTTGAAAGTGCCCCCAAGTGCAGTCACAAAAACCATCAAGCGCTACAAAGAAACTGGCTCACATGCGGACCGCCCCAGGAAAGGAAGACCAAGAGTCACCTCTGTTGCGGAGGATAAGTTCATCCGAGTCACCAGCCTCAGAAATCACAGGTTAACAGCAGCTCAGATTAGAGACCAGGTCAATGCCACACAGAGTTCTAGCAGCAGACACATCTCTAGAACAACTGTTAAGAGGAGACTGTGTGAATCAGGCCTTCATGGTAGAATATCTGCTAGGAAACCACTGCTAAGGACAGGCAACAAGCAGAAGAGACTTGTTTGGGCTAAAAAACACAAGGAATGGACATTAGACCAGTGGAAATCTGTGCTTTGGTCTGATGAGTCCAAATTTTAGATCTTTGGTTCCAACCACCGTGTCTTTGTGCGACGCAGAAAAGGTGAACGGATGGACTCTACATGCCTGGTTCCCACCGTGAAGCATGGATGAGGAGGTGTGATGGTGTGGGGGTGCTTTGCTGGTGACACTGTTGGGGATTTATTCAAAATTGAAGGCATACTGAACCAGCATGGCTACCACAGCATTTTACAGCGGCATGCTATTCCATCCGGTTTGCGTTTAGTTGGACCATCATTTATTTTTCAACAGGACAATGACCCCAAACACACCTCCAGGCTGTGTAAGGGCTATTTTACTGGCCTCCACAGTCACCGGACCTGAACCCATATGGTTTGGGGTGAGCTGGACCGCAGAGTGAAGGCAAAAGGGCCAACAAGTGCTAAGCATCTCTGGGAACTCCTTCAAGACTGTTGGAAGACCATTTCAGGTGACTACCTCTTGAAGCTCATCAAGAGAATGCCAAAAGTGTGCAAAGCAGTAATCAAAGCAAAAGGTGGCTACTTTGAAGAACCTAGAATATGAGATATTTTCAGTTGTTTCACACTTTTTTGTTATGTATATAATTCCACATGTGTTAATTCATAGTTTTGATGCCTTCAGTGTGAATCTACAATTTTCATATTCATGAAAATAAAGAAAACTCTTTGAATGAGAAGGTGTGTCTAAACTTTTGGTCTGTACTGTACATTTATGTTAAATTGTTTATTCACACATTTGAATTTTTTTTCTGTCCATGGGTCAACATAAAAAACATAAATACAAGCACTACTCTGGTCCATATTAAGGCCCAAACATAAACATAAACATCCATAGGTCAGTGAAAACCACAGACAGAACAATTATGACATCCATGTTCCTTTCATATTTTATAGGCCCTTACTAGGAAGTGCTAGCAAAATACCTTTTGCAGACTAGCATGGGAAACAAATGGCACACAGAGGGCAAAAAACAGATTAGCACCAGACACTTCATAGACACATTCATGTATGAGCACAATGGAAAAGATTTATCAAACTGCTGTAAAGTAGAACTTGCTTAGTTGCCCATAGCAACCAATCAGATTTGACTTTTCATTTCATATCACAGTTCCTTTGGAAAATGAAAGGAGGAATGTGATTGGTTGTTATGGGAAGCTAAGCCTGTTCTACTTTACACCAGTTTGATAAATCTCCCCCAATTTGTTTTCATGGGCCTCCATTGGACATTGATGTGTGAATAAGACCCTAAGAAACATAATTTAATATGCTTTCCATTTCTACTTTTTTAAGGCATATTGTGCAATCTATGTTTTTGATAAATTTGAATCAATGGGCATCAATGGCAGGTACGTGCAGCTTTCTAGGAAATATGTTGATAGAATGCTCCAAAACCTGTTCATCAAATTTAATGCAGATTCTAAGTATCTAGCCCCTATCACCACTTCTGTTCTTTTTGGGAGACTTGATTTTAGTTATGCAAAGAAAATCATTGAAATATTTGCCAAGGACGTTTGTAAGCACCTGCAGTTCAGTCTTACAAAATAGATTGCATTTCTGCTTCCTATTTTTCAAGTAATCTCAAACAAAGATGTTGAGGTCTGTGCTCTGAGGTGTTTCATCCATTGTTCTGATAATACTAGTAACTTTTTTTATAGGAATGTAATCTTGCTCACATAAATTTTTTTAGGGGGTATAAAAACAAATGCCCAGCATCCGATATTTGATGCGTATATATAAATCTTTAACCTTACACTGATTTATTACTCTACTTGACTGATGATATTAGAAATGGTTTAAAAAACTATTTCCCTGCTGCAATATAATGAATTACGCCTTATATCACCTCCAAAGTCTTATATTTAAGGTGGTTATACACATTAGATAAACGTCAGCCAGCCTCACCAAAATCAGCTGCTTCAATATCAAATATAAATATAATGTCTATGACTACTATAAATGTGGGCCTTTGGAGGCAATAGTAGGCTTAATGCATTTAACTGAAGTAGTAAAATAGCATGTAATGTGTACAGTATTAGAGAATTGTTTAATGTTCATTTGATAGATGTTGATAAAAAATCTGATGGTGTATATTCAATTTCAACATTGTCGTGGTGGCACTGCATGGCCCGCAACATCCCGTTATGTAGGATGGGCACAGCAGTTGCATCTATCATTTAGCTTCTGCTTGGCCACCTGACTCCTGTGCCCCACATTTTAGGCCGCAAACTGGCTATAAGGCCTCTTCCTATGTATCTGTAAAGAATAAATCAAGGCAACTGGATGTACTGTGGATTTCTTGAAAACGTTTCACAAGCTGTCTCAATTCTGAGTGACTGTACAAGAATTCTCTGGGAATAAATATGTAACTGAATCAACATCTGGTAATTATACCCAGCATGGGGTCAGAGGTCAATATACCCAGCATGGGGTCAAAGGTGTTGATTCCATTATCCTAATTGGAGTCAGTAGGTGATAAAGACTTCCCAGAAAAAGGTGTCAAGACAGCATTGTATGTGGCAGACAATAGATGTCAGACCCCCCCCCCCCCCCGCCTCTATTCAAGCTTGGCTTCTCCATTTTTACGTAGATGGCCTCCTTCACACCTCGTTTGTACCAATCGGCCTCCTTATCCAAAACATGTACTTGACTGTCTTCAAAGGTGTGACCTGTTTCTTTTAGAAGTAAGTACACAGCTGAATCTTGACCAGAGGTTTTGGCTCTTCTATGCTGAGCCATACGCTGATGTAGTTGTTGTTTTGTTTCGCCGATATACAGTTCTGAGCATTCCTCATTGCACTGGACTGCGTACACAATGTTGTCCATCTTGTGTTTAGGCATTGGGTCTTTGGGGTGAACTAGTTGTTGCCTCAGTGTGTTGCTGGGTTTAAAGCAGACAGGGATGTGATGTGTTTATTAGAGGGCCTTTTCCCTGAAACACTGCAGGGGTACATTTCCTTTTTCAACCTGTGCTCACCCGCTAACACGCTAACCAACTCTCCTATACATAGCAACTTTGCTGCGGACCTCACTTCCTTACCTGATCAATTGGTGTCTACAGATTTTGCTAGGTCTCTCTTGCTAAAAACTATAATCTGCTTGTCTGCCAGTATGCCAACATCTTCCTGTTTCCTGGATTCTGACCCTCTGCATCTTGACCTGAACTCTGTCTGTTCACCACACTGATCCTATGTTACCTACCCAGACCATTGGAGTGTTTCACAGATTTGCACAAACTCTGCCTACCCTGACCTTGGCCTGTTATTGACAATGAGTTTGCTTGTTCCCCTGGAGCTTTGTGCAGTCGTTTCTAACTTCCATGAGTCAGCAATATACCACACCAGAACTACTTGAAGAGGTAGCAGCCTGATCACTCCCCTGCAGGAAAGTCCAGATTCCTATACAGAGGATAAAGGGTTAATACCAGGTGACCACCAGAATAGCACCATTAGGTTTAGCCCAAAGTCAAAGCAGTTGGTGGACGCAGTGGTTCCACGCCCAGTGCCATAACATCTTTTTGTTCCCAGGGAAAATATTTCAATGTCAAAGCAATTTGGCAATGGTTTACTCTACTCTTACCATTCAGAACACTTGCATGCTTGGCTAAGCTAAGCATATATGTGTATGGTGGGGTTGGGATGAATATATGTGATATAGTTATGTTGGAAGTTTTTGTCTGATTTTCTGCAGCTGAAGAACATTTTACTTGTTATCATTTATGCAGAATAACATAACATTAAAAGTGTAATTAAAAGTTATTAAATATGGTGAATTGTCAAAAACTATTTATATTAACATATATTTCAAATTTAGAAATGATTAGGTACAAAGGTACAGTTGGAATGAAAAATTGTGTCATTCATGGTGATTTTTATATGCAATGAGACCAGTATATGGTAAAGTATCACAGATACTTAAAGAGGACCTGAAACCTGTCCTGACATGTTTGTTTAGAAACTGCTTGCATTCCCCATGAAATTACAATTCTGGACCATCTATTCTTACAGCTATGTGTTGTGTCATTCATCAATTACTCCTGCTAGAAGTTATGAAGGAATTGCTATCAGTTTGCAGTGGAGGTCCAGATGGGTCTTACCAGTTGAGGAGGGTGTCCCTGCAAAGTCTGACACTGGCAGCGCTGATTGGATTGTGTCAGCGTGTACAAGAACATCAACCCAATCTGGACCTTAATTGCAAACTTATAGTAATTAATTCAAGACTTCCGTCAGGAGTAATAGAGGAATGGCACAACACAGATCCATAAGTAGGGATGAGAAAAGCGAGCTTCGCTTAAAACTTCATTTTAATGCTGTATGGAGATCAGTCTCTGTACAGCATTAAAATGTATGGGCTCCGTTGAGGTGAATAATTTCAGCATTTGATTATTAAACTTGAAAACCATTTTAAAATGTTAGCCAAAGTCAGCTTTGATATTGACTGGTTCTGTTTTAAAATGATTTTGAAGTAGAAAATTCAAATCCCATAGTTTTTCACTGAAGTCCCGTGAGACTTTAGTGACAGCACATTTTTAATTTAAATTCTGTACACAGATTAATCTTGATAAAGCATTAAAACAAAGTTTTGAGTGAATTGACTTTGGATCTAGAATCAAAAGATCACTTCACTAATCCCTAGTAATAGGAATAAATGCTCCAGAATTGTTATTATATATAGGGAATGCAAGCTGTTTCTAAAACAGACATGTCAGGAGAGGTGACAGCTCCTCTTTTCCAACAATTTGTAAAATCTTATCATTTCATGGAAGCCTTATTTGTTATGTTAAAATATGCAAGAAGGACCAAGCACACTTGGTTTCCCTAAATTTGTGGGTGTCTATTTTGTACATATATTAAGTTGTATGCTATAATTACTAACTATATATATGTATATATATATATATATATATACTAGATATCCTTTTGGGCTGTTATTTCGATGTGTTGCTTTTATGTTAAAACAGGGATCGGTTTTATATCTGTAAATATAGTGTATGCCTGTTTTGCAAATTTGGAATAGATTACTATTTTATTGATTTTTCTTACAATCCTTTTACCTCTCATTTCTTAGATTTTAAAGGACCAAAAAAAAAAAAAAAAAAAGGTTAATATTGAAATGTGTAGTAAAGCAGAGTTTGCCAATACAGAAAATCCAAATTTACACATCCCTGGATGATATTGTGATGTGTTATTCGTGGTTTTCTGTATTTTACTTCAAGTCAAAGAACTGTAGAGCAAACCCAAGGATAATGAATAGACTTGGCCATTAGGAAATAAATGTTTGTGACTTTGCACCAACTACCTCAAACAAAGTCAACACCCCTTTTTAATTATCTTAAATAAACTGGAAAATTGGCAATTGAGAAGTAACCTTATAAGCCTGAAATGTGAAGGGATTGTAAAGCTTTTACAATTATCCCAAGCTTTACTGAACTGACTTGGAGTCTATTGGAATTAAATCTAGATAGCACATAGTTGGATTTTCTAGGACATCCAGGAGATTTAATCTTGTAGCTAATGAAATCTTCAAGAATTGATTTAGAAGCAGTTGTCAACCTTATGCGCAGGTGTAAAATTCCATCAGTCAGCTGCTATAATACATCACCTCTACACTAACAAGTTAAAGGCTATGCATGGGGTTGCTTCTTGATGAATCCTGAAGTAATTGTATCATGGGGGACCCATTGATTTAATTTTCCGGCTTTAAATGCTGATTAAAGGAACAAAAAAGTAAACTAATAGGCCATTACTGTCTAGCGAGATAAAATTTAGGTAGTGTTTCTATGTATTGAAGATTTTCCCACTAGAATAACAGGTTGATTATATATGACCTACCTTATGGCAGAATTATTAGCTCACAGAGTGGAAATGTTTTTATGATAGACATATCTCACATTTTTGATCCTAAATGCACACATTGATATCATTACTTTTTTAAAAATATATATATTTTTACTTACCCCAAACATTTGTCTAAGGTCTGGATCTCTAAATCTGAAAGGAATATTTGAAACATGAAGTCTCTTCGGCTGTGTTTTGTTTTCTGTATTTTCGGAAGACTGTGTCTGTTGTTGTCCGTCAGTCTGTGCTGACTCATCTGTTTGCTGTAATGTGAAAACATACATTGAAATAAATTATTATGAATTGTTATTATCGCTATAAACAGTAGACCAAATAAAGTGACTGCAGAATATGGAATAATTGTATTATTGTAAATAATACCAGGATGAGAACAGAATTGTAGCTTATCAAATATTTTAAGGCACTTGTCACTGATGCCCCAATTGTCATCTACACCTTGCACAATCATAATAACACCATTGTTATTTTCACACTGAACATTTCTGCAGTTTTCTTTTATTATCTGTGATTGTTTTGGGTGTTTGTTATTCAGTTACATTTTTGAGAGAATTTTTGATATGACTCAACGTGACTTCTTACACTTCAATGTTCCTCGTTAATAGAGATGAGCTTATTGATTTTAAACTAATCGGATTAGTCCTAAACATTTGTGAAAATTCAGGGAAAACTTCCAAATCTTTGTTGATTCGATTTGGGAGAATTTGGCGAAGAGATAAAAAAAAAAAAAAATACTTAATAATTTTTTCTAAGTGAGAAAGAAGGAAAAAAAAAAATCCTATAGCCATAAAAGGTTTATTTGATGTCACTAATGTTATCTTAGAGTTAAAGAGATTGAAAGGGGTCAGATAAAGTCCTAAGAGCTGCCAGAGTGTCATATACAAAATTTCCAGGCCAATTGGAGCACTTTCAAGTCAGGTAGAATCGATTCACACTTGAGTGATTCGCACATCTCTACTTGTGAGTTAAAACGTTTTTGGTTACTTAAATATGAAAAATACTATTCAATTATAAGGGAAAAAATGTGTATATTATACAAAATGGATAATAAGTACCTTACAAAATGAGTCATACCTACTGTAAGTAGAACAGCTTCAATAGTTCAATATTTATCATTTGTTTCAATAATGCCTCATCCCAATTTTTTTGCCATTTGGCAATAATCAATTTGTGAGATTATGTGCAGTTCCCTATGAAGCCTTATTTATATTTCTAAGAGATTAGAAGCATTTACATAAGTGCTAAATTACTCAATTATAAAATTACACACAGTAACAAGTTTTACTATAGAGAATTTGCCAGCTTCAGAGAATATCTATTTTGTTGTATCATTTGAATCCATATTTAATGTAACTATAACTCTGATCTGATATAATTACAGTGCAAACTCATATTTTACTTATCACAGGTTTTCTTTTATCAATCATTGCCAACATTTACCAGCTGGCTTTACATTCAAAATGATATATTTACACTGTAATATGATTAAAATAATAATTTAATAAGGGTTCTTAGATCTAAGATTCTATGTAACACTATTATAAGATGTGCAATTACTTTTATCTATATACACTCCTCAATATTAAAACTGCAACATCAAGAAAGATTAGTTGTAAGGTTATGCAAACTGAGGAAGAACAAGGTGCCGCTAACTTGCATATGATCATATTTTCAAGGTCTGAGCTTCAATCTATAGCATATGGAAGGGGCATAAAAGCAAGGTTTAAGCAAACATTTTAGCCAGGAGAGATTTTTAAACAGGATAACGCATGGCTGCATGTTGGTTGTGTTACAGTGGGCAGCCTATATGGCCTAAATGCTCTACCATGGCTTACAGCCTCTCAGGACTTGTCTCCCATACATCACATCTGGGACGTCATTGGTTCACAATTGCAAAGGGAGCTGCCAGCAGCTGAACTTGATGATTTGCATGGCCTAATGCATTTAGAGTGGCAGAACATTCCTCAGACAACCAATCAATGATAGCATTCTAAGCTATGTAAGTGCAGATGTATTTCTGCATATGGTGGCACTCATACTTGATATGGAATAAACTGAGATGGCAATTTCAATGTTAACCAGTATATATAGTATAGAGTGTACAATATATAGTATGTAGTAGAAGTTTGTGTTCCATAACCCTACCAGGAGGCTCTGGTGCCTGTATAAGTTACCCCTAGACTCAAGTAAAAAAAAAACATGTGTCACCGAAAGCCTGATTCACACGCTTGCCATAGAAGAAGCAAGAAAAAGTACAGATAACAGACTGACATCTGGCATTTAGTGTTGCGAGTGAATCGATGATAACTAATTGGAATTCGACCTGAAATTTGGGAAAAGTTTGATTCACCAATTATCATGCATGCTGACATGTACGTGATCACGCTGTCACCACGTCATCACACTGGGCGGGGGCATAGTGAGTAGTGATGAGCGGCATAGGCAATATAAATTTTCGCAATATTTTGGAATTTTTTTCCATAATATTCACAATAAATTTGCAAATTCTATAATTCGTGATCTCCAGTTATTATTTTTGTGATTGCGCAAATCGGCACTAATAATGCACATATTTTTGCACAATACATACAACTTCACATTTTATCAGGTCTGAGTAGATATTGCTGATTGGTGCACCAACTATGTCTGTATCATGTATGCATGGGCAGCAGAGAAACAGTAATTCCTATCACACTACCTAACACCCTGCACTGGATCAGCTACACTATATCACTATCTAACCTACAGTGACTATCTCCCACTAATTATCTGTATTATATATATGAGCTAACTAACTGTCTAATGTAATTGGATAAGGAATAGGATCCAGATGAAAGCACAGAGCACAGCACCGTCACTGCTCTATTTCTGGACTGCAAAAAAAATATCAGAAACATCAGAGCTCTGACAAAGATATTGCAGCCTTCTCATTGGCCCACAAGCTAGAAAGGAGGTTACTGATGGAAAAAAAAAATCTAGAATATTCGCGATTACAAATATATAGCACTATATTCTACATCTTTGCGAATTCTTGAAGCGCAAATATTCAAGATAAAAAATTGTGATTAGAATATTCGCGATCAACACTAGTGGTGAGGTCAAAACGCTCGAGAATTGGCATGTTTTCTTCAATCAAGATGGCCGTGACAGCATCTCCACGATCAAATGGATAAGATGAGTATGTATTTTTTTGTTTTAACCCCCTGATATGTGACTGAATGCTGCAATCAACGTCGAACGTGGCATCTGAACGGTTAAATGAGAGGGGGTGGTACGATCACCGTTCCCCATCATTGCACCTGCTCTATACAATGGAATATGACTAGAGGATGTTTGGCACCAGGTCAGAAATGTGACTACAAATTAAAGGAAACCTTTATAGTTATGTATTTTCCAAAGACCTAAACAAATCTTTTGACAGATAAAAGTGTTCTTTAGAAAATACCTGAGTAATAATATTTTTCCCTGACATGTTCCTATTCACAATATCTTATGAATAGGTAATATTCAGTATACATACGTCCCTCCCCATAAATATGTTGATAACTGTATTACATTTTAATGTCTATCTATCCATCCATCTATCTCATTTACATAATAATATATTTGAATTATGCACTATTTTGTATAGACTGATCGTTTCTTACGTTTGTCTTGGTGATTATGCTGTCAGTGCATTTTGTACTACTTGAAGTGGAACACATCATTTGTCATTTCATCAAAAAGGTCATGTCCACTCATTTTCTGCATGACTCTCTACAGATCTACTGGTGTGCTGTTGAGATTAACTTTCTAATTTAAAAACCCAGACAAACAAGTATTTATATTAGAACATTATTGATGAGCAATGTCTGGGGAGCTCTGGCTACAGTATTAGCCAGTCATCGAGCAGCCACTGTGACAAGAAAATCACTTAAGCATAGGCATATGGAGTCTATTTTTTGGGAGAAATAAAACACTGACATGATCTATGTATGTTACTTGATATATTTTAATATTACATATTGATACTCTAGATAACGGGTACTCAATAACTTTTTGTAAAGGACCATATACCTGGGTTGCTAAAGAGTGAAGGTTCAAGATGCCCCCACACTTTAAATACTCATAGTCTTTCCTTGTTTAGTGATTGCCTCACTGTTATGCCCCCTAGATGTCCCCCTTCACAGGGTTGTGCTCTCTTAGATGACCCCCAACATTTATGCTCCCTGATAGTTATGCCCCCTTTACTGGCTCTCTCACAGTTATGCCCCCATTGTTGACCCCCACACACTCATGCCCCCTAAATAGCCCCTTCACAATTATGCTTCCTTAGATGGTTTCCCTCACAGAGTTGTGCCTCCAGTTTGAATACTTAGCGGAGCACGTCTGCTCCGCTGTGTGCTGCGCTGTCTGTGGATGAGCACAGCAGGTGTACTGACATCACTGCATCATGCCGGTTTGCACTGAACTACAGGCAGCAGCAAGAGGATGATGGTTCCCTTCTTCACCATTGTATTTAACTTTATCCATGTCCTGAAGACATACAGAGGTTGGGACAGCTGGCAACCATGGTCCGCATTTGGACTGTGGTCTGCCAGTTGAGTACCCATGCTCTAGATGCTAATTTGCAGAGTTTTAAAATACAATTTTGCAAACGGAGTTGATGTTAAAATAATAATTTGTATTGCTTTACTGAAGTGATCTTCCTGATCGTCAAACCGGGATTCTCCTACTGTCGCAAAACTACAACTCAAATCATGGCCACAGGCTGGGAACATGGCTCTGCTACATCTACAACGGAATAGGGGACAATGGAACAACTTTCCAAATAGATTAAAGAGCTGAAAAACACATATGTTTGTATATACAACTAGAACTGGCTTCTCTTCAGCCTTGGACAAATAGCTGAGCACTGCACTTGGATATCTCTGGTAGTGCCATAGAAAGTGAATAGAGCATCAGCATCTTTTAAGGAATACTCTTTGTAGAAAGCAATATAAAGGTGAAAAAAAAGTTGTATGTAACTCACTTCATGAGTTGCGTTTCGTTTGATGTATTTAAAGGGGTTTTTGCTTTTTTTTTATATGGATGACCTGTCCTCAAGATAGTTCATCAATAGATAGGCGGGGATCTGACTCCCGACACCCCTGACGATAATCTACTTAAGGAGACAGCAGCGTTTATATGAGCGATGTCTTCTCTTCACTGTTTACATGCTCACCGAGGTGACCTCAGTGGTGAGCAGGTGTGTGATTACAACTACGCTGCCCCATTCACTTCAATAGGAAAGAGCCGTCCCAAAGAAGTGAAAAGGATCGCATATTGTTAATTACACCTGCTCACCTGCTCTCTTCGGGGGTGCCAGAGGTATTTAATATTGACAACATATTTGCTTGCTTGAGTAGTGCGACACTTTACAGTCTGTAAACTGGCAGACTGAATATGTAAAATGCACAATTTTACTTTTGAAGGCAATTTTAAACTTTGTCATCTTCCACTAATAATAGATACGTAATTAAAGGGATTTTGTCACCTCGTTTTAGCCTATAGTGATGCGGACATGCACGGCTAGATCGCCGCTAGCATGTCCGCAATATACCTGTCCCATAGCGCTGTCTCCTTTTATTGTGTTTAAAAAATTATTTCAGAGATATGTAAATGAGCCTGGTAAGGAGCCCGAGGGGCTACACTAACCTTCTTGGAGCCCAGCCACGCCCCCCTGTGAAGGAGCCCAGCACCACCTGTGTCCTCCAAATCTCCTCCTTGCTCACAGTTAGATCTCCGTAATCTTGCGATGCGTGAGCTCGCGCATGCGCAGTTCCTTCCCTGAGGCTGATGCCAGCAAATTGAAGGAACACTATGCCGGCACTGCCCATGCGCGAGCTCGCGCATCGCGAGATTATGGCGATCTAACTGTGAGCAAGGAGGAGATTCGGAGGACGCAGTCGGTGCTGGGCTCCTTCACAGGGGGGCGTGGCTGGGCTCCAAGAAGGTTAGTACAGCCCCTTGGGCTCCTTACCAGGCTCATTTACATATCTCAAAAATAACTTTTTAAGCACAATAAAAGGACGCAGCGCTATGGGACAGGTATATTGCGGCCAAGCTAGCGGCGATCTAGTCGTGTATGTCCGCATCACTATAGACTAAAACGAGGTGACAGAATCCCTTTAATGCACTTACAGAAGCAGTGTCATTAAGATGAACCTAACCTGGGTTCTTTTAAATGTCTTCAAGTGAATTATGTTTGTTAAATACACAGTGTAATCCAGCGCAGTCATATATTAATTATTAGTTTCTCCATTCGTTATGATTAGCTGCTCTTCCGCGGCCTTTAGTTCCTGTGTAAATTACTGGTCTACATGCACACCATGACTCTTTGCAATTAACAACGCATTTATGCTCTCTGCATCAACTCCGGAAAACACTGTGACCTGGTTTAGACCTGATTTTCTAGGCCTTCTATAATTAATTGTTTACCTTGCTGCTCTCTCATACTTTCATCTCAGATTCTGTAATCAATAAATAAATAAATATTGTGTGTGAACATTTTAATTTTCAAATTTATTTCACATAGTATTTCCAGTTTAACTATTGAACATGTTGTCTAATAAAGAAAATAATGGCTCTAGATCTATCATTTAAGAAGGTAAAAAAAAAAAGAACAGAAATGTTTGTGCTATGTGATTAGTGACATACTGAATTAGAGACAAAGCCTGAATTAAGTATTCCTATGAACATTTTATATATTTTTTTTTTGCATTGGTGCCTTGTACCTGCCACTGCCCTGCTCCTCCTTGTGGACACAGAAGCCACACTACTTACACAGCTGGCTTCCTCAGTCAGCCAGCAGTCTGGTTTGGTTAGCTCTACTCCCCCAGCATCCCTTATGTCTTCTGCAGACTGCAGTTTTATTCTATGGTTTTATTCACCCTACTCCCCCAGCATCCCTTATGTCTTCTGCAGACTGCAGTTTCATTCTATGGTTTTATTCACTCTACTCCCCCAGCATCCCTTATGTCTTCTGCAGACTGCAGTTTCATTCTATGGTTTCATTCACCCTACTCCCCCAGCATCCCTTATGTCTTCTGCAGACTGCAGTTTCATTCTATGGTTTCATTCGCCCTACTCCCCCAGCATCTCTTGTGTCATCTGCAGGCTGAGGCCTGTGTTCCTTGTGTAGGCCTCTTGTCCTATAGAGCACCCATGCTTGTTTCTGTCCGCTTAAAAGACAAGCATATGCACATCCAAATTCTTCTCCAGCCTATTGTTGTCCACTACTGGGTAGTTAATGCAACTTCCTCACTGGGAGGGTACCTGGAGCTTTAAGTTCCTAGTCTCTAGTTAATAGTGAAGGTGTGTTATTCTGTCAGAAAACCATATACCAAACTTCTGTCTTACAACCAACTCTCATTCTCAGCAATTTGCCCTGACCTTAGTCTGTTTCCCCTATTGCTCCTTTGCTGTCAGCCCTGACCTCAGGCTTGTTTCTCAGAAATTTTTGAACTCTGTCTACCCTAAACTTGGCCTGTATACTTACTATTAACCTTACCTTACCTGACCCCTTGTTGCATACAGCATACAGCAAAGAGCAGGAAGACAGAAGGGAACAGCATGTTCGCACTGTGTGCCATCTCATCGGCGTGGGTGCCAGGTGTCAGACCCCCACCGTTCTGATATTGATAACCTAGCTGAGAATAGGTCATCAATATAAAAAAGCCTGGAGAACCTCTAAGCAACATCCTGTATATAAATTCTATGTAAATGCTTATTTTAACATCCCAGCAATTTGACTTTTTTCTCTTTAATGAATAACTCCAGCAAACTTCAAAATTAATCTACTTTGTTTCTATATATAAAAAAAAAATAACAAAAAAGTCTATTTTGTAGACACCAAATGCACCAATCAAGCTATTTCATAAGGAGAAAAGCATGTGAATTTTGTCCAGGCACTATATGATTAAGTCGACAATATTATGTGAGCAACGCTTGAGTACCCACTGTGCTGTACTTTTGACCAAATTGATTTGTGTAATGAACACTTGCTCTGTCTCTTCTCTAAGCTTGAATAGGGCTCTTGATTTAACCAGTAATGCTGGAAGCCAAGTGAATTTACAGCCCCCACAGTCATTCTCACTCAATGTGAAGAGAATAGCAGCAGCCTTACAGGAGCAAAGCATAATTCAATACATTCTGCTATAAGCAGAGAAAATAATATCACACAGCTCTGCAATATACCTATTTGATATGATTTGTAAACCTGATAAAAAAGCAATCGAGAAAAGTTCAGGGCACAAATATATGAGTCCTGAGAAAAATATGAGTACATTGAATGTGTATAAAGCTGAGGAATATCATGCATATTAATTCAGATTCATACATCCGGCACCTTTATTGCAAGCTTTCTAGTTCTTTCCTCTATAGCATAGATACTTTTGTTGTAGGTGTGGATATTCTACTGTTCAGAAAGTTTCCCACTGCTATTGAATGTGGCATCTTTCCCGTAAATTTGTAAACTTTGAATAAATATTGTTAGAAGCTTAAACCACATGTTCACTAGTTCTGTCTGTGTTACAATCTGGTCCCCCAGAGACTGCAGCTGTGCAATTGTCTGGGTATGACAGGGTGGCATATTGGTTAAGAAGTTGTTTTTCACCCATAGATGGTGGATATCCCACAGAGCATAGCAGTCTGTGTAGTATTGTTCTATATGAAGAAAATGATGTGACGTTTTAGCCACATTTATTAAAATTCTGTTGATTTCATTCAATTGAGTATCCTCTGGATCGGTCATCGGTATCTTATTGGTGGTGGTCCAACACTTGGGACCCCCGCCGATAAGAGGATAGTTCATCAGTAGACAAGTCTTGGAAAACTCCTAAAGGTATGAAGCTATCTATAAAGCCACCCTGAAAAATGTGTTTAAAGGGGTTTTCTATGATTACAATGGTTTTTAACAGATATGGTCATGTACTTGCTTACCTCATACACATCTTCCCCATGTTTTTTTTGCTTTTTTTCAGCATAAACTCTCTTGTCCAGTTTGTTTTCAAATAATCACTCTGGTTTCTTTCTAATCTGTATGTTGCACTTCCTGTTGCTCTATCCAATAAACCCATGATGCACTTGTCCTTTCTCTGTAATGGCTCCAGCACTGCCCTTAATAATCCTTAGCTAGTTTATAGCCCCTCCCACCCAGCTAGTTACATAGACACTCCCCTATCTCTGCCCCTAAGCACACCCAGCTAGTTTATAGCTCCTCCTATCTAGCTAGTCACATAGATACTCTCCTATCACTGCCACTAATAATCCTTAGCTAGTTTATAGCCCCTCCCACCCAGCTAGTTACATAGACACTCCCTTATCTCTGCCCCTAAGCACACCCAGCTAGTTTATAGCTCCTCCTATTTAGCTAGTCACATAGATACTCCCCTATCACTGCCACTAATAATGCCCAGCTAGTTTATAGCCCCTCCCACCCATCTAGTTACATAGGCACTCCCCTATCACTGACCCTAACCACACCCAGCTAGTTTATAGCTCCTCCTACCCAGCTAGCTACATAGACACTGCCCTATCACTGCTCCTAACTGCCCCATAGACACTGCCCTATCACTGCCCCTAACACCCAGCTAGTTATATAGACACTCCCCTATCACTGCCCCTAACCACTCCCAGCTAGTTTATTGCTCCTCCCACCCAGCTAGTTACATAGACAGTCTCTAATCACTGGCCCAGTTGCTGCTTTGGCAAGTCCATGGACATAACATCACAGAAAATAAGAACGAGCTGCATGGACCTGATCATGTGACCATAGCTCAGAACTGACCATAATAGGAATAAGATTACTTATATTAGGGCTCACTTACATAGGCAGATAAGAGTGCTTACTGACGAGCTAGCAAGTCAATTGTTCTTCTTTTACTTCTATTTACAGATAATTATCATTAGTATGTTTGGGCAATCATTTGCATGATCCCCATGGAGTTTACATTTTTGAGGCAGTATGCTACCTGTTTTCCCAACAATCAATGATTTTAATTTTAGTGTAAAAGATATGATCAATGACAAATGAGCATTTGCTTATTTGTTATTTGATTGGCAGGCTTTAGAGATGAGCCAATTTCCTAAAATTGGTTTGGATCCAAATTGGCCAAGAAATATGATCCTAGAACAAATCGCTTCCACACAAATTGAAAGTGCTTTGAAAGTCTCTCTCCTCAGTCTGGAAAAATTATCTAAGATTTTTCTGAAAAATTGGGGTTCAATTTTGAGACTAAAGAGTTAATTTTCTCATCTGTAGCAGACAGGTTTACACTAGGCAATAATTAGGATCAACTGTTTTCAGCCATGTATACTTATTTATGTATCTCTTAATGTTTAATTACATGTAGCAAAAAGTCCAAATGGATCCAGCGAGTAAAATCAATGATTCTTTATTTCTTCATAAAAAAAAAAGTATAAACAAGTAATCCTCCTGCATAAAATCAACGCATTTCAACCATAAGACAAGTCTTCTTCATGGATTCATACTATGAATCCATGAAGACCTGTCTTATGGTTGAAACACGTTGATTTTATGCAGGAGGATTACTTGTTTATACAGTCAGGTCCATAAATATTGGAACATCAACACAATTCTAACATTTCTGGCTTTATACACCTACCACAATGGTGTATAATGATGGGGAACGGCACAATGGTTCCCTGTCATTGCACTCACTACTTACAAAGAAATGCCCTTTGTGGCAAAGTAATTCCTCTGTGTATTTTTTTGTAGAATTCTGCAGCCAAATCAAATTTTCCAATAATTGCTCATCTCTAATAAATATCGATGCAATAGAAATATCTAATGCTAATGTTAGACATTATGGCGATTAAAAGTCCATTCAGCGGAGTGAGTCACCTGCTCTCTTAAGTTTTCAATATTCTTACCACATAAACAAGAAAGTAAGAAGAAATGTTTCAGAGCTGCTGATGAAGTATGCAATTAACATCTGTTTCTAAATTAGCAACATATTTTCAATTGTCACACAATGAAATATTTGCCGTTCTTACAAATTATTTTATGCCACTTTTACATAATGTTTTCATTCAAAAACATGGAAACTATCATGTGAAGGACAATAAATTAACAAGTAACCTGCTGTTATGCTTTGAATCAAAGTAATGCAGATTTCACTTTTATATTTCTTAGATTTTATATTTATAACCGGTTAGACTGTTTTAAAAGATAAGCTTACTGTGTGTGCTGCGTACTATCTGTCTGAGGGTGCGCAGTGCCATCAAATCTGATTATGATATATGATAAATGAGAACGACTGCAGTTTGTGATAACAGAAAAAAATAACAAATAAAACAGCAATGTATTCATGGAACTCAAAAATGCTAACTCGTCAGTAACAGCAAATTTTATTTCCACATTGATGACGGCAGTTTTAAAAGGAATAATTATAGTAATCGACATAT
The DNA here is from genome assembly GCF_014858855.1 of Bufo gargarizans. Taxonomy (NCBI): domain Eukaryota; kingdom Metazoa; phylum Chordata; class Amphibia; order Anura; family Bufonidae; genus Bufo; species Bufo gargarizans. The sequence continues at coordinate 161,459,639 of NC_058087.1, forward strand.
TGGAAATTTTCCGCAATGTCATTTCTCCCTCCTCCCATTGTATGTGTAATTTCACGCTGGAGCTAAATGGGAGTGGTCCGCTGTGTGTCGCACCTTATGCCCTTGTAAAAGCCCATATGGCCCCGGTAATAGACCATACAGCCCCTGTTATTGCCCACACGGCACAGGTAGGTTAGCGTTAGGTCCTGTGTCGCTTTGAGATACCTTGACGGGGTGCGTGGGCCCTGGTATGTTCTTGATATAAGAATATATTGTTGTAAGTCTCATTTTAATATCAGTGTGAGGGTTTAGCCATATATTGTCAATTGCATTTACAATTGCAGTGCACCATTTTTTCTAATTTTTTTGTTTTATATAGCCAATCACATCCACACATTTGGTTATCCTGTGTAGGATGTCTTTGTGGTACATGTGGAACGCTGCGGGCATCCTCCATTGTATGCATTTTTGCTGGGGATTGCTGTTAGCAACCGACCACATGTGCAGGATTTGCTCCCCCTGTTAGAAATGCACAAAAGCATATGCGGTCTTGAGCGTTTTATGCCTTTCAAGACCAATTTATTCTGTTATTCTGTTATATTATGAGTAAAGTAATTCAAGTTTTTATTGAATTTTGCAAAATTATTTTTACAGTGTAATAATCAATACATTTGATATATTCATTATAAAGTTAAATTATAGCCATTAAAATTGCAGACTTCCCTCCCTGGTGTATAGGTTCAAAAGTTAAAGGGGTTATGCCATGATTGATGTAAAAAAAGAAAAGCAGACATCATATAGTACGTCAATACCGTTCTAACAAAACTAGACCCAGTCCCATACCGCACATGGGTCCAGAGATTTCCACATTCACTGCTCCAATTTGTCTGCTAGATTTATTTCAGGCAGAAAGCTAAAAGGACGTGTCCTTTATGATATAACTCTCTCCGTGTAACTGTCACAGCTTCTAACAGAACATATGGTTGGTGGCAGCTGAAGATTTAAACTGCACGTTTGACCAGCTCAGTGAGACGGACGAAAAAAAAGAAAAAGAACAAACAGCAGGTGGCGCTTTACAGATACATTGAATGGCTCACTGGCTATACTAAATTTTTAATTACATGCAATTACAAATCCTACTCAACTTTTTTTTTGCACTGATATGCACTTTATAATGTACTCTATCATTGTCTAAATGTTACTATAAACTCTAGTTCCTGATAATTTGCCCATGTCAATGTGTCGCCAATCAACTGCCATACTAGCAAAATTTACATTCATTGTTTATGCAGCACATTAAATCATTGTGTCTGGACAGCAGATTGTGGTGTATGAACAGTGATCTGCTGCCCAGAAACATCTATGTGAGGATGAGCATTTGCAATATAGCCATTGCTTGTCCCCATAGAGTGGAGGTGATTTCTCCACCCTCTTGATGAGCAGACAGCAGGCCCTTCCTGATAGTTGCCTGCTTGGTCAGCACATTTAGATGTGCCCTTAGGGATATATTGTGAATTGTTTTTGGTGGTCTACAGAATATGTTGATGTTCTTCTTATTGTAGGTTTAACAACTTCTTTAAGGTAGGAACTAGGGAGTACTTCAATGGATTGTCTTATAAGGCCAACTACTTCTTATAATATATTTAACCCATTGATAAGCCGATTGCTGGAAACTGATACTGAGCATACAGTACAGAATAATTGTGGCTAGCCATATGTTTCTGCAGGGCAAATACTGTCCATAGACCACCAGGGTGACATCTGCTTTTATTTCCAGGATGGCATCTGCTATTGATAAATGTTTTCCATTCTGGCAAAGAAAGAGATCCAAATGAGATCTTAAAGGAGTTGGCCACTTTCTGGCTACTTGTGACCAATGTGCAGATAAGATGACTATATTGCAATTGCTAATATATCCTATGCTGATATTCTGTGCAATTTGCAATATTTCAGAAGCCATTCCCGCTTGTTCAGCAATTCTTTTGTGCTGTCTACTCAGAGGTCCTGTCCATAAGATGGCTGCTGATGGAGGGTTATGTGACCAGGCAAATCACCTCCATGTGATGTCTCCTCTATTCAAACACACTGTACCTGCATTAAACTCCCAACATTTCAAGGGCAGATATCAAATGTGATGTATTTGAATGGAGGAGACATCACTTGGAGGTGATTTTCCTGGTCACATGACCCTCCATCAGCAGCTATTTTATGGACAAGACCTCTGTGTGAACAGCACAATATACTTGGCAAACAAGGGAGCATACCTTAGTAAGTGCCATATGGTCATCTTGCAAACAAATTGGTCAACAGAAATCAGAAAGTGGTCAACCCCTTTAACAAGCTCTGTCTCTAATGTCACCAGATGTAAGGCAGCTATCCTATAAATTAAGTCTGACCCTTTAACTAGGCCTTAGGACTTGAATATTAAATAAGCTAGCACCTCATTTTGGCTAATAAAAAGAGGTCCTAAGTGAAGAACTCATTCCCGCTATGACATCCATGTGAAGACCAATACCTGCACAGCATTTATGCTCTTATCTCTGTGCTGGCTTTATTTGTGTATGCAGGGGGTGAATTTAGAGTGTTATAGTTCTTATTTCTACCTTATATTCTATACATTTGTATATACATGTATACATATTTTAAATTTATAAAATAAAAATAAAAATAAATACTACAATAGCAGAAATAGTAATAAATGTACAGTAAGTGTGATAAGTGACAGAAGCAGAATTCAGCCCTAAATAATGATACTGGCTCTATCCATTTACTTTACACAACCGGCCCTGAACATGAAGAAGTAGAGTATATTTCAGTATGAAAGATTTATACATGTGGAAAAAGTTACTTCCCCATACAAAATAAATGTCAAGAACAAAGTGAATAGCTCCTTCTTAGCAAATCAATCCTGTCTAGATTTCTTTTAATCTTCCAATATCTGTCTTCAGCTCAAGGCGAACAAGTACCACTCTCTCCATCATTTTTCCCTGTGAAGTTAGCTCATGTCATGTATGTAAAGCCCCTTTTGTTGTAGGAGTTGTGTTGACACAACCTACTGCTGAGTGGACTTGCTAGATCAGTTTCGTGCTGTTAAAAAAAGGTCTCATCCCTGTACAAAGCTACTTTTAACATGGAAATAAAAGGTCACAATTCCATGCCAGTCTTTCATTACTTGACCTATGATAGAAGATCAACAGATTATCCAAAATCAAGCTGTGTAGACGTTTGTGCAGCATTGTGCCAGGCTGCCAGCTATTTCTCCAGCCAGTGGAAATTCATAGCCCTTTTTATGATACTGTCAATTCCTCCTTAATTTGAGTTACAGTGGATTCAAGAAAAGACTCGACAATCTCTTCATTGCTGATTTTAGAAATTCATAAATATTTATTTGGGAGGATTAATATGGAAAAACGTTCAATTATTTTGTTTAGCACACACAGCAGACAATAAATTGAACTGCGAGGCATTGTTTAGATTACTTCTACGACTATTCTTTGAAATTCTAACTTACGCAGTTAAAAAGCACAAAATAATAGTAAAATAAATGAACAAATATAGTTTAATCGTTGACAGATCCCCTGGACAGACTATAAACATCGCCACTCATATAAAAGCTGGAGCAAATGTCTCCTCATGATCTAGCGGGCTGCTCTCCATGTTTTACAACCCTTCACACTACATTAACCTTTTGTACTGCAAGTATTTATGACCTCATATACCAGTATTAATCAAACTGAAAGCTAATTTTTAGTGCTGTGGATAAGCCACCGTTGTTTAGGAATATGCTTAACTTTCCTCGCCTTTTTACTCCAATCATTTTGATATATTGACTGATTTTTACACATATACTTAAGCCACCAAGCTATTCTTTTCGATAAAACATGTTTAAAAGTGTGCATGTGTAATGTAATGTTGGCAATATTAAATAGAGAGAAATTTCAAACATATTTGAAGTCAGAAGTGTAATTTAAGCAAATCTGGAACTACTAGACATCAGGCACAATTGTGACTGAAACCTCTGTGGTCCTTATAACTATCTCCTTTGTGGTGGGAACAAATCTATTATTACTGCAGTGCAATGGTTCCTTTGCATATATCTTTTTGTAGGCAGCTTCTTTTTGAAAATTTACACAATTATTATATATCATATTGCACAAACCACATACAGTCCTAAACTCCACATCTAGTAAAAATATTAAAAGGATCGCCTAAGAATTCACACTGATGGCCTACCTAGACCATCAATATGCAATTGGTGGGTGTCCATATAGTGTTGAGTGAAAAATGTGACTCAATAATTTTTTCCTAAAGTGGTTGTGGAAAAAAAGATATATTCTCACCTTATCCACTTTATCACAGAGAGGCCATCAGCTCTCGTCTTGATTAAAGAAAACCCACCAAAGGAACATCGGCTAGCGTGGTGACCACCTCTGCGATCAAGTGGATGAGGTGAGTATAATTTGTTTTAACCCTTTCGATACCAGCTCCGTACATGTATGTACATGCAGATCGATGTGTAAACATGGAGCCTGCTCGCACGCGCAGCAGGCGCCATGGCCGGCAGATCTCTGCTGTTTCAACCAGCAGAAATTTGAGGCTAATTACCATTACCAGCAATAATGCCGATTGCGGTAATTAAATGCTTTAGCTGCCGTGACCAAGTGAGGTAACGGCATCTAAATGCGCAAGACCGACGCGCGTTTCGGTGAACCTTCGTTATCCACCTGAGGAAGGTTTACTGCAACTTGCGTCGGGGATGGCGCCATTTTAGAGAAGTTTAAAGCAGGCATCTTAAATCTTTTCACCCCGATTCAGTTTCAAAGTTAGCATACCACCATGTAGGGTTGGTGCCCCCGAAACATAACCATACTTTTCTTGTGAATATCAAGTCTTGCAATTCTGAGACATGCCTCTCTTTATTTAAAGTTTTCAGTGCACCATATCTAGGGGTCACTTGTTTTGATGCACCATCTCGCCGTTAGTGCTTATCTCTCTGGCTAGAAAGGCAGTCCCTGAGAGGCGGGAGCGATGATGCAGTGGTAGTCAGGTGCACCAAATGGATTAGACTCAACCACAGTGCACAAAAAAACATATTAGCATAAAGTAAAAAATAAGTACTTCTCATTATTAGAGGACTGGATTTCACAAGAAAGTTATGGTTAGTGATGGACAAACATCAGTCGGGACGACGGTGCGGCAGGCCCCATTCACTTTAATGGCAGGTAAACCTGAAAAACCTTCACGTCATATTTTCAGTCACAAAGATACTTACTAGAAGTGCACAAATTGTCCCACAACATGGACAGTGACACACCAGAGGGGGAGCAATGGCAAAAATTCCCACAAAAAATATGTATTTTAATCAGGGGCCATTTTATGCGTCTTAAAGGGAAACTGTCAAAAATGTGACCAGCTGGAGCCCTAGAAAATTTTTATTTTAGACCATGGGAATACAGGCGCCGAACATTAGGCATTCACCAGACACAAAACATCAAATGATTATGTGGCTCGAGGTATATTAGACGGTCATTGGATATCAATTTTACTGCAGGCCAGTGGACTACAGGCCCCAAAAATATTAATTCACTGTATAGAAAAGAACAATTGATAATGTGGCTGGAGATACATTAGGCGGTCACCGTATAACAATTTTACTGTTGGCCAGTTAGATTACAGGCCCCAAAAATTGTGCATATACCATAAAGAAAAGATCAAGTGATTTTGTGGCTGGAGGTATATTAGACGGTCAATGGATATAAATTTTTCTGTAGGCCAGTGGAGTACAGGCCCCAAACATTAGGCATTCACCGTAAAGAAAACATCATGTGATTAAGCAGCTGGAGTTATATTAGATGGTCATTGGATAACAATTTAACTTCAGGCCAGTGGAGTACAGACCCCAATTATTTTTTTATTCAACGTACAGAAAAGAACAAGTGATTATGTGGCTGGAGGTATAGTAGACGGTCATTGGATATCAATTTTACTGCAGGCCAATACAAATACATGTCAAATACATATATTTAAAATAACTAAAAATATAAAATTGGATTAAAAACATGGCTAATGAAACCCACTCTCTTGAAAAAAAAACACAAATGATATTAGTTTAAATTTGATAACACGTGGTCGTCACGGGAGTTGAATTCCTCCGTGGCCCTAAACAGGCATTCATCGGACAGAAAAGACCTTTTATTCAGCTGTATTTACATAAGACAGGGACCACTATTTCTTCTGGGTGGTAGTGGATATGTGTAGGCTGGCATGAGAAAAATCAATTAAACGTGGTCGTCACAGGTGTTGAATTCCTCGGAGAATCATGCCTCATTCATTTTTAGAAATGTGAGGTAGTCCACACTGTCATGAGCTAGGCGAGTGCGCTTATCGGTCACAATCCCCCCTGCTGTACTGAACGTCCTTTCGGATAGGACACTCGACGAGGGGCAAGCCAAGAGTTCCATGGCAAATTGTGCCAGCTCTGGCCATAGGGCAAGTCTGCACAAACAGTAGTCAAGGGGTTCCTTGCTTCTTAGAGCGTCCACATCGGCCATTAACCAGATGTAGTTGTACACCTTTCGGTCTAGGCGTTCCCTGAGGCTGGATTCGGAGGGCGGCTGTAGATGGGTTGGCTGCTTAAATAATCTCATATCCGAAGTAACCAACACATCTTTTGCAAGCGCTGAAGGATTGGTACCCACAACTGTTTATTTGTCGGTAGAAATTCCTCTGCCAGAGCTTGCAACAGCAGAATGCAGCATCTTTAAAAGCAGGGTCTGGAAATGCTGCATTCCGACAGCCTTCTGTGATGCTGGTAACATGTCCGCCATTTTGTGTTTGTATCGGGGGACTAAGTACGTTGTCACCCTGTACTGGTCCTTGCACTTTATGCTTTTAATACGGGGATCCTGGAGCATGAAGACCCCCATTTGCACTAAATCGGAAGAGGTGGAGCCGCCTGGCTCCTGCTCATCGCCCAGGAGAATGTCGTCCTCGGTCTCCTCCCCCCAGCCACAGACAACACCAGAGATACCAGAAAAGTTTAAAGCCTGCTCTTCTTGCTCCTCCTCCTCCCCCCAGGCACCATCCTCCACTGACTCCTCTTCAGACTCCTGCTGACTTGTCTCAGATGGAGTAGCCCCCCCCTGGGAATTCATTTAGCATTGCAACTTCCTAATCTTCCTGCTCCTCGACGGCTTGATCAATGACACAATGAAATGCACGCTCCAGAAAGAAGGCGTAAGGTACAATGCCACTGATGGCACCCTGGCTGCAACTGACCAGTTTAATGATCTAATCAAATGGCTGCAGAAGTCTGCATGCGTAGTGCATGAACAGCCACTGGCATGGTGACAAAGAACCAAGCTCCCCAGAACCTGTTCTGCCGCAGAGTTCGTACAGGTAGTCGTTAATGGCAGGTTTCTGCTGGAGTAGCCTATTAAGCATATACAAGGTGGAGTTCCAGCGCGTCGGGCAGTCACAAGTCTGATGTCTGACGGGCAAGTGGTGTCACCGCTGAATGTCAGCAAGGTGAGCCTTGTAAGATCTTCTAAAATGGGCAGAGATTTTCCTGTCCTGCCTCAAGACTTCCTGTACCCCGGGGTATTTGGCAACAAACCGCTGCACAACTAAGTTCAGGACGTGTGCCATGCATGGCACGTGTGTCATTTTGCCCTGTTTCAACGCGCTCAGCAGATTGGCCACACACCACTTTGCCAACTGTCAAATTGAGTGGAGTTAGCCACTGATTGGCCTCTGACCACAGAGCTTAAGGGGTGTAGGACCGGTGTATTGAGCGGGGTTAGCCACTGATTGGCCTCTGACCACAGAGCTTAAGGGGTGTAGGACCGGTGTGGCTCTTGGCTTCCAGGCACAACAGCCACAGTACAGCATGGCAACGTCTCACCTGGCACATCAAATAAGTTCTGGGGAGCTGGGGGGGGGAGTGTGCAGCGGAAAAGTCGGTAGAAAAGGAGGAGTCAGCCGAGGAGGAGACAGGATGGAGTAGGAGGAGGAGAAGAAGAGGCAGGCCTGTATGCAATCCGTGGTGGTAACACCAAATCCACACGGGTGCCACGGGTTGCATGCTTGAAAACCATCAGAAGGTTCACCCAGTGGGTAATAAAAGTTATGTACCTTCCCTGCCCGTGTTTGCTAGATCACATGCCTGTGGTCAACTGGTATATCACACCAGTTGCAATTAGTTATTCCAATAGTGTTTGTCCCTCTATCTAGCTGCAGTATCGCAGCAGAACCACACACAACTGCTAAATGCACCATAATATACTTTCAATGTTAGAAAGTATATTATAAGTATATCACACCCCTCAGTAAGTCAAACCTATCAATAACACACCTATACCAGTCCTTAAAAGGACTTTTGTGGCCCTATTAGCCAGCGTTTGGTGTTCCTAACAGTCTGTCCCTGCTCCACACAGCAACTTCTCCATACACTCGCAAAAAAACAGAATGTAAAATGGCTGTCAGATTGTGTTTATTTATAGGGGAGTGGGTGTGTCCATGTGCTGAAACGTCTCAATTGGCTGTCCTGTCCCACCTAATAGATGTATCATGGGTCAAAGTTCGGCTCTATGCAAATATATATGGCGTGTGCGAATATCGACATATGTTTGCATGTTCGGCGAATCGCAAACAAGCAAAGTTCACCGCAAAACGACCACCGGACGAACCGCAAGGCCATCTCTAGTTCTGGTTACATCAGGACTTGTATCCTACATGGCAATATACTTACTTTGAAGCCAATTTTGGAGGTGACAGACTCCCTTTAATGTTGGAAGCCTTGAGGCAATGGCCTTCTTTGGCCATGATATATTCTGAGTCAGTGCTGGGCATCTGATTTACATTTGTTTTTAACAAGAGGTTGAAAAATATAGTAGCAATATAGCATCTCCTTTTGAAAATAAATCAGTTACACCAAAAGCGAACAGGCTTTAGGCGCACAAGGTTTAATATGAAAGAAAATAGTTGATATGGCAGGGATGTAAAGAAGCATCACTTTAGACATATAACATAAGATCAAAGCAAGCATGCCAGGAGTAACAGGTGACAGAAGAGCTTTGAAGATGAGGGGTCTACTTTTGTCTGTGATTTGTTGCCTAATGAAATGTCAACTATGGAAGCTTGTCACCTGGCTATACTTTTACTGTTACCTCTGCTGTAGATGTTATGTTGATATGCAGAGTCAGTATAATTATAGTCTGCAGGGGAGACATTTTATGATTGTATAAAACATAGATTTTCAGATTTGCATATCTTTACAAATTTGCATGCCTTTAGCAAAGAAGAATACATCAAACGCTATTTTTTTGTACCCAACCTCAATTATAGACAACAGGAAATAAAGAAAAATCCTTTTTGTCTCTGTCCTCTGAGACACTGCAGCAGCAGCAGTGTCGTAAATATAAGAAGGAATTTAAATTTTCATTGGTAGGGATCGTAATGCACTTCAAAGCATAATGGGTGTATATACTGCCTGTTATAAAGAAGACAAACACAAATAATCTATTCCTCTTTAAATGTGAAAAAATATCCCAGGTTAAATAGTAGGATAAAAAGTCAGAAGAAAAAAACATGAGTTCAGCGGATTTGATATAAAAAAAAGCAAACAGTCATATATATACCTCTAAAAACAACAATTTCTTTCATTATATTTGTTGGAAGGATTTTCCCTGTACAAGAGAAACTGCTGAGACTTGTTACTTCAATTCCATCCACACTTGAAAGAAAAACCTGCATTGCAGCTCAGGATTCACAATATAAATGTGGATAAAAAGCACCACAAAGTACATATCATGACGTATCTTTTAATGAATATTTAACCCCTTAAGGACTCAGCCCTATTTCACCTTAAGGACTTGGCCATTTTTTGCAAATCTGACCAGTGTCCCTTTAAGTGCTCATAACTTTAAAACGCTTTGACTTACCCAGGCCGTTCTGAGATTGTTTTTTCGTCACATATTGTACTTCATGACACTGCTAAAATTGGGTCAAAAAAGTTAATTTTTTTGCACCAAAAAATAAAATTTTTACAATTTTTTTTGAAAAATTAGCAAATTTCTAAGTTTCAGTTTCTCTACTTCTGTAATACATAGTAATACCCCCAAAAATTGTGATGGCTTTACATTCCCCATATGTCTACTTCATGTCTGTAGCATTTTGGGAATGATATTTTATTTTTTGGGGATGTTACAAGGCTTAGAAGTTTAGAAGCAAATTTTGAAATTTTTCAGAAATCTTCAAAATCCCACTTTTTATGGACCAGTTCAGGTTTGCAGTCATATTGTGAGGCTTAGATAATAGAAACCTCCCAAAAATGACCCCATTCTAGAAACTACACCCCTCAAGGTATTCAAAACTGTTTTTTCAAACTTTATTAACCCTTTAGGTCTTCCACAAGAGTTAATGGCAGATGGAGAAACAATTTAGAAATTTCTATTTTTGGGAAAATTTTCCAATATAATCAATTTTTTCCAGGAGTAAAACAAGGGTTAACTGCCAAACAAAACTCAAAATGGGTTGCCCTGATTCTGTAGTTTGCAGAAACACCCCATATGTGGTCGTAAACTACTGTTTGGCCAAACGGCAGGACATAGAAGGAGGGGAACACCATATGGGTTTTGGAAGGCAGATTTTGCAGGACTGGTTTTGTTTATACCATGTCCCATTTGAAGCCCCCTGTTGCACCCCTAGAATAGAAATTTCAAAAAAGTGACTCCATCTAAGAAAGTACACCCCTCAAGGTATTCAAAACTGGGTTTACAAACTTTGTTAACCCTTTAGGTGTTCCACAAGAGTTAATGGCAGATGGAGAAACAATTTAGAAATTTCTATTTTTTGGAAAATTTTCCAATATAATCAATTTTTTCCAGGAGTAAAACAAGGGTTAACTGCCAAACAAAACTCAAAATGGGTTGCCCTGATTCTGTAGTTTGCAGAAACACCCCATATGTGGTCGTAAACTACTGTTTGGCCAAACGGGAGGACATAGAAGGAGGGGAACACCATATGGGTTTTGGAAGGCAGATTTTGCAGGACTGGTTTTGTTTATACCATGTCCCATTTGAAGCCCCCTGTTGCACCCCTGGAATAGAAATTTCAAAAAAGTGACTCCATCTAAGAAAGTACACCCCTCAAGGTATTCAAAACTGGGTTTACAAACTTTGTTAACCCTTTAGGTGTTCCACAAGAGTTAATGGCAGATGGAGAAACAATTTAGAAATTTCTATTTTTTGGAAAATTTTCCAATATAATCAATTTTTTCCAGGAGTAAAACAAGGGTTAACTGCCAAACAAAACTCAAAATGGGTTGCCCTGATTCTGTAGTTTGCAGAAACACCCCATATGTGGTCGTAAACTACTGTTTGGCCAAACGGCAGGACATAGAAGGAGGGGAACGTCATATGGTTTTTGGAAGGCAGATTTTGCTGGACTGGTTTATTTACACCATGTACCCTTTCAAGCCCCCTGATGCACCCCTAGAGTAGAAACTCCATAAAAGTGACCCCATCTAGGAAACTACAGGATAAGGTGGTTGTTGTTTTGGGACTATTTTAGGGGTAAATATGATTTTTGGTTGCTCTATATTACTCTTTTTTGAGGCAATGTAACAAAAAAATTAAATTCTAAAAATTTTTCTACATTCGCTATTTAGTTTTGTGGAACACCTAAAGGGTTAACATAGTTTGTAAAGTAACTTTTGAATACCTTGAGGGGTGTAGTTTCTTAGATGGGGTGACTTTTTTGGAGTTTCTAGTCTAGGCTACATCAGGGGGGGCTTCTAATGGGACATGGTGTCAAAAAAAAAACTGTCCATCAAAATCTGCCTTCCAGAAACCGTATGGAGTTCCCTTCGTTCTATGCCCTGCCGTGCGGCTATATAGCCATTTACGACCACATATGGGGTGTTTCTGCAAACTACAGAATCAGGGCCATAAATATTGAGTTTTGTTTGGCTGTTAACCCTTGCTTTATTACCGGCAAAAGGGATTCAAATTGAAATTTTGCCCAAAAATGGGTGTTTTGGCACCGTTTTTGTTTTATATTTTTAACACCGTTCATTCGAGGCGTTTGGTCAAATGTTATTTTTATAGCGACGACTTTTACGCACGCGACGATGCCCAATATGTATGGCTCTCAGACTTTGGAGACACTAAGCAGGCATCCTAAAAACTGCGGCCCTCCAGATGTTGTAAAACTACAATTCCCACCATGCCCTGCTGATGGCTGTAGGTTGTCTGGGCATGCTGGGAGTTATAGTTTTACAACATCTGGAGGGCCGCAGTTTGAGGATGCCTGCTCTAAAACTAATATTTTTTTGGGGAAAAAAAATTGTTTCTGTGTCTCCAAAGTCTAAGAGCCATAGTGTTTTATGTTCTCTAGTGGACTGTTGGGGATTATAAAAATTTAGTACTCCATGGAAGTGTGATACTCCCTGAAGCAATCGATAACGCAGAGGCCCGGATGATCGGGGCACGTGTCACATTGAGTGGTGGTGTCCTTCTGTATCCCCCTCTTGTGACACACTCTGCATCTTTTTTGGGTTCGTCCCTTCTTTCCAGTATGGGGGACCACACCTGGAAAGTGTTGGCCAGGGACGATCCGGGCGCCTCCAGTTCCCGAGGTACTCCGGCCTGCTCTTTCCCGGTCCGAAAAGATCAGGTCTTTGAGGACTGCCTCATAGAATTGGAGGAATGTCCCTGTGCTGCCAGCGCTTCGGGATAGTACAAAAGAGTTGTACATGGCAACCTGCACCATGTAGACCGTAACTTTTTTGTACCATGCCCGGGTTTTGCGCATGGCATTATATGGCGTGAGGACTTGATCAGAGAGATCAACTCCTCCCATATACCGATTGTAGTCGACGATACAATCGGGCTTGAGGACCGTTGCCGCGGTACCTCGCACAGGGACTGGGGTGGTGCTGTTACCGTGGATTGTGGACAGCATAAGGACATCCCTCTTGTCCTTATACCTGACCAGCAACAGGTTTCCACTGGTAAGGGCACGGGTCTCACCCCTGGGGATAGGTACCTGGAGGGGGTGGGCAGGGAGGCCGCGCTGATTTTTCCGCACGGTCCCACAAGCGAACGTGGATCTGGCGGCAAGGGACCTGAACAAGGGAATGCTGGTATAAAAGTTATCCACGTACAAGTGGTAACCCTTATCCAGCAGTGGGTGCATAAGGTCCCACACGAGTTTCCCGCTAACACCCAGAGTGGGGGGACATTCTGGGGGTTGAATACGGGAATCTCGCCCCTCGTACACACGAAAATTTGTAAGTGTACCCTGAGGTACTCTCACAAATTTTGTATAGCTTCACGCCATACCTCGCCCGCTTTGTGGGAATGTATTGGCGGAAACTGAGTCTCCCCTTGAACGCAACGAGAGACTCATCAACCGCGACCTCCCTTCCAGGTACGTAGGCCTGCTGAAATGTGGCCCCAAAGTGATCGATGACCGGCCGTATCTTATACAGCCGGTCATAGGCAGGATCACCTCGGGGTGGACATGCTGCATTATCGGAATAATGCAGACATTTCCGGATGGCCTCAAACCGGGGACGTGTCATGACCATACTGTACAGTGGGGTCTGGTATAGGACGTCCCCACTCCAGTATTGCCTGACACTGGGTTTTTGGACTAGACCCATATGCAGCACGAGGCCCCAAAATGTCCTCATTTCGGCTGCACTGACCGGCGTCCAGCCACCGGGTCTAGCCAAAAATGAGCCTGGGTTTTGAGCGACGAACTGTTGGGCGTACAGATTCGTCTGCTCCACCATCAAATTCACCAGTGGGTTACTGAAAAAAAAACTAAAAAAGTCTATTTCAGTAAACCCCACTGTGGGAATCTGGATTCCAGGATTGCCAGCGAAATCCGGAATCTCAGGCTCAAAGTCCACTGGGGGACACCAGCTAAGTTCATCGGCAGGGGGCTCCGGTGAACTTATTTGGTGGGCCGGGAAACCAGTACGAACCCCAGGGCGGCTCGTACTAGGGTGGGCCACAGGATCCCTAGCATGTGTGGCCCCTGGCTCCGCCTGGCGGCGTCTCCGCCGCCTTGGTGGCTCATCGTCATCCGATGATGATGAGGAGGATGCGGATGACAGAAGGAATGTGGGGTCATCCTCATCCTCACTGGGGCTCTCGGAGTCGGAGGCAATCTGGGCGTATGCCTCCTCGGCCGAGAACACCCGGCGGGCCATGGGTGTGTGTGCGTGTAGGTGTGCGTGTGTGGAAACCTTTATTATATGTGCGTGTGTGTGGGGGCAACGGGTGTTCGCATACTAAAAAAAGGAAAATAAAGGGGCAAGTGTTAGGAAAAAAAAAAAAAAAAGTTCAAAGTTGCTGATCAGCGGTACAACGCTGATCAGCGGTGGGGCAGGCGATGCGCTAACAGTGGACGGACGCTAAAGTGCCGACCAGTCAGCGAACGCAGAAAAATAAAAAAAAAGTGGTGGTAAGGGGGCTAGTGGTGAGGGGGGGGGGGGCTGGGGGAGGGCTGGTGGGGGGATGGGTGGGGGGGGTGGGGGGGCTGGTGGTGGTGGGGGGCTGGTAGGGGGGGGCAAGTGGCAGGGGGGGCTCTGGGGTCTGATAGATGGATCAAAAAAGTTTTGTGTAAAAGTTTTTTTTTTTTTTTTTTCCTAACTAACTTTTCCCTTCTTTCCCTTCCTAATGGTGCCTCTCCCTCACTGACCCTAACCTACCTGAGTGGCGATGGGTGCAGGAGGGTGATGGATGCCGATTAGGGGGACACAGGAGCTGGTGCTGGACGATGCTGCACGGTCAGGGTGCTGGACAGGAAGAGGAGGGGAGAGAGGAGCGCAGGAAGTTTGAATCTCGCGCCTCTCTCCCCTGCACCAATCAGCACCCTGGACAGCAGTGTTCAGCACCAGGGCCAGCACCGCCTCCTGAAATCCTCGGACTGCGATTGGTGGTGTAAAATTACGCCACCGATCGCAGTCTTTTTCCGGTTCATCGGGTCACAGCACACCCGAATGGACCGGAAACGCAGAAAACCGCAGGTCTGAATGGACCTGCGGTTTTCTGCGATCGTCTATACGGGGGGGTCAAATTACCCCCCCCTGCGTTGTTACGGGATGCCGGCTGAATGATTTCAGCCGGCATCCCGTTCCGATTAACCCCCGCGGCGCCGGAATCGCGAATTGAAGCCATGACGTACCGGTACGTCATGGGTCCTTAAGGATTCGGGAAACATGCCGTACCGATACGTCATGGGTCCCTAAGGGGTTAAACAGTTTCCGTTTATAAGGCAAAAGTGAATTTGTCTGGGAACTTTTCAAAACAAACTCGAGACTTCAAAATTATATTTCTGGTGATAAACTTTTCAGATGATTGATGGAAACGCATTAAGAATATTCTCTTACCTAAGGCGTCTGTTTCAACTGAAAAAATACATATAATATGAATTCAGCGGGCCTTTTTTGCAATACCATTTATGTGTCATGAATCAAGAATTCTTGACATTTCTACTTGTCATTTTTGATACTTGTGGCTTTCCCTGTCATACTGTTCAGTGAAATTGACTGGAAGTACTGCATTCCAATTACGATTGGATATAGAAAATTGAACCTTCTGTTGACTGGTAGGGTACATTGTATAGGCTCCACTGTTCTTTCCATATAGATATGTATAATTGAATGCCCTGCTGATAAGTCAGATAATTACATCATAAATATAAAATGTGTGCTTTAAAAGGATTGGAAAGTTCAATCCCCCGCCTGGAAACAGGACCTACATTATGGTGGTGGTCACCTCCTGGATTTGTGCTCTACAATGTAAGAGTATGCCGAGATAAAAAAAATCTTATTTAAAAAAATAGTAGAAATGCTTGGTTTGACATCTAGTTTACAGAATCAGCACAGCGACTGTGTAGAGTTTGACATATACTGTATGAGATCAGTGATAAATATACATACATGTGCCTATGAATTCTGTTAGCATATGTGAGTCGGGTCTAACAAACAATAAAGCTATTTGAACACAAAATTCAAATAAATTATTTCAAACTGGTTATAGAAACTGTAGGAACTTAATTTGACAACATAAAATTTTTTTTTTTTCCTGGTTTAAGTTTGTTCTCTAACCCCTTTTGTTGTAAATGAGGCCCCACTGATGAGCAACTATCACCAAAGTGAAATATTTTCCTGAAATAGTTGAAATATGTTGTATTACGTGGTACCCTTTAAAATGGGTGTCATGCAATAACACATTTCTTGTCATTAATGGTTAGATTGAGTCCCTTGAAATGGGAGTTGCACTCCGTCTCATGGAGGCTTTTCCGAACAGTGCCTTAATAGGGCATATTGAAAGGGGTCATCCTAATGAGACAACCCCTTTAAGTGTGGTTCTGTCCTGATGTTTAGAAGTCTTGTACTTAGCTTTGCCTTTTTTCTCTATAATTTAACACCTTCATTCTCCAACAGACCAAGAGAATATCTGATATATTTTTATTCAATGATCCCCAGGCTATAATGTTTGGAGGAACACTTGAAAGGGTTGTCCAAGTAATGTTTATGAACTATTCTCAGGATAGGCCATCAATATCAGATCAGTGGGGGGTCCTGCACCTATTCAAGTGTATAGGATCGAGCAGTCTTATTGAAGTGAATAGGAAGGCTTGTAATTACACCTGCTCACTGCTGCTTTTACGATGACGAGCAGGTAAACAACAAAGAGAAGGCTGCATTTCCATGGAGCGCACCTTCTATTCAACCTGGAGGATAGGTAATCAATAAAAATAATTTGGAAAACCTGTTTAATCATCCATATTTTGTGTACTTGAAACACTTATGAGCAGAAAATAAATGGACTTAAGGTGAATTTATTTGCAGGCAATGATTGTAAGCATTTCAAACCCAATTATGTCTTGTATGTCTAGACTTACCTTGAAGGTTTACCTATGATGAGTCTTTAAATTTCCAACAATTCCAAAATGTGCTCTTGTAACATAAATTACTAACTCTCTGAACTGGAGCAATGCAGACAATAAAATTGAGCAGACACCTGAAAATAGATTTTCCTGTGTCTGATCTCCCTGGTTCTAGTATCAAATACAAGTATAGTTCATAGCTCCTTTACTTTGTCAGCAAAGATAGGCAAGGAGTTGTAGTGATGGCCATTAACACATCAGCTATTTTTCTTCTGTCTATTCCGAGAATGCAGGTTCCCTAATGATGCTTGTATTTTTTTATTTGCTGAACTTGAGTTGAAAGGGTTTTCGACTATGACTAATCATTTTAGTTAGAAGAATCCCCGAACAATAATCTGATGATATGGTCATCTGCTCCTGGGACCTCCAGCAATCTGCTGCTATATGGGAGGGAACCCAGTAGTAAGTTCTCTATTCCTATGCATCATCATCATATGGGGCATGAATAACTACTTGGTGCTCATTTACATTCATGGGTCAAATTTATAATGTAAAGAAGTGTCACATCCTATTGTCTTATAGGTGTGGGTCCCACCGCTAGGACCCGCACCTATATCGAGAAAGGTGCACTGCAAGTTAAGGAGGGCAAACTGGGCAAGCGCAGCTGCCCTCCATTCATTTTCTATGGGCCCGGCTAAAATAGCCTAGCGCTGGCTCGGCTATTTCCGTCATCCCTATAGAAATGGATGGGAGCAGGGGCTGCGCATGCGTGATACACTCCCATTCACTTCTATGGGGAGCCAGCTAGCAATATGCCCCATTGTCTATGAAGAGACAACCCCTTTAAGCTCAATAAAAGGCCATGCTCTCTATTAACAAATTATTTCCTAATAGAGCATTTGAAAATGGGTTTTCATAGGCCAAGCAAGCCCTTTAAGAGGCAAAGTCAATCTGCTGGCCCTATTCCAATATTCCATTTTAATCCTAATCCCTCTTATTAGCAAAGAAAAAGTGTGGATAATAGATATTACGATAATGGAGACCTAATGTAAAACACATAACTTCTGAAATTACTCTCAAAGGGAATTGCTGAGTTTCAGGACTGCCGACACTACACAATTGCAATATCTAATAATTATGCAACTAATTTATATTTAAAATAGAATTAGTTGACATTTGTATAATTTGATTGTTAATGAAAAATACTTAGATTTAGGGGATCGAGCAATAAGCAGTTTTCTAATTTGTCACAGATAACTCCCTTAGTGAATTCACTATTGATCACATTGCCATTTATGATGATCTACTCTGGTTTATCTGTAAAGTGAATATTATAGTTATGAATATCTAATGCAAAAAATTACAATATTTTTTTTATTACAATTCATCTAGTAGGTATTTCTTATTACAATAAATAACGTCATTTGATCTATTCATTTGGCTTGTGTAAAAAATACAAAAAAATACATTTTCATATTTGCTTTGAAACTAACACAGACTTTTGCAAAGGTTTCACTCATATTTTCTCTCTCAAACAGTGCTGTAAAATATACAAACAAGTGCATTATCATGCGGAACACGTTTTAGTTGTTCTTTTGTGAAGCCAATGAAACATTTACCTTTACTTTGATTTTACTGCTTGTTTTTGCAGTACGTGCTAAGCAAATGTCAGAGGAGTATTGGTGGTTTGTTTGTCTGCTTGAGTTCTCCATAAATGTATGTTTTCTACAAAACTCTAATTTCCCAGAGCGCAAAATTGTGTTTTTAAAAGTGCAGGCTCATATAACTAAATATATAGTCATTTCTTAAATCATAGTTATTGGCCTTAAAAAAGGTGTGCTAATATTTTTCAGTGTTCAGTATTGTGTGGTAGCTCACATAAGTTTACTTTTCTCAATTGTTTTAATAAAAGAAGTAAAAGTTAAGTTTTATTGCCTGGGACAAGAGTGGTTAGTAGCCAGTTATGCAGTAGTGTTTTGCAGTATTGTGTGTAATACACTAATCTGAGAAGACAATACTTACACAATGTTACACCCAAATTTACAATAATGTTGATAAAGTTATTTCTTTTTATTATCTTATTTTAACAAGGACTTGTTTTTGCACTAAGCTGCCTCTGTATGGTGACATTCAAAAGATATGGCCCCAAAGTCAGATTTCTTGATAGCGTTTTGGATGCCAATCTCATGAGATCATGAACAGAGAGAAAGTATGAAGGATACACGTCTTCTCCTCTTTTTATTTAATTCAGTTCTGGTTCTGGTTCCAAAAACTACATGAAGAGACTTGGCCTTGTGGCCGTACTCTAAGGGCATATCCTACCCTAGAAGCAACGTCTCCTAATTCAGCTTACAATATATATTCATGAAGATTATCTTTCTAAAAAATTCCATCAGTTAAGGAAAGTCCACTTGTCTTTAAAGGTAGTTTTAATATAAGATTATTCAACCTTCATTGGTAAATAGCACAGAGCGTTCCAATGAAGGATTTGTAGCTTTCTCGGGTCCTAAATCCACAATTCCAAATATATATTCAGTCATAATCAAATGGAAATATTTTAGTGAACGGACACAATCTGTCACACACATATATTTGGGTGTCTGAATCGATACTAAAACAAAGCCATGAAAAAGCTGTTGTAGTCTTAGTATTAACAAAATCCTTGTTTCAAGGACACAGTGTACTGCATAAAAATGGCCTCCAGTTACATTTGCTCATCACCTACTGTGCCATCTGCTTTGATATTTTACATTATTTAAGGAAGGTTGCTAGGTTAAAAGTCAATTTTCTTTCTTTTGGGGCGCTAAACATTAAGGTCCCTGGTGTTTTACTGTTATGTTCTTAGAACCAGACTGTTTCATGACCTTTTAGCATTTAATATAATAAAGGGTAATAAAAAAAGATCAAAACAAATTGTCTGAGATATATAAATAAAAATAAGCAACACTTGAATAGACCTTCAATAGACCAGTGCAATTATAATGAAAAACATATCTTGCAATATGTCTAACATAAACATATCAAAGATTCAGTATAAGTGGCAACTGGAGAGGGTCCCAGTCCGGATACCCCCACTCACTAAACAAATTGGCAGAAGTAAAGCAATGCATTTATAGAGCTACCCTAATTCTATATAGATTATGCAGTAAGTTGTAACATTGTGTTGAAAAATGGACATAACCTTTAAGGTGTATTCTGGCAGACTTACCATAGCTACACAGGCCTAATAAAAATAAGTTATGCAAAAATATATCATAGATTGAATTAGACAAATAACTAGAATAAAACAAAAAATACAAATATGGGAGCTCACCGGAATATAGCTCAGTCTGCTATACCACCTAGCTATCTCAGTAAAATATGTAATAATTGGCCGGCTCTACATCAACAATGTACCAACATTTAATCACAAACATATAAACAAATGACATACAAGCAATAGTAAAAGTCCAGCTCACCTGCATCAGCAGTTTAGAGAGTGCACGGATGGGAAGAGACCCAGATTCGTATACTTGAGAAAGAAGATATCCAGCACCTCGCTTTTTCGTGCTTAAACAGTGTTTATTCCATAAACCAAGTGTACAGCGGTAAAATCCTCAGAGTACAAGCCCCAATACGGTCTACGCGTTTCGAACCCAGTGGTTCTTAATCACCACTGGGTTCGAAACGCGTAGACCGTATTGGGGCTTGTACTCTGAGGATTTTACCGCTGTACACTTGGATAATGGAATAAACATCATTTAAGCACGAAAAAGCGAGGTGCCGGATATCTTCTTTCTCAAGTAAACAAATGACATACATATATCCCAAATAATGTAAAACACAAATAACTAAAATATGTTAAAAATAGACTTTATATATACTGTTATTTATCATACTATAAAATATAGTCACAGCCCCCTGTTCATTGACAGTGTAGAGCTCTGACTCTGTCCTAAAGTGTTTGTATTGCGATTAAATGTTGGTACATTGTTGTTGTAGAGCAAATTATTATATTAAAAACTAGAATATCTAAGGGGATGTATAACTAGCTAATCACCGTTATTTATAAAAATCCCTATGTCCACTTGTTGTATTAATGTGCATTGAGTTCAATGAAGGGCACAAACCCTATATAAGTAGTATGTGAAGCCTAAAAACAAGCCCTATATGTCATTGAATTTTATCTTTAGACATTCAATATTTAATGAAATAGTGGAAAAGATTTTGGATGCATGCTTAAACACTGTTTCAACAATGCTACCAGGTGTCAACACTGAAAAGGGCATATTAAAATAGTTTTTTCTCAGAAGGTATCCCCCTTCCTGACACAGACATTTCCTGTTTTTCATTTTCATTCTTTTACTTCCTGCCTTCTAGAAGCCATAACATTTTACCATTCGCATAGACATATCATTTTTTTTTATGGGAATGTTTGTATGTTTTAATAGCACCATTTAATATTGCAATTAGAGATGAGCAAATTAAAAAAAAAATCTGATTTGCCAGTTCATCAAATTTTTGGGGGGAAATTTGGCTCGATCAGAATGAATTTTCTGGCGAATTATGTTAAAAAATGTCTATTTCCTGGCTGCAGAGAGCCTTTATAGTGCTGTAGAACACTGTGCCTTGCAGTAACACGCATAGGGAATCCGCTTTGGTAGTGAAATAATACTCTGAGTCTATATGACATGCAGGTGACAAGCGTCACTCTTAGAATCACTGCATAATTCAATTATTTGGGCAGTCAGGGCGCCAAAACTGACCAAATAACTCATGTATAAACTCAGCCTTACAGGTTGATGTCAGCGCCAAGAAGAAGCACACTCCTTTTACACCATCATCATCTGATTCCACATAGATGTCTACAGAACCTGTTCTATTAAACGCTTATACAAGTAGAGTCCCCCTGAAAGAATGGAGAGGGTGTCAGCAGTAAGTTTGTGTTGACGTCACTGATTATTTTGCCCTTCCTATGATCCGTCAGAACAATAACCCACAAAAAACTGATCCTGGCTGTTGAGCATCTGCTTTCCCTAGGTCAGCATTTGCTCAATAATCCATCAGTATTGCAAATGCCCAAAAAAACAGGAGTGGATCTAAAACAGAGAAATATTTTCATGTCTTCTGTGTTTTGTACACACTCCTGCTTTTTGCTACCAAATCATAAGCCAATTCTGATGGGACTATACAGGCCTTACAGCTGCTACACAGACAGGATCAGTTGTGCGTCTCAGTTTTTCATCCTTCTGACAGATCATAAGACATCAAATAAATGATGTCAACCAGGCCGAAAGCCAAAATACTGGACCAGTCATGAAGTGGGGATGGTAGGAACAGCAGGAGAAGTCCACAGAGTGGACCTATGGTGAGGTGTAAACAGCATAAGGAGACCACAGAGTGGCCCAATGACAGGGTCAGGAGGTGATGGCAACACCAACATCAGGAGAAGGCAACTGAGTGGCACAGTGACAGTGTCTGGAGATGGCAGCAGTATGAGGAGGCCACCGAGTGGCACATTGACAGAGTCTGGAGGTGGCGGAAGCAGCAGCAGCATCTGGAGAAGGCCACTGAGTGGCACAATGACAGTCTTTTTATAAAAAAGTTAAGTGTTGCATAAGATAGGATAGAATTGGCCAGATTTCTGATTATTCGATGACCAGGTTGCGATGGAGAAAGCATTCTAAAAAAACAATATCTCTCTACCTGGAGAAGAATACGGTCAAGATTGATTCTAGTGCGGTATCGGCTGATCTCACTTGGGATGAAGTGGATGACCAAGTTAACCAATGAAGAACCACTGGGCTGCTGGTCAAGACACGACTGCTAGATGACACCGGGAGCTCAGGCCTCTTGCTGCCATGCCCCCTTACTCTGCTGCAACCTTTGCCTGCGCCAGAAACATTTATGCCTCTGCCACTCCTCTGTGCATGGCCTGGCACATACGTTTAGCTTAACTAAATAAATTAAAATCAAATTAAAACATCCCTAAAAGCGATAAATATGTTTTTCTTTTTGTACTGAAATAGGCCACTAAACGCTTTCAACACATATAACTTCAGAAGTGAACTGGGAATATATACACCGTAATTTTTGCCCTATAAGACGCACCTGCCCATAAGACGCACCTAAGTTTTTGAAGAGGAAAATAAGAAAAAAATATTTTGAACCAAAAGGTGTGCTTTTGGTGCGTTTTGAACTTATGGTGGTCTGTGGATGACACTGTTATGGGGGATCTGTGGATGGCACTGTTATGCAGATCTGTGGATGGCACTGTTATGGGGCATCTGTGGATGACACACTGTTATAGGGATCTGCGAATGGCACTGTTATGGGGGCATCTATGGATGACATTGTTATTGGGGGATCTGTGGATGACACTGTTATGGGGGATCTGTGGATGACACTGTTATGGGGGATCTGTGGATGACACTGTTATGGGGGATCTGTGGATGAAACTGCTATGGGGGATCTGTGGGTTATACATATATAGCATCTTATGTTATATAGGTGTCATCCACAGATCCTTCCCCATAACAGTGTCCCTGTGTAAATAGTGACCCCCAATACAGGGCGTGGATGCTGGCAACTGCTGTTGGAATCGTGGCGGGGCCCGCTGCAGTCACTGTACTCTATTACACTGGGCCCCGCACACAGCAGTATTTATATGTAAAGTGTAGGCAATGCATATGTAAAGTGTAGGCAATCCATATGTAAAGTATTGCAATCCTCTGCGGTAGCGCAATCCTCGTAGTACTCACTATGAAACTCCCTTACTAGCAGGCAGACTGGCCGGTCACTCACTTCGTCACGCGCAGGCTTCGCCTGCTTAATAAATAAAGTGGGAGGAGCATGCATTTGTATTGTTTATTTTTATTTGTAGAATGGAGGGTGTGATTTTAATTTTTACATCTTTTTTATCTTTTTAAAAACTTTTTTTTAAAACTTTCATCAAATTTATTTCTAGTCCCCCAAGAGCAATTTAACAACATCTTATCACGTCTACCTTAGACTATGCTTATTTTCCATTGCAATTTATGGGAGAATCATAGTCTGTATCGGATTAAATAGATTATTGACTGCCTCTCAAGTCATTATGATTGAGGCTTGATAGGAACTTTGCAATGTCAGGCTTATGAGCCTTCAGAAGGCCCCAGGCTGCTATAGCAACCAAACTGCTGCTGCAATCTCATTGTGGGAGATTCTTTAGTTAGCGGGTGCATCGCACTCCAGGTAAATAACCGTCCGGATGCCGTGGTTGTATTTGACCATGGTATCTAAGGGTTTAACAGTACCCAACATCCACTGTACATGGATGCCAGATTTTGGGAGGGGATAAACATATTGATACCTGCCTTGTTTTACCTTGTTTATTAATAATACAAAAAAATTCTGTTACTCTGCCATTATGTTACTAAAATTGTAATACATATTAAATATAGCAGCTAGATTCAGTTAGTTAGTAATTAGTTTATAAAATATAAATGGCAGAGGGTAGAAGAAAAATCCCATTGTACATTTTGCACTGGGGGCTAAAATTACACCGCTGGTTGACGACATACATTGAGCTATCCTGGTATGGCTTGATTTAGCATCAGCAGCACAGCTTTACTTTTTTCTACGGGGGCCCCCATTGCTCTATGTGCTACCCTTGGTTATATAATAAATACCTTTTTTTTTTTAGCAATTTCACTGAAGACATCTAAAGGATCTTCAGTCTCATATACTGCTTCTGGGAAGCACATAGTGCTGTCTAAACAGTAGCCTCCTGCCCAGAAACAATGAAGTTATTCTTGGGGAGTGCATCAACTGATCCTGAGGTATATTGGTGAAGTCAGTATTTTATTAATTTTTAGAAAAAAAAAAACATACTTACCTCATCCATTTGATCACGACGAACTGGCCACCACCACATTAATTCAAGATCTTGCACAAAATCCAGTGCGCGGTGACGTATGACGTCACCATGCTGGCCATACAAGATTTCGGTGGCCGGCTCGTCGCGATGAAATGGATAATGTAAGTATGATTACATTTTTTTTGTTTATTTACACTCTATTACTGTCAGATGCTGTGATCAGCTATGAACGCGGCATCTGAGGGGTACAATTATGGGGGCAGTGGTGCAATGGCTGCTCCCTGTCATTGCACACACCCCTTACAAAGAAATTTGCTTCATGACTAATTACTAATTTTTTATAAAATTCCGCAAAGCAGCGAATGGAATTTTACAATACTTTGCACATTACTAATTGTAAATTATGGGTTGTGGAGAATTGAGAGAGAACACTATTTCAAGTCTAGCTTTGGAGCCCCATGGTTGCTTGTTTCACTTCTGCATACAAGCAAGTTTTTATACCTTTCCCTTTAACTCAACTGGTGCTTCCACGGCTCCGCATAAAGATTCCGAGCAGTGAAGCAAAAACTGATGGAAACGATTTTATTATTCTGTGTATCTGCAGCTGAAACATAGAGGTGCTGCTCTGCTATCGGAAACTGTGTGCAGTGAAGATATCTGTGCAAAATGTGTACAGTATATGCGGGTGTGAATGTGTGTGTATGTGACTGTGTGCATGATTGATTCTATGTCAGTTTTATTGTTTGTGTGTTAGTACATGCGAGTGCGAGTATCGCAGTGTGACGCTTTACATTTGATTGTGTGTATTCATATGCAAATGTCAATGTATGCGTGTACGTGTTATTGCGTTCATGTGTGCAAGGTTGATTATGTGGTTATGTATGTTTGTGTGCCATTGTGCGAGTGTGATTGTATGTGTATGTGAATATTTGGGAATGTGTGCATACCAGTTTCTGATTGTGTGTAGTAATCTGTGTATTTATGTGTATGTACATGTGTAAGGCCTCTTGCACGTGAACGTGTGCGCCTCGGGGCCACGCTGCGGCCCACAAATTGCGGGCTGCAATGCACGAACACCCACCGTGGGGCAGCCGCAGCGGAATTCTATCTTTTTGCAGAACTGAAGTACGGGACGAGACCCCACGGAAGCACTCCGTAGTGCTTCCATTTGGTTCCATTCCGTGCTTCCATTCCGCACCATTCTGCATCTCCAGATTTGAAGTGAGAGGGTCCTCATCCGTAATGCAGAATGCACACTGAACGGTGCCCATGTATTGCGGATCTGAAAATGCGGTCTGCAATACGGCCACGGGGCGCACACATTTGTGTGCAATAAGCCTAAGGGATCATGCACACGACAATATTTTGCGTTCAGTATACTGGCCGTTTTTTTAGTTCAGTATGCGGTACATATACTGAACCATTTATTTCAATGGTTCAGCAAAAACAACCGTGTGCATTCTGTTTCAATATTTCCGTATTTCCGTACCGTGAAAAGATAGAACATGTCCTATTGTTGTCCGCAAATCATGGTGCTTGGCTCCATTCAAGTCAATGGGTCCGCAAAAAAAAACTGAACACATACGGAAATGCATCCGTACGTCTTCCATATCCGTTCCGTTTTTGCTGAACCATCTATTGAAAATGTTATGCCCAGCCCAATTTTTTCTATGTCATTACTGTATACTGTATATGGCATACGGAAAAACGGAACGGATGTACGGATGAATGTGGGTATAAAATACATGCATATTTAGTTTGCGGTTATCTCACAACAAAAAAAAACTGTATTAAAAATGACAGAAATAGTCAGCAGGACTGTAATTTGTTCTCTTCCCCCTCATTCCCATTTTGATCACTTGTCCATGTTGCCACCTTTGAGTTAGCAGAGACGGTTAAATCCCTCGTCCGTATCAACATCTTATTAAACAAAAACACCCCTGCTTTAATGCCGAAGTAAAATTGATTACATAAGAAGCTGCCACAAGAAGAGACTTTTCCAGAGCTATATTCAAAATGCATTTTTAATGGGAAATTAATGACCCTACACATAAAAATGCATTCTCAGCAGGATATATGCAGATTTTTCCATTGCAGATAGTCTGCACATTTAATTTCAGATTGCCTAAGATAAAGGACAAACATGAAGCTTGTCAAGCAGTCTAGACAAAAGCTCTGCTGCCTTGCTATGGGAAAAAAGCCTTCTAAAACTTTATAATATGTAATCAGCCATAGTGGGGCACTTAAAATGCCATTATTACTGCAAAGACAATACACAAATACACCAGCCTTTCATTATAGACATGTATTCAATTATTTACATTGTAGCTACAATTTTATCCGTTTCTACCAGTTATCGGGCGTGTAGAAATATGGCTTTTACTTCAAGATTACAAAAATTAATGTTTGAAGGCTGGTAAGCGAAAATATTACTTCAAGGATCCATCATTATTACATGATGTCCAGTTATTGTAAAAGTATATGTCACTGTCAGAAAATGCTTAGGGCTCATTCAGACAACTGTATGAATGCTGTCCGCATCCGTACTTCTGTTTCACGGCCCCGCAAGAAAGATATCGCAAGTCCTATTCTTGTCCGCATTTCTATCGAATTGCTGGCGGTACGCAAAATGCGGTAAGAACATAGACGTTATCCGTGTTTTGTGCATCCACAATTTGCGAACCGCAAAACACTGCGGCTGTCTGAGTGACCCCTTAGTGTTGGCTATTTGGCTGCTTTTTAACACTTCTTCAGTAGGAGGCAGCAATGATCAGTGACTGCAATATTTACAATGTCTAATGGAATCTCAAGGTAGTCTAAAACACCTATGGCCACATCAGAGATTCACATTGTTGATCAGTTTCTCCTCCATGCTTTATATTTTAGCTCTGCCTGTCCAAGTTGGCTTCTAAGTTCTAGCACAAGCTCACCAATAAGTAGTGAGTACTGATTTTCGATACAGCAGATAAGGCTAGGTTTCACATGTGTGGTAAAGGTATCCGACAGGCTGTTCTAGCAGAGTTTATCAGATCCGATCAGATCCGACCAGATCCGACCTGCCAGTTTTTGGCATGAGCTCTGCGTTTCGGCCAGACAAAATTTAGTTTATGCATTGTTTTTTGTCTTTTTAGTTCATGCCGAAAACCTGCAAAATCTCCGCTGGATCCCATTATAGTCAATGGGGTCAGTTCCAGGGAATCAGGGCCTGCAGCTCTGCTCTGTCCACGAGACACTCGGCTATTATGTGACTGCCGGGTCACAAATTTATTGTGCTTTGTATAAAATTGGAGGCAAACAGACCTCTATGGGCACCCTATTATGCATCAATACAGTTTGAATCAGAAGCATGACCATGGTTATGGGTCCTTTGTATCAGGCTACCCTTGATGGAAAAGAAAACAATGGAGCACTTTTTAATATGTCCAAGTAATAAAGTAGAAACCTGAGAACAGGAACTAAGAACATAGGGGGAGATTTATCAAGAGTGTTGCCTTCTGCACCTGTCTTGATATCCCCTGTGTGTATGCCTCATCGTAACTTAGGCACGTCCTCCTGCAACCTAAACAGAAATCTACAACAGCTATGAGGTGTCATAGATTTCTGTCTTCATCTACGTCAGAAAACTTGCATAAATTAAGATAAACTTGTTGCTGCGTCTGGCTATGCCCCTTTCAATGTCATTGCCACAACTCCTTTTATAAAAGTGGCGAGGTTGTTGAAAAAGGGAAGATGCAACAGTTTTTTCTAAAGTCACTGTTAAAAAGCCCAACCTGCAACTCTTTAACACAACTTTTCAGGCGTAAAGAGAATGATAAATCTCCACATAATATTAGTAGCAAAATATTAGGCAATTTGTAAATATTAATACAATTATCCTGTAGTATATAAGAAAATGTATTTCTCCAAGTCTTTTCTGCTTCTTGTTTGCAAATCCTAGACATTGATTTATGACCGTCAATAGTCTGATCCCATTTAGCACCTACAGAATGCGCTAACAGATTCCTATCACTTCCTCAACTGACTGCACACATGCCAATTAGAGAT
The DNA here is from genome assembly GCF_014858855.1 of Bufo gargarizans. Classification (NCBI taxonomy): domain Eukaryota; kingdom Metazoa; phylum Chordata; class Amphibia; order Anura; family Bufonidae; genus Bufo; species Bufo gargarizans. The sequence continues at coordinate 161,488,407 of NC_058087.1, forward strand.
GAGCGAATCAAAGTTGACGAAAGTGGAATTTAGGAAAAACTCGATCCGCACTAAATCTGAATTTCCTAGCGCTTCGTAACATTTTTTTATTTTTTTTCCTAAAATGGCTGCTGCACATGTTAGGACATGAAACAAAGAACTGGGAATGAGGGATCACCCACAATGCCATGTATGCAGCCAATCTGCAGCCAGCCAGTCTTGTGATCTCATAGTCCTATAAATAACCTCAGCCTTTCAATCTTGGATTTAGCCATTTTCCAGTGTACTTAGTGCAGTGAGCTCCTGTTGCGAGCGGTCAGGCTCGCAACTCAGAAACCATTGAGGAGGACATCAGTGACGTGCAGACAGAACTCAATGATGATGTAGCCGATCGCAAATTGGGAGCTGGGTGACAAAGGGACTTCATTATTATCAGGAGAAGAGGGTGGCAGCTTGTGCGTGAGGCAGTGGCGGAGCCAGCAAGTTAGTAGCGTGGCCGGGAGTTCAGCAGGATGTCAGTAGTGGGAGGTCAGGAGCCTACCGGCTTCTCCAGAGCCTACCTGCTCAGAAAGTAGTGGTGCAGGGGTTCATGGAGGCAGATGAAGTAGTAGTCAGTCAGTGAAGAGTGTTGGGGGTAAAATCACCTACTCGGCGGTGTGGCAGTTTGTTGTTAAGCTGCCGGAGGAGGTGAACATGGCCATTTGCCCAATCTGTGGGCAGAAGGTGAAGCGTGACCAGGGTGCCAATGTTGGCACCATGACTCTGCGTTAAAATATGCAGAGTCACACAAAAAAAATGCCTGGGAGAACCGTGGCTCCAATGTGGTGGTCCAGACTGCCGCAGCAATCTCTGCATCACCCAGTGGCAAACACCCGATTTCAGGCAGTCAAGGTTCCACCACCTCAGCCGAAGAAAGCTGTCTGTCCTTCCCATCATCTACCTCTCCTGATGCTCCTGGTTCTCGCCCTCCTACTCTTTGTCAGCAATCGATTACCGAAGCGATTGCCAAGAGACAACAGTATGCATGCACTCATCCAACGGTGCAGAAGCTGAACATGCTCTTGGTCAACTTGCTGGTGCTGCAGCCCCTCCCTTTCCAAGTAGTGGACTCTGCACCTTTCAGAGAACTGATGGCTTGTGCCGAGCCGAGGCGGAGAGTCCCAAGCCATCATTTATTTTCCAAAAAGGCAGTACCATCCCTGCACAAATATGTAGAACAGAAGGTGGGCCATTCCTTGAGCCTGTCGGTTTCTGCCAAAGTGAACAGCAGCACCAATGTGTGGAGCTATAACTATGGTCAAGGACAATATTTGTCCTTTACGGCCTACAGGGTAAATGTGGTTCCTGCCCAGCCAAACCAGCAACTTGGCCAGGTGACATCACTTCTGCCTCCACATTCTCACTTCGGTGGTCCTGCGACAATGTCCGTCTCTGCCTCCTAATCCACCACCGTGTCCTCAGCCTCCACTGCAGGGACAATTCACAGTGCTCCTCAAGCATACCACATGTGCACGGCACGGCAGTGTCACGCTGTTCTACAGCTCATTTGCCTGGGTGAAGGGAGTTACACAGTGGAGGAACTTCTCTGTGTCCTTCATAAAGAAGTCAAATCATGGCTTTCTCCGCAACAACTCAAAATCGGAAACCACAGTGACCAACAACAGGATGAACATGGTGTCGGTGCTGCATCAAGGAGGGCTGAGTCAAGTGCCCTGCATAGTGCATGTGTTCATTCTGGTTGTCAAGCGGCTCCTGAAGTCTTACTCCCATCTGCAAGACATCCTAAATATGGCCAGGAAACTTTGCATGCACTTCAGCCACTTGTACACCGCCAAGCACACCCTCCTTGAGCTGCAGCAGCAGAACGGCATTCCCCAACTTAGGTTGATATGCAACGTTTCCACCTGTTGAAATTCCACCCTCCATATGTTTGACCGACTATACGAATAGAGAAATGCCATAAACAATTTCTTTATGATCCAAGCGGACAGGAGTACTCCCCTGTGAAACTTCGATGTCAGCCAGTGGTTCGCCACAAATAAATTTGGATCTTATCTTTTCAGAAAATTCGGCAAACCGGCCAAATATTGTGAAAAGTTCATTTATTTCAGTAATGCAACTTAAAAGGTGAAACTAACATATGAGATAGACTCATTACATGCAAAGCGAGATATTTCAAACCTTTATTTGTTATAATTTGGATGATTATGGCTTAAAGCTTATGAAACCCCAAAGTCTTAATTTTGAGGTACCCTTTGCTCAGGGGGTATGGATTAATTAGCTGACTAGAGTGTGACACTTTGAGCCTAGAATATTGAACCTTTTCACAAAATACTAATTTTAAGCTGCATTAATGAAATTCCTTTTAATTTGCATTACTGAAATAAATGGACTTTTGCACGATATTCGATTTTTTTTAGTTTCAGCTGTACAATTGATTCAAGGAGGGAGCTTCACATTACAATACTTAAGTGAATATAAACTTGCCAACGATCCAGAACTGCACGGCCTATGCACAACTCTCCCAAGGTAAATGGTTTGGGGCATTTCCTGGTATTTTGAGGTGTTCGCAGGATGAGCTTAAATGTCTGAATTTTGACTTTTTAAATATAGATATGTTTTAAAGATATAATTTAAAAAATGATGTTGATAACAGAAGTTTCACCTCTTCTGTATATGAAATTTAGTACCGTAGGTTTTAGAAGTATTTGACATCTACCTGCTCCATTATACTAAATAAAAAATCTATGTCTAGAATTATTAGCCTGTTTTAGCATATGATGTCTAATATCCAGATTAAAACTGCAAAGTAAATGAGAGAGTTTAAATACTGAAGGGAAATCACATGCTAACAGCGAGCAGGAAGAGAATTTTAGTTTCTTGTGTGCTGGCAAAACCTCTCTAGGGGATTTGGAAGAGATTTGCTCTAAACCTTATTTGCAAATAGATAAAAGTACACAAATTCCTATGGATCTGAGACGAGTCAAAAGAAAATGGCATCCATGTTGGCAAGGCAACATGGATCAACTCTCATCCACTGAGACTACATCAAAGCTGCCAGATCAATTTGCTTGAATCTCCACTGTACTTGTGATGCATAGTGTGGGAAGGCAACGTCTGCATTAAAATAATAAAGAAAATAAAACGAATACATGACGCCACATAGTGATTAATGATGATGCATGTAATACATAGGAAACAGTGCAAAATAAGGTTCTGATGTTGTTTTTTTACAGCATTTTATACCTTTTTTTATTTGAAATATGTGCACAGATGTACCACAGCAGCCTGTAGGTGGATTTCGGAGTCTGTATCCCAGTTACCACTATAGACTGTAGGATATTCCAATGACTTATGAATTTGATGAGAGTGATTCTGTAAGGCCTCCTGCACACAAACATTTTTTTTTTCCCGCTTACGTTCCGTTTTTTGTGTTCCGTATACAGACCGTGTACAGAACCATTAATTTCAATGTATTCGCAAAAAAAAAAAAAAAACTGAAGGTACGCCGTATGACTTCTGTTTCCATATTTCGGTTTTTCCATTCCGTTCAAAGATACAACATGTCCTATTATTGTCCACATAATGGACAAGGATAGGACTGTCCTATCATGGGCCATCACGGAATTCACACGGATGTCATCCGTATTTTTTGCAAATCTGTTTTTTGCGGACCGCAAAATACTGAAAAAGGCCTAAGGAACATCCTGAAAGTTACTTGCTATTTGAGCAATTGGAGTTAAAAAGTACAGCTTCATCTTATGCTATCGAATACGTAACACAAGTGATGCTGATAACTAGTGGCACTCCTTAAAGTGCCTTTTGCATTTAAAATCTCTGTGTCTGTTCATATTATTACAATCATTTTCTGCCTGGCTGCTCCTTCTATTCAAATGAATGATAACTGTAATCAGAGAAGATTGAATTATTACCTCCCAGGATTTGAGAAAGTTGTTAATGAGGTTTCTAAAATTGATTGCCTATTGGTGGGGTTCTGACTCTCCGCATCATCTTCGCTGTTTGCATTGCTCCCTATTGCACAACTCTGTACTTTTAGTAACGGCTGCTCTTGATATTACAGATTTGTTCCCCTCACTTGAATAGGACCAAGCAGCAATACAAAGCACAGCTGCAGTCAAAAGTGTGGTGAAATGGACAAAGCTACACTACCTAGCACAGCCGCTAATAAAGGTATGGAGTTCTGCAGTACAAAGCAATTTGAACAATAAAGATACCACAGCTTAGTGCTGCAACCTCTTCAACAGCTGATCGAAGGGGAGGCCCAGAGTTGGACCACCAACAATCTAATATTGGAATGCCCTAAGTATAGGACATCAGCTTGAGCGTGGGTATCTTGGGTAATGGGTATTAAAGTAAGTGCCTTCTGGTGGTGTATTAGTTCACTTAGGCATAATCATAAGAATATGCTCTATGTACACTGCTTATGAGCTTTTCTTTGCTGTATACTTGCTTGGCAGTGGCTCTTTGAGTTGAAAAAAAATACATACCACCCCAATGGAGGCCAAAGAACAGTCTAGTCTATTAATATATATAACATAAAGTTGAGGGCCTGAACGCTTATTTGGAAGATAGCTATTGCTCCCAAACCCCTCAATACTCTATAATGAGAAAGTCAAAGCAGAATTTTACAAATTTTTGAAAATATATTAAATGGGAAAACCTAAAGGTTTGCATGGATATAAGTATTCAGACCCTTTGCTATAACACTTGAAAGTATTCCTTGGGGGAGGGGGATTTCTCTTTGAGATGTTTCTACACCTTAATAGGAGTCCAGCTATAGTAAAGTCAATTGATTTGACATGATTTGGAAAAATCCTTACTGAATCTTGTAACTTCTCAGCGCGTGCCAATCCTCCTTTATATGCTGGCACTTGTGTTCTGGGAGGGGTAAAGAATCCTATACAGTCTCATAGAAATGAGCGTGCCCCGGCCGGTGGCACTGCTCTGTGTCAAACTCGCTAAGTCACGCTCAACCGGAGAGCTTAGTGACGTCACTAACTGATTTAAAGGTATCTAGGAGTGTCAAAATAGCTCCAACGCAGTTTGGATAGTCACTATCCTTTGTTGGCTCTCCTGGTGTTCCTTATATAGGATTCTCCTCCCTTCCCATTTTTAACCCTTAGTTCTCTCTCATAATCTAGTGTTTCGGACTGTCCATCTTCTTCATTCGAATGCAAACAATTAAATCTCTGAATTTAACCCTATTGGTACTAATGTGTTCATGTTAAAAATCCAACGTGTTTCTACTTTAGACATTTTATAAAATATCATCTACTCCTCTTTTGTTTCCCTAACTGTTTCTAGTCCACTAAACTAGGTTCCCACACTTAAATGGGTTGTCTCATGACAGGCAATCAGGGCATATCGCTAGGATATGCCCCCATTGTCTTATAGGTGTGGGTCCAACCGCTGGAACCTGCACCTATATTGATAACGGAGCCCCAAAAGTTAAGGAGGGGTGGGACCCACACCTATAAGACAATGGGAGCATATCCTAGCGATATGCCCTCATTGTATGTCATGAGACAACCCCTTTAAGTGTGGGAACCTAGTTTCGTTTTATTTACCTCACCGTGAACACAAGTGCCAGCATATAAAGGAGGATTGGCAAGCGCAGAGAAGTGACAGCAAGGTTCAGTAAGGTGCATATATACATACTTGGATCCAGGCTGAGTATTGCACGTATACCTCTGCTTATGGTATTGTAGTAGGTATGGGGAAATCGTTGTGTTATCGGTTGATCTTTACTTGCAGCTGTGGCGGTACTACTGCGGTACTGCAGCGGCAGTTATAAGTTTACAGAGGATAAAAGCACCAGTGTAATATAGTTTATAAATGATTTGGAAAGATATACCACTGTCTATATAATGTCTCACAGCTAGCTATACATAGTACAGCAAAAAACAATCCATGAGGAGGAAAGAACTGCCTGTAGAGACAGGATTGTGTGGAGGCACAAATCTGGAAAAGGGTATACAATTTTCTGCTGTACTAAAAGTTCCCAAGAGAACAGAGACCTTTATAATTCTTAAATGGAAAAGTTTGAAACAACCAGTATTTCTCATAAAGTTGGCTACCTCACCAAACTAAGGAAGCGGAGGAGAAGATGCTTGGTAAAAAAGGTGACCAGGAACCCAATGGTCACTCTGCCTGAGCTTCAAAATTCCTGTGTGCAGACAGGGGAAACTTACAGAAGGTCAACCACCACTGCAGCATTCCAACAATCTGGGATTTATGGCTGTATGGAGCAAAGTACAGAATATTTTAAATAAATGTCTGATCCAGATTGCAATGGGCCTCAAAATGGGCCAAACGTTCATCTTTCAAGAAGAAAATGACCCTAAGCACACAGCCAATAAAATCCTAGAGGGTTAGCTTAGGGACAACTCTGTGAATGTGCTTGAGCAGCCCAGCCAGAGCACTGACTTAAACCCAATCAGACATCTCTGGAGAGACCTGAAAATGACTGTCCACCAATGGTCCCCATTCAACCCGTCAGAGCTTGAGAGGATCTGCATAAAAGAATAGCAGAAAATCCCCAAATCCAGTCGTTCAAACCTTGTGGTATCATACTCAAAAAGACTTGAGGCTGTAATTGCTGTCAAAGGCGCTGTAACTGAATACTGAGTGAAGGGTCCGAATCGTTATGCAATACAATATTTTAGTTTTTCTTTTTCAGTTGGCAACGATTACTGTTCGGTTTTCACTTTCTGATTATGGGGTACTGAATGCACATTGATTTATTTATTTTTATTATTTTACCACATAGTTGCATCATAATGGAAAGTAAGTGAAAGTGACTGCTCTAAAGGCTGTACTTTTTTCATTCAGACATACCCACTATAGTTTCTGTCAGATGAAACAGATTTTTCCAGATTCTTCAAAAATGATTGTCACCTTGAAAGGGTTGTCTCATCTTGTCATTATAGAGCAGTGCTTGGGAGCTACAGAAATAGCAGAGCGGCGGCCAGCTCTGCTGTTTCCCAGGCACCTGGTGCTAGAGACCTTAATAATGGCAAGATGAGATAACCCCTTTAACTCATAAAACAAATATTCCAAAATATAAAGCTAGGGTTCTAATTTTACTTATACAGTTTTTAAGCTAAGTCTTTTCAGAGCTTAATAACCAACATTTTATAGATGTATTGTGCACTGTAGAGGTCACGCTGACATTAATAAAACATTGCATTCATGTGAGAATTCCATTAAAATAATGTTTTATTTATAAATTCTGTGTAAAGTTGTATTTTACATCCCCAGTAATATTTCCATGCTTTGCAAGAAATTACACAAATTGAGGTGGTCTGGGACCCACTAAACTGCGTTTACTTGCCTTTGGTAGATATTTGACTGATTATATGCAATCTGCTTGGTTAGAGTTTAAAATTCTGTGCATACAGTACATAAAACGACTATTGAAATATGCATTCTGAGAGCCTTGTATACATGTTTTGAAACTTGTTCTAATGCCCCTTCCTCCTATAGCTGGAACCATAACATTTGCTATTTTCTCTTAAAATGCAGGGTATGTGATAAAATACATTTGAAATTCATATGTGGTGAAGGAAGAGGATTCTAAAAATATTCATGATTATGTAAGTATAATAGGAAGGAACCTTTACACACACTTGTGTTTTGGTTTGTAGATGCCTTTTGTCAAACAATTATGATTCTGATGTTTGAAGTGAAGATGGCATGAAGATGTGTGAGAATCTATTTGAGTTCATTTTCAGTTAGGCCTCATGCATTGTGTGGCCATTCCATGCATTGGGGACCGCAAATTGCACGGGCAACGTTCGCGCTGTGTCCGGGACGGATCGAGACCCATTCAACTTGAATGGGTCCGTGATCTGTCCACACCGCAAAAAAATAGAAAATTTTCCTGATGAAGCATTAGCGAAACGTACGTCGAGGACTACGCCAGATAGAGACAGCCCACATACACGCCACTGGATATCGGGTAAGAAAGAGACTCAGACCGGTTCGATACATTTACTACGGCATCATTATGATGCACTGAATTGTTTGTATGGTATAGGTCAGAATATACGGATGCCATCTACACCCGTTGTATATCCATGCCATATGTGTTTTATAGGTGAGGTAGCTGTGGTTTTATGGCTAGATACAGCTTTGATATTTATATGCTGATCTAGATCTTCTATTCACAGCATCCCCACACTGAGATTGAGGTAATGAAGTGATTGAATATCTGCTGACAGTGGTATTATTGTGGACTGCCCCTTGAGGCACTCTGTACGGTCTCTACATTTATGTATATGTTTGTATGTTTTTATGTCATAATAAAAATTTAATTTTATTGGGTAATATTCAGTACCAGTTCTCTTTTGTTGATATATATATATTAAGGAGGTACACCCTTGCTAATACAAGGTTGTGTTGATCCAGTTGAATAGGGACAACATTAAGTAGTTGATAGAATAGAGGCAAAAGAGCTCAAACTTTTATTAGTCAGACCAGAGAATCTTGTTTCTCACATTCTAAGGCTTCGTTCACACCAGCGTTCAGCCTTTCCATTCTCCTGCTCCGTTATAAGAGCAGGAGAACGGAAAGGACGGATTGGGCACATAACTGAGCCGAACGGAGCCTACGGATCTCATAGACTATAATGGGGTCCGTTAGGTTTACACTCAGAAGATGGTTTTGGAGCGGAGACGAAAGTAGTACATGCAGGACTTTTGTCTCCGCTCCAAAACCACCTTCTGAGCGTAAACCTAACGGACCCCATTATAGTCTATCAGTTATGTGCCCAATCCGTCCTTTCCGTTCTCCTGCTCTTATAACGGAGCAGGAGAACGGAAAGGCTGAACGCTGGTGTGAACGAAACCATAGTCTGTTAGGTACTTTTTGTAAACTCCAGGTGGGCTTTTATGTGTATTTTACTGAGGAGAGGTTTCTTCCATTTAAGAATTATGAAGGTCACTGTGCTCTTGGGAACTTAAAGTGCAGCATAAATTATTACACCCTTCTCTTGATATGGGCCTCCACACAATCCTGTCTCTGAGCTCTACAGGCAGTTATTTCCTCATTTAGGCTTGGTTTTTGCTCTGATATGAATAGTTATCTATGCGACCCTATATAGATGGTGAGACTTTCCAAATCATGTCCAATCAACAAAATTTGCCACAGATGGACTCCAGTGACTGTGTAGAAATATCTCAAAGAGAAATAGGAGGCTCCCAGAGCTAAATTTCAAGTGTCATAGCAAAAGGTCTGAATACTTATGTCCATGCAAAATTGTAAATTGTTTTAAAAAAATTGCTAAAATTCTGTTTACACTTTCTCATTATGGGATATTGAGTGCAGATTGATGGGGGAAAACTTTTTTTTTTTTTAGGACAAAGCCGCAAAATAAAGCTGCAACATGTGAATGGAAAAGTGGAAGAGTCTGAAAACTTTCTGAATACATTGTAAACTAAAAATGAATGCTGCATTCTGATCAGTTGCATTAGGAAACAAGGCTAGTTTTTTTTTAATCTTACATAATTTAGATAAGAGATTCAGCTCAAGTAAATCAGGACCATATGGTACGTACTGTCAAATAGTCCTGATATCCATTAGGCTGTCCCAAGAGATAGCCACAAAAGTGGAGGAGTTTATGCTAATATAAAGTGGTTTTCATGGGGAGAGTTAAAAAAAAAACTGTCTAAAGCTTGCTAAAAAAAAAAAAAAAAACAACTGCTGCCATTACAATGCTGCTCTGGTCCCCACTCCTCTACAGTTCCTGACTTAGCTCTACAAACCAGAAATGCAAGGAGCATTCTACTCAGCCAATTGCTGGCCTTAGTGGGGACACTTAACCGCCAGTAATTGGCATAATAAGACTTTCATATTCAATAGATGTCTGCCGAACGATCATTCGGCTGACAATTGTCTCTTGACTTCCTCCTGGCTCCCCCATACGGACACCGTTCTGCCAGACCTGTATCTGCATTCAATTGAGAGGGCAGAGAAAGCTGCTACAAGACACTTCTAACTGCAGCTTATCTCCTGGGAGAACAAAAGGCTTGGGATCGGAATTATAACTTTACCTGATTCTTCTCTTCCCGATATTGTCTGTCAGGAGAGAGTTGGGAGCTCTCTCAAACACATTAGACTGTTGGCTGAACCTGCCATTCTTGGTAAGCTTGGCCAACAATACCCTAATGTGTATGGGAAACAAAGCAGGGACTGGAGTCATGTCAGAACAGGGTGTGGCAAGTAGGATCTAATATGCCTACTTTTCCCATGTGTCACTGCCTGGACTCTAAGTCTCCCTACTCAACAGTGTCTCTTTAATGAGAACCAGTACCCCTTGAGCTATGTCTTACACAGTTAATCCAGCCAACCAGTACACTACTCTGTACTGATGATGGGCTAGAACTCCAACACCTTTGTCTACAGATGGATGCCTCAGTTACGGCTGGTTTTTTAATACTATGTGTATATATTAACAAGAACAAGTAAAAGATTTACTAGAATAAGAAAATAGCTTTTATTAGGTCAATGACAATGAAACGATAAGCATGCCTCCATCTTCCATGGTGCAGACCGGCATAGATGTGTGGTGCCATAAGCCTGTTAGGCAAACATAGTTCTGCTATCAAATAGAAATATTCTTGTTATTCGGACAACCTCTGCTAACCTTTGTTAATCTTTCTGCACATCATTCTAGCTCTGCAAGTACATCTCAAGCAGTCACCTTCAGCAATTTCAAATACAGTGGAATGTAATGGCAGTATCTGAGCACACCATTAGTTTTCACTGATGGTGGTCTGCAGCTGTTTGGACATTTTATTCTCTTTAGAACACATTAAGAATGTGAATTTTTCGCAGGATGGAGACATTCCGGTCTTGGAGAGCAGATTTTACAAAGATGTTTGCTACCTCTCTTTGAATCATGAGGCAAAGGTAAACAGATGTCTTATAATGCAGTCATGTCTTATTACCACGTCCTCTGATGCATTAGTGGGGCTTAAATGCAAATGAAGACATTTAGGTGTAATTTGGATAAAATGTGGAATGGAAAATGCTCTCCGGGTATGGCCAATAATACTTTATATGATGAGGCTTGCAATGTATAGGCATGCCTGGCATACAGGAAATCAACATTATTTAAAGGTGTAATGTATTTTGTGGCAAATGTAGCTAGATTTCCGGTAGATGATAGCTAAATAGATAAACGGATGGATTGATAGTTCAATCAATCGACCGATCAATACTATGCACATTCATAGATAGTTGATGGGGAGCTGTATATTTACATCTATGACCCAGAATTAACAGAAAAGGGGTTTGTAATATTACACAGTCCCCATAGTGCTGCCACTAAGAGAGGTTGGGCAGATATCGTCATTAGAGATAAGCCAATCTCCGCTAATGAAATTCGTTCACACTTCGTTTCTTGGTTAAAGGCGAGTTGTGTTATGGATTCCGTTACCACGTCATAACGCAATTCCATGACGTAATGGCTTTAGAGACATTCCGTTATTCACTCCGTCATAATAGACGTCTATGGGCTGCAACACGGATCCCGTTTCCGTTATACATTCCGTCATAGAATTACGTCATGGTCTGTGGTAACGGAATCTATAACGCAATTCACCTTTTACCAACAAACGAAGTGTGAACGAATTTAAAAAAATAAAATTTGCTCATCTCGAGTCGTCATCCATCCAAGAATTTTCTACTTTTTAAAGGGAGCGTATTAAAATTGTGGAGCAAATGATTGAAGGCCCGGGGTAATGCTTTTCTTTTGGAGACTTCTTTTGTGGAAGAAAACACAATACTTTGACTTCCTCACAATATCTGTACTCATATACCGGTATAAAGAAATGTAAAAATATACATTTCTTCTGCAAAATGCAGTGGACTAGGATTTGATGGCATTTTCCATGCAGGCAATTCTGCAGATGACTTTTGGTAGGTTCATATTAGATATATTTCTGTATTAGAACGCAATCTCCTCAAGTTACATCTGTCTTTTGCTGCAGATTATGTTGCAAATGTTGACTGTGATATGACATATTACATAGCAAGATGCAGGAAAGAAATTCACAATGGATAGGGCAAGCTGTGGATTTGCAAATTTGTAGCATAACCTCAAATTATTTACTTTTATTTAGCAAAATGTTCATTTTCATGCATATTCTGCAACTGAAAATCTGCACCTAATCGACAGCTAATCAAGCAAACGACCCCAGGCTGGCCATATGTTTTAGGCAGCTGTCACCTTGCACAGCTGGGGCTGCATATGTTCTGAGTAGGGAGAAGGAAATAATCTGCTACGTCCCCCCCAACATTTGTCATTAAGGACAAGTCTGGACACCCCCACACACATTAGATAGGTCGCTGATATCAGCAGGTTTGGCCGACATGAATCTAATATGTATGTATCAGCTTTAGCCCTATTGCAAACAACCGTATGGCTTTTTCAGTGTTTTGCGGTCAATTTTTCACGGATCTGTTGTTCCGTTTTTTGTTTCCGTTGTGTTTTCGTTCTGTTTTCCCGTATGACATATACAGTATACAGTAATTACATAGAAAGAATTAGGCTGGGTATAACATTTTCAATAGATGGTTCAGCAAAAACAAAATGGATAGGGAAGACATACGGATGCATTTCCGTATGTGTTCCATTTTTTTCGCGGACCCATTGAAATCAATGGTTCCGTATATGGAACGCGAAAAATGTCCCGTAAACAAAAAAACATAAAAACGGTTGTGTGCATGAGGCCTTAAGCTGGGGCTACATGGTGACCTTGGTGATAACATTGCACAGCCAAGGATCTCTGTAAAACTGCGTAACTGACAAGTTGCCTCAATTGTGTCTCCAGAATTGCCCCCCCCCCCCCCCCCAAAAAAAAACAAAAAAAAAACAGCAGTACTTTTTTTAAAATTTATTCTGGGTGTCATGGTCGCGCAAAAAATGACTAAAAAACAAAGGCTTCAACTTTTTTGCATCAATCTGCATCCTATAGAGATCGATGTCCTGATTAGTGAAGAGCAGAACAATGATTTATTCCGTAAATTCACTAATTCTACAAAGGGCAGCGTGTTATATGTAGGTAGTGTTTCTAACAGAAAAAAACTACTGCTATTATTATCCAGGACATTGATATTTCTATATTCTCTCTTATGTGCTCAATAGCAAATCTGATATCTGGTGCATGGTGACATTCAGGGAGGGACATGTGTCACCAGAATAAAATGCGTTCCTCTCAGACTTTTATAGAATGAAGTACAGTAAGTAAGGCGATCTTAAAACCTACCCATGAATACTTCATCAATATTCAGTTTTTAAAACTGCACCATACGGGATAACACATTGCGAGACAAGGGTCACACACTGATATTTAGAACGATTTGTCAGGCTTACGACATACGCTTGGAGCACATTCACTAATCTGCGGAGACTGCGTAGAAAAGTGACAGAACAGCTGCACTCTGCGGAGGAGAAGGAGAGGCTGAGGTGACATTGATCGCTTAGAAGGGGCAAATATCTTTCTATCTATCTATCTATCTATCTATCTATCTATCTATCTGTCTATCTGTCTTATCTATCTGTCTCTTTCTATCTTTCTATCTATCTAGTATCTATCTATCTATCTATCTGTCTCTTTCTATCTATCTCTTTCTATCTATTATCTATCCGTCTCTTTATATCTATCTCTCTATCTATCTGTCTCTTTATATCTATATCTATCTATCTATCTATCTATCTATCTATCTATCTATCTATCTATCTATATCTTTCTATTATCTATCTGTCTCTTTATATCTATCTATCTATCTATCTATCTATCTATCTATATCTATCTATTATCTATCTGTCTCTTTATATCTATCTATCTATCTATCTATCTATATCTATCTATTATCTATCTGTCTCTCTATCTGTCTCTTTATATCTATCTATCTATATCTATCTATTATCTATCTGTCTCTTTATATCTATCTATCTAATCTTCTATCTATATCTATCTATTATCTATCTGTCTATCTATCTGTCTCTTTCTATCTTTCTATCTATCTAGTATCTATCTATCTATCTATCTATCTCTTTCTATCTATATCTATCTATCTATTATCTATCCGTCTCTTTATATCTATCTCTCTATCTCTTTATATCTATCTATCTATCTATCTATCTATCTATCTATCTATCTATATCTTTCTATTATCTATCTGTCTCTTTATATCTATCTATCTATCTCTATCTATTATCTATCTGTCTCTTTATATCTATCTATCTAATCTTCTATCTATATCTATCTATTATCTATCTGTCTCTTTATATCTATCTATCTATATCTATCTATTATCTATCTGTCTCTCTATCTGTCTCTTTATATCTATCTATCTATATCTATCTATTATCTATCTGTCTCTTTATCTATCTATCTATCTGTCTCTTTATATCTATCTATCTATCTATCTAATCTTCTATCTATATCTATCTATTATCTATCTGTCTCTCTATCTATCTGTCTCTTTATATCTATCTATCTATCTATCTATCTATCTATCTATCTATCTATCTTTTGTCTATCTATCTATTTATATCTATCTATCCCAGGCCGTAGCTATAGGGGAAGAAGGGGAAGCAGCTGCTTTGGGGCCCTGACCCAGAAGGGGCCCATCCAGGAGTAGGAGGACTAAAGGATTTGGTCAGGGCCCCCTCAACAGTATTACACAATGAAATGATATACAGTGACAGTATAGACAGTGTAGAAAACGGATGGAACAGCTGCCGGGGGGCGGCATGAAAGGAAGGGGTTGGGAAAAAATTACTGGGGGAGGGGGGCCCCATTCAAAAATTTGCTGTGGGGCCCAGTCATTTCTTTCTGTCTATCTATCTATCTATCTATCTATCTATCTATCTATCTATCTATCTCTCTATCTCTTTGCCTATCTATCTATCTCTATAGCTATAGCTATCTCTTTGTCTATCTATCTCTATATCTATCTATAATGTTGGGGTTGTCTCATCACAGGCCGCCCCTTTTCATATTGGATGAACAATGCAGCTGATTTGGCTTGGGGAAGTTACAAACAGCCAGACATGTCTCTTTCAGCAGCTGCTACAAGGGTAATATGAAATTAGATGGTGGTCGCTCAGCTATTACACAGACGGCTCTAGTCTATGACTCCATGTTCTGGAGGGGATCCCAAGCAGGGCTCTACTAGAGTCTATCATAGGCCCTTATAAGGTGCTGTATATGGACCACATCTGTCCTCACAAAACCAGCCCTCTATGTGAGTTATAAACACTTTCCTATGACTGGTTGATAATTCACATTCTTATTTGATGCCATAATTAAAGAATTATTGACAATTATAGCTTACTATGCCGTGTGCCATACATTGTATAGCCGGCTGTGTTTGGTATCTAATGTCAGCCTTATTCCCTTGACTGAACTGCGTCATGTGACCAATGACCATGACGTCACTGGCCTAAGCTAAGCTGTGAAAGGGCCGTGGTGTTTACAGGAGCGCTGCGGCCTTCTCCATCAGCTGATCGTCGTTTGGTCAGAACTTCTTTTGAATGCTTTATGGAGAACCATACAATTTTAAAACTGGCATCCGAAGTCGGTTTTGGTACTTACCGGTACCTGGGTACCGAAGCAGACTTTGGATGTCAGTTTTTAAATTGTTATCAAGTAGAAAAATTGATTATCGAAGTTATGCAAGGAAGTTCGGAGATAACAAATTTCCCCTCGGTGGAGCCCATACATTGAATACTGTACGAAGACCGATCTCTATACAGCATTCAAACAAAGCTTTGACCAAAGCGTCTTGGGATTTTAGTGCAGTTACTTGCAGATTTAGCTTTAGCTTTGCTTAGTGCTTCTTCTTTGCACAAGCCCAATACTGCAGGATCTTCATCTACAGTATATTCAGCACAATTGTAGAGCAATTCCAGGAAGAGTACCTTTTTTGGGACTATTTTCTTCCCTATTAGCATTTGTTTTCTTACTGCTCGGCTAGCAGGACATTTTACATTTTTATAAGGAATGCATTATAAGGCTTTTCCTATAACTTCTTGGAGACAATATTTTTTCTTTCATCGCTTATCTGCTCCATTCACAGCAGATTAGGAAATAATAAAGTAAAATACGTCACCAGCATAAGCTCAGTAAAAATGCATCTGCTGAGTCAAAATATGAAATGATGCTTTACAAAGGTAAGTTGCATTGAAAGCAAATACCGAAGGCAATGACAAGTAAAGATACTTTACTGTGATTTAAGGCGACTCCATTTATACTGTGTTACCCCCCGCTGACTTAATACCGGATGCTTCAGATAGAAATTTGAATCCTGCAGTCTCCAAAGCACAGGGAATTAAGAAACTGTCTTTATCAGTAAAAAGAAAAAAGTATTGGATAAGAAAAAGATATTTAACATATCAAACAGAAGATGTGAGTAAGAGAGGAATTGACTGTTATTTGAAGAAGAATCAACCCTTGCAAGACTCTTCTACTATAAGTAGTAGGGAGCAGTGGTCCGGCCTTGTTCATATGCATGTAAATGGCGTTTTTTTTTAAAATACATTTTTTTTTTTAATTCACAGTACACTCTATCCATCATTTTTGAAATGTGATGGGTAAGATTCATGGCAAAATCCATGTCGAAATATGTAACAAAATCTGTGCGTCACTAAGGGTACATTTTTTACACCACTTTCACATGGTGTATTGTAATATATTACAGCCCCAATACTTGGATATCCTACAGTTCTACTGCAGAGAGTCCAGATCACATTAGGATCCTATAGCAATTTAGGTCCATCTCAGTAGGACCATGGATGATCCTGGTATTGAGGCTGTAATATTGATGCTAGTTTTTACTTCAATTATGGCAGTGTACAAGTAACATTAAAAGGATTGACAGCAGCAGACGACCCTGTGACCTATTAAAAAAAAAGCACACACACCTACCCGTGGTCCCTTCATGCTCAGAATGCATCCACATTGCCAGTCATTTCTAATCCCCACAGGGCCATGTAGTGGCTAGGTCCCATGACCACTATGTCCAGTTACAACTCCTTGAAAGACATTTAACTGCTATTGACGTGCTGGTAAAGTGCCGTTCAAGAGCATGTGATAGCTGAGGCCAGTCATTGACTGCAAGAGTGACAGGACTAAGCCACTTCCTAGTCCTATGTGGACCAGAAATAAAAGGGACAGGGCTGTGGTGCAGACATGAGAGGACTGTGGACAGGAGGGTTTTATCTCGGGAAAGGGGGGCAGGTTAGGAGTTGGTCTATTAAGGTTATTGGCTCCTAGGCTGGACAACCCCTTCAAGGTGACTATGGATGTGCTGGCAATTATTATTAGCTAGAGAACTTTCACAATTTAATTTTTTTCCTATAGTTATTTTTTTTAAGATAATGTTCACATAGGCCTTACAAAAGCATATTGTCTTTAAGAAGTACTTGAAATTTTTTTTTTTTTATTCCCAGGTGCGTTAGAATGTAAATGGTTGTGAAGATAAACTTCTTACCAGTGACTGTGGTGGTCAGTTATCTGTTCACTTCTGGTCCTCAGCTGTGACCAATCTCTGACTTTATAACTGACACAGCGTCTTATGTGTGGACAGGAAGTCAGTTACTTTATTTGTTCCTATGACAGCTTCAATCTCAGTCTTGTAGACATGAATAGAGAAATTGACTTACACACACACACACACAGAATAGTGTCATAAAGTCAGAGTGTTGGCACATGACAAAGCTGAGGACCAGAAGGGAGTGGATAACTCACAAAGACCATAAGAAGATTACTTTTACTACTATTTACATCGTGTTCCTTTCCAACTGGCCAGAAATTATCATTATTTTTGTGGGAGTGCATCTAACTATATTTCATGGGTAATGCCTACAGTTCTTTCTGCTCGACTACCTTCATTCCATGGAGCAAAATATCTACCAAAATGTTTAAAGTGAAGTCCAGTAGCAGCAGTGTTTCAGCCTGTTCAGTGGCCACAAGTCATAGTTTTGTGACTAGTTAGCATCACAGGACCAGGTGATCCCAGGGGAATAGATTTAGGGGAGGGGGGTCAACCAAGACATGTACTCTGAGTGCAAAGTGTCAGAGTGGGTGGCACCAACAAGCCAAGTACATAAATACAGGGCCGGGGTACCAAAACAAACTGTTGCCCCAGGTGAGATTAAGCCTAGCTACAGTTGTAGGTGAGCTTTAAGTTTCTGGATTAACTTTGCTGTTTTCCATTCTTTACAAAAATTCTACTGAATAGGATGCCTTTGGTTCCATTTACGCCATAATAGCTCCCAATAGTTTTAAAGATCTGGGAAATATTAGATCCATATCATTTTGGCCAATATGCCATGATCAATGGATCATCAAAAAGTGGGGACACATGGACCAAATAAGCAAGTGATTAAAACTTTATACATTGGATATGAAATAACTCAATCATTTGAGGTTGACTTACTGTTGCTGTGCCAGAGACAGTTTGTGCATTTGAATCCGTAGCACTCTGTTCAGAGTGTGTCTGTGCCGGGGTGTACAAACTTAACGTGTGCTCTGGAACTGTGGACTGTCCTGTGTAGTCTGGAGCAGGATGAGGATGTGGAGTTGTGTATTCTGCCGGAATACCATTTTGGGGTGGGGCAAACTGAGCAGAGGCGTAAGGTTGAGCCATTGTATCGGGAGGTGCTGTAGCTTCCTGATTACCCTAAAAAGAAAAACGTAGACATTAAATATTGCATTTTCCAAATGTAACAAATAGATAATGGCAAATACTTGAACTTCTTAAGCATATTATTAACTGACAGAAATATCAACTGAAATACATTTTGTAATCAGATACATAATAGGATCTGTGTTACTGAGACTGATTCCTAAAAGGCTGGAGGAGCTATATCAGTGGTGACCTATGCAGCAAACTCATTGCCTCCTTAAATGCCATGAAGAGGAAATATATGTTTGCCCTGTCCCTTACCAGTTGGAAACAGAACTCTTCTTGTACTAACAGATCTGGCTCTCACGTTACACAAGAAGTGGCTCACACTTCAGTTTGCCACCTGCTTGACACATTAGACGGGACAGTTGCTGTGTGTAATTGTGACCTCTAGCTTAGCATTTCTAAAAAAACTCACATAAAGTGGTCCTATTAGAAGTCAAATAATTCTTGAGGGGGTTTTCAGGTATCTTTATATTAATGGTTGTCCTAAAAATAGCCCATCAATATCTGATTGGTGAGGATAGACCATCAACATAAGAGTATGGGAAAATCGCTCAAAGCCAACCATACACATATGTTTTACCTGGAATGCAGCCAATTAATAGCACTTCTGATGGTTCAACATGGTGAAAAATCCAGCAATCAACATGTGAGTCTAAACTAGAAGATTAGGGAGGTATTAAAAAAAAAAAAAAAAAAACATAACACAACTTGCACAGAGCGGCAGAGGATTGGCCTCAGTTGGCCAGTCATGCCATCCATTATCAACTGAAAATAACAAACCCGTCATGTCACGTTTGGCAGACATTTTTCTGTCGGCCATTGTGAACCATATCATTTCTAAACAATTGTCATCTGAAATGGTCAAATTATCTTATGTTATCTTGGGTGTGGGCAGCTTGAAATGCTACATTTCCTTTAAAGCCTCATTCAACACTATTCCTGTAAAATATATCCTATAGTGTAGAAGATTCCAAATGCTAGCATAATATTCATATTTCATCCTAGTCTAGCCATAGAATAATTCTAGAATATTGATCTAATTATCACAGGAAGGGAAATGGGGAGCACTGAGATCTATTTCCAGGTATGAAAGTCCTGCAGTAAAATCCGTAAGGGAATGTTTTTTATTGCATAAAAAAGTTTGGGTTCCCTTTAAATAGGTATCTGAGTAATCTCACTTCAAGTTGAATTCTCCCTAATTATGTCTCAAGGCCTTAGTAAAGGAACATCGCAGGTTGTTCATGTGCCAGGTGGCAGCCCTAAAGTCACGTCGGTACATCACAGTCTTTATTACCACAATAGCATGTGGCCTTTATGACTGCAGTAGAAAATTATGTTTCAAACTCATAGATTATTTCTTTGGTAAACAAGTTGTTTTGTCTGTGAGTGAATAACCTGAAGCGCGACATTTAATGGATGATATAAATATTTCAAAGGCAATCGGATTGTATCTCAATGAATGTGCGCTCCGCTAATGTTTAACATTTTACTGTTTCTGTGCAAAAGAGACCACAGAGCAATTACTGACATTGTATTTCTTCCTAAGGCCTCATGCACACCAGTGTTTTTCATCACTGCTCTATTCACATTTTTGGCAATAGCATACTGATCCATTCATTTCTATGGGGCCACGCACACATCAGTATTTGTCGTCGATCCGTGTTGCCGCTCTGTAAATGATGTGATGTGTCCCATTCTGGTCCATATTGTCCTCTATGAAAAGGAGTGAGTGCATATTTGTACCATCATTTGTGACTTTTCAATTCTCTTACCACTTTTCAAAACTGATGTGGAAAGTTTGTGAGCTTAGTGGAAGGGTTTGGCCTCCCACAGCCCCACAGATTTATTATCACTGGGGTCATTGATACTCCGGCTCATAGGACTCGCATGGACTGCCTGGATATGAGCCAAATTTATTAAGAGGCCTGTGAGGTTGCCAGTTTTATGGCAGATTTACACCGCACAATTGTCGAGCAGATTATCGGGAACACTTTACTACGAATGTTCATTCCAAGTAATCTGCCAGTGTAAATGAACTGCCAATCACCCAATGAATGAGGAAAACACTTGGGTGAAGTGATGGGCTTTCATGCAGCACGTTAAATCATCATTTCTGGACAGCAGGTTGTGCTGTGTGAACAGGGATCAGCTGCCCGGAAACAATAAACCTATGTGAGGACACAAGATGGCTCATGCCTATATAGTGGAGGAGATTTCTGTTTGTGAAGACACTTTCCTTCACTGATGAGCAGGCCCTTCTCGATAATTTCCTGCTTGGTTAGCACATCTGAATGATCCTTTAGTATATCGACCCATTGCATTCTTATAATTGTGACCCTATTTATTTAGTTTATGCACTCATATAGCGCTCCTATATTCCTCAGCCCAGAGAAAACCCACACAAACTCAGGGAGAACATGTAAACTTCATGCAGATGTTGTCCTTGGTGGGATTCAAACCTAGGACCCCAGCACTGCAAGGCACCAGTGCTAACCACTGGGCCACCGTGTTGATCAATTCCTCGAAAGGACACAGATAAAAAGTAAGGCGGCCATTTACTATTCTGAAATATGCCTAATTTAGGTGTATTTTGGGTTCAGATTTTAGGCACAGATGGTGTCTACAACACCAGTCTTAATAAATGTGCCCCTAAATGTCTAGTGTACCTTTCCAGTATTCTATATAATGTATAAGACTTTAAAGGGGTTGCATGCTTTTTTTTTACATTGACGACATATCCTCAGGATAAGTCATCAATATCACATCAGCAGGGTTCAGATTACCAGCACCCCTGCCGATCAGCTGTATGAAGAGAGCGCAGCCTTCTCTGCCCTGTTTACCTGCTGTGGTGAGCAGTGTAATTACAGCTCAGCCGTCCCACTCACTTCAATGGTAAGTCAGACCCCGGCTGATCTGATATTGATTACCTAGCCAGGGATGTCAAACTCGTGGCCCTCCAGCTGTTGCAAAACTACAACTCCCATCATGCCTGGGCATACTACAGCTATCAGGGAATGATGGGAGTTGTAGTTTTGCAACATCTGGAGGGCCATGAGTTTGACATCCATGACCTAGCCTGACGATAGGTCATCAATATTAAAATAGCGGACATCCCCTTTAATTTTGATGGGCAAATAGTCATTTTTGAAAGTATTTGTTGGTAAATACTAGTTAGATTATAATTTGTGATAATTTCAATTGTAGTGAGATCCTCCACCCAAAAAAAAAACACTCACTCATTTTTTTCTTTTCATGTCCTTTACTGATGACTATATGTTAATAGGTATAAACGCTATGGGAATGCATAAGATGTGCATAATATTGGCTGTTTTACATACAGCCATAGAGTCTTTTCAGAGGACCCAGAGCTCACTGTTCACATACTACCAAAGACCTTCCTTTGTTTCCCTGCTTTACATTTCAATCAGTATTGATTGTGAAGAGCAAGGGGTTAATCAGCAGAGACCAGAAGAGAAATGTAGATGCTTTTGAATGCTACAACTCCACTTTTGACTCAATTTTCACCGAGTAGAAAGTGAGTGCTGATCATATTGTACATATATACATCAGGATGCAGGAAGATAAGGAAATGTATTGAAGGGTTGTCCAAAAAGATCAAACATGACTTCTTTTTGTCAGACACAGCAACACATCAGGATGGTGCCTGGCATTGAAGGTCAGTTCCATTCATGTTGGGATGAGCTGCAGTACCACATACAACCTGTGTGGAGAGGTGTGGCGCTGCATTTGGAAGAATATGTATTTTTATCCGGAACATTCTTTTTTACAGCAATTCCACAAAATGTTGGAGTGTGCAAAAAGGGGAAGTGTTAACATTACACCAAGTTGACAAAGTTTTCCAACACTTTTCTGTTTAGGACACTAGTTTGTGAATGGTTCAATGTACCACTTGGCATTAGTCGGTAGCCTATTGTCATTCCTCAATAGTGACCCCAGACATGGTGAACATTACAGTTTTGTAGTTTGGAGTGGCATGCCAACCTGAATAAATAGGATGGGGGAGATTTATCAAACTGGTGTAAAGTAGAACTGGCTTAGCTGCCCATAGCAACCAATCAGATTCCTCCTTTCATTTTTCACAGCTCCTATCGAAAATGAAAGGTGGAATCTGATTGGTTGTTATGGACAACTAAGCCAGCTCTACTTTACACCAGTTTGATAAATCTCTATGTCTGTTGTCATTCCTGACATATTGGAGTGTAAATGGATGGCTTTGTACACTAATATGAGGTGCAGCTCCCGGTACAAAAACGTAATGCAAAAATCATGCCTGTTTTAGTACATTCTCAGTTATTTATTCATTTCT
Organism: Bufo gargarizans; assembly: GCF_014858855.1. Classification (NCBI taxonomy): domain Eukaryota; kingdom Metazoa; phylum Chordata; class Amphibia; order Anura; family Bufonidae; genus Bufo; species Bufo gargarizans. The sequence goes on from NC_058087.1 coordinate 161,511,442, forward strand.
GTTTACTAGAAGTTGCCCAAAATGGCCAATGAGATTCCAGCTCACTAGCAGGAGTAGGAAACAAAAGTGGTAATTGGCCAATAGACATCTCCTTCCTTGTCAGGCATAGATAAGACCCATTGTAATTTTCTGCTGATGTAAATATTTGATTACGAATATATTTTAACGCAGATTTGACACCAGTCGATCACAATCCACATACTTCATAAACATTTATATGAAAACTAAAAACTGCATCTACCACTCCAGTTTTATGCTTTCAGCATAGAAGATTTATGACTCTGAATGATCCAGACTATAATGTTTTTGAGAAACGGCCAAGTTAAATTAGAAAATATCATTCTGGAACCGCTTAGTCAGCTAGTCAGATGAATTGGCTGAGATGATGTTAGATGTGACTTCACATATTGCTTTTTCACATTCAAGTTCTAATTTTGCCTTATCACAAAAAATATGCATATTCCTCCTATATAAAAAAAATATATATATCGTTTTTGTACATGAAATTATTGCACTAATGACAGAGTAAGGGATTTCATGACATTTACAAAGGGCTCCATTTAAGCTTTGTTATTGGATTATTGCTGCTGTAATCACTGTCCTTTATGCTATAAAGACAGATGCAGTAAAAAGAAGCCTAAGGGCTCTTTCACACTTGCGTTCTTTTCTTTCGGCATAGAGTTCCGTCATCGGGGCTCTATGCTGGAAGAATCCTGATCAGTTTTATCCTAATGCATTCTGAATGGAGAGAAATCCGTTCAGGATGCATCAGGATGTCTTCAGTTCCGGACCGGAACGTTTTTTGGCTGGAGAAAATACCGCTAAAGTCCTGTTTGCCATGGTAAAGTGTAGTGGGGAGCGGGGGAGCAGTATACTTACCGTCCGCGCGGCTCCCGGGGCGCTCCAGAGTGACGTCAGGGCGTCCCACACGCATGGATGACGTGATCGCATGGCACGTCATCCATGCGCATGGGGCGCTCTGACGTAATTCTGGAGCGCCCCGGGAGCCGCACGGACGGTAAGTATACTGCTCCCCCACTCCCCACTACTACTATGGCAACCAGGACTTTAATAGCGTCCTGGCTTCCATAGTAACACTGAACGCATTTTGAAGACGGATCCGTCTTCAAATGCTTTCAGTTCACTTGCGTTTTTCCGGATCCGGCGTGTAATTCCGGCAAATGGAGTACACGCCGGATCCGGACAACGCAAGTGTGAAAGAGCCCTTAGAAAGTAGTCAAAAGGTAACTGATCACAATGCTCCTCTCCATTATTTTTTCAGGAGGTGAATCACCTCTATTTTCTGTGAAAAAAAAAAATATGCCTGCCACATCAATTCTACCGTGCCTACATGTGATATAACAGCCACTTCTGTAGCCAAAATCCTAAATCCAAGTGGTGCACCATTCTAACTTATAGAGGAAAGGGATGCAAATGAGCTCGGAACCAGCTCTGCCTACAGTATAATGCCACCAGATATAAGGCAGCTATCCTATAAGTCAATATTTGACCCTAGGGAGGAATTTGGGATCCAAGATTTAAAGGCCATAGGTCTTAGATGGGAGGTTCAAGAGGATCACCAATGGACAAGATCGGTTTTGAAATACAAGCAGCATTACTTTTAGCCACCATTAAAAGTATTCTCCGGTATTAAGAATTTCTTTACTTGTCGGAAAATTATATTGGTGGGATTTCAGAAGATGGGCCTGTCATGAGGAGCACTGTTACCTGGAAACATCTGTCCACCACTGACATTAATGGATCAACAAAAATTTAAAGTAGAACAGATATGCACGTGTACAGATTTCCATTGAAATCATTGGGTTTCAATGCTGGGCTATGGAAATTATAGCAAGTGGATCAAATTTATCCCTTATTCAAAAAGCTCTACAAATGTTGAGAATAATACCCTAAGCATCATACTATATGTAGCAAGGTTACATACAGTAGCCAAACACCATATTAGATGGTGGATATATAGTATCCTAGATGGGAACAGAAAGACCTGAAGAATAGAAGTATCATCTGTTATATCAAACTATATAACATCAAACTAAATGTATTGTTGTTTTAGCCCTTGTATAAGATCTTGACCACCTTTACTACGTAGAATGATTACATAAGTGCTCCAGCAGATGTCCCCACCGTCTGTTAGTAATCTTACTAAAAAGAAACATATATTTGACAAGCTGTAGGTTACATATGAGCTCCATGTTCCTATATATTTTCATTTTTCACAGTCCAAATCAATGTACAAGATCTAAAATCTTGGTATCAATAAACTTTCAGCATCTCTGCAACCACAAAGTACAGTATTTTATGGTAGAGTTTGGTCCCTGAAAGCTGATGAATTTGTGAACTTCAGCTAAAAATGGTATTAGATGGATAAAAGGTGATTGGGTTTGGTAAGTACAATGCAGAGATTAATGTATGTAGAGAAGTAGTGTACAACCTGTGGCTCGGGTTCGCGTGCGACCCAGAATGCTGTTCTGTACAACCCCAACCATTTGGTCAGGGCATACTTGTCTGGGTCTGGTGGCTGCTCACATGTATTTTCTATCTACAAGTGGGAGCAGGGACTGGCAACTACTAATGCAGCACTGCGCAGTCATCTCTGGGTCTCTCATAGATCAGAAGAATGGGGGTCTCCTGACCCCTCTGTGGGTGGGACTAGATGTAGTGGTAAGGTCGTCCATAAATGTGGCTATATGCATTGTAGAGTATGAGAGCAGTGAAACATTTGAAGTATACAATGCAATGGAGAGAGCTGTGCGCTGCCTGTCTCTTCAATTCTGGAGAGTGAACATGGAAGTAGGGGACCCCCATTCTCCTGATAGGTGGGAATCCTGGCAGTAGTACTAGCATACTATCTATTTTAATATGCAAAAAATATCTCAGATGTTAAAGGGGTTGTCTCATTTCACTGTTACTAAGGCGATATGGGACTATTTAGTCTCATCCCGCCTTAGTAACAGCGAGATGGGACAACCCTCTGAAGTGGTTCCATCTGATAATGTGACCTTCGGACCTGAAATGGTTGTGCGCGTCTGATGTAGAATGCACATCAATAGCTAAGCATCAATCGCAACACAAAATATTACACAGTTAAAGCACAATCGAGCAGATTTATTAATATTGTCTTAAATTTTGATTTCAAACTAGATCAGGGAGGCAGAGGATGCGCCAAATTCATCACAGTGGCCGATGTTGTATGATGGATTTGGTGCATCTTTACAGCGTTCTCTTCCACCTCCTGGTCGCCTTACTTTATCCCCTTTACCTAAGTCACGGCCCCCTTTTCTATATATACATATAATAGCCTTTCATGGGGCATACAGACTAGACTGTAATCCACAATCTTATAAGGTTACAGCACAACGTAGCATCCATATATATACACATACAAAGCCTATTTAAACAGCGTAGGCCAAACTGTACAGCTCGTTTAAATATATTTATCTTCTACATAGCTAAGATATATACGGGACATGGGCATTGATGGCCCTATTGCATCTGTGTACCAGCTTGTGAGTATGTAAAGACCAAATGCTAATAAGAAATCCTGTATATTACAAAGCAAGAGCACCATATGCGCCTGGTTAGATAAGCCTCATTTACATGCCTGCATAAAATCTCCATAAACCACTAGCTTAAGTTAAAACGTACAGCTGTGTCAATGGTCCAATATTGTGCCGAGTCTCCGCAGTCTGCAGCATACGTTCTGCTTCTGAACATAAGCTGATAATTGTATTATACAAAGTTACACCAGCGTCAAGCCATATTAATAGGAGTCATTTCCAATGCTTTTATTTTATTGGACAAATTGGCTGTTTTAGAGTACTTTCACACTAGCGTAATTCTTTTCCGGTATTGAGTTCTGTCCTAGGTTCTCAATGCCAGAAAAAAAACTGATCAGTTGTATGCTAATGCATTCTGAATGGAGAGCATTCTGTTCAGTATACATCAGGATGTCTTCAGTTCAGTCCCTCTTATGGTATTTGGCCGAAGAAAATACCGCAGCATGCTGCAGTATTTTCTCCGTCCAAAAATCTGGAACACTCCATTGAAATGTATTGCCGCATTGACGGATCCGGACTTCCAGTCTGCGCATGTGCATACCTTTAAAAATGTAAAAATAATAAATACCAGATCTGTTTTTCCGGATGACACCGGAGAGACGGATCCCGTATTTCACAAATGATATCCGTTTGCATATGGATTTCCGGATCTGGCAGGCAGTTCCGGCGACGGAACTGTCTGCCGGATCCTCACAACGCAAGTGTGAAAGTACCCTTAAATACAACTCTAATTTGGTTGAGTACAAATGTTATACGGATGTTGGCAGAAATTCGGAGATTTGAGCAAGTTACTATATGGTATCGGCAGTGGTAGCTGCCATAATAAAGTCATCCATTTTGCTGCCTTAGTATCTCTAATAAGAACATTTCCAGTTGTGCAGGTTTGCTGACATTTTCCGTGCTCATTAAGGTAAAGGATATTCAATGCTGTTCAGATTTCAGGGGGGCGAGGGATGTAATTCTACTATCCTGTAGTATTAGGAAAATGGCAATCAAACATATGTCTTTTATGTTTTCCAAATTAAAAATGTGCGCGCTCGTTGACTTTGACCTTATTCGATTTTTTTAATTCTGTTCTACTCGGCGCAGGAGTAGACGTGAAAGAATTAGAAGTTTTGTGCCAAAAATACGTAGCGTATAAAGCATACAAAATGACTATGAGAAGCAGCCATCAGGAAATAGATTTTTCACCAGGAAATAGAGTTTCTTAAGTTATCTTCTTATATGTTAAATAAGACACGTGTACACCTCTACGTGTAGCAAACCGCGACAGAAACACTCAAATCGAAAAGAGCAGAAGAGTCCTAATTAATTTTTATGGGAAGGAGATGTTAGATCCTAAGTCATTCCCAGCATCCAAGTCCTGCATTTGTGTATTTAGCTAAGGTGTCATCTTGCTTAGCAGCAGTGTAGGCCATCTGGACCTCAGTTCCTCTTGCCAGAAATGTTCTCGGGACATTTATTACACATATCTATGACAATATATAGTGACATTCAAATCTGCCTCCACTATTTCAAGTAGATTACTGACTACATTAGTGAAGTGGAGTGGAATCTCTTTCCTTCCAAGAAGTTCAATGTGTATATTGTGCATCAGACTCAGTCAAGATCTGCTGATGCCCAAGGTGGTGGTAGCAAAATGCACCCCCACCCACCCATCGGTCTCCAAATCATTCATCTAAAAGTTTCCTGTTGCACTTTTTCCCATCAATTCCTAGGCCATTCTTATTTATTTAATATTAATTCTGCCCCCCTCACTGGATGGCGCTCTAGGCAGCTGCCTACTAGACATATCACATGGAAAATAAGCATAATCAAAGTCTTATTGTAGCCCTCATAACACTTTAGTAATTATGGTTTTAAAGGGAGGTAGAGTTAATTTCATAAGATTGGTGGTCTATTACTTGCTTAGGGTTACTAGAGGTAATAATGAGGAGTATGATATACTCCTGGCTGCCATATGTTGTCTTTAGTTCATTCCGAGTATGGAGTTGTCTCAGATAAAATATTCTACATTTTTCAATCCAACACCTGCATCTGAATACTTTTGTAATTGCATGTAATTAAAAATGTATTATAGCAACTGAATTATTCAATGAAGTCTATCTGTATAGTGCCACCTGCTGTTTGCTCTTTTTCTAATTTGTCTGTCCAGCTCACTGAGATAGAAGCACATGCTAAGTTCTACCCTTCAACTGCCACCAGGTGCAGCAGAAAGGACATGCCCCTCAGAAAGGACACACCCTAATCTGCCACTTTAAAATTAATCTAACAGAACAATTGGAGCAATTAATGTGGAGATCTCTGGATCCATGTGAGGTACAGGGCTGGTTCTAGCTTTGTTAGAAAGAGGCTGTTATGTATAATTTTCACTTTTTGCATTATTCAGGGGACAACCTCTACGACTACAACTCCAGGTATGTCACTCTGCCATCCCATGGGCTAAGAAGTAGCTGGTTCTAAGGATTCAACTACTTATCCTCACTGGCAGATATCAACACATTAAGGTGGCCATATGCAGAATAGTCTAAAATTGAATGGAACATAGGGTTTAAAGTTTCAACCAAAACAGACCATTATCATCAGTAGAGATGAGTGAAGTTTTGAAATTTTTGATTGGGCAGCTTCGCCAAACTTCATCAATAAATTAGTTACGATTTACTCACTAATTGCTTTCCATTGTATGAAGCGGGCGCAATGACGGCTAACTGGGATTGCGCTGCTCCCTGTCATTTCACCCTTTAGATGTTGTGTTCAATGCTGATTGTGGCCTCTGAGACTCACAGTCAGGTGTCCTGACAGTTAACCGGGGTTAAATACAGTTAACCGGGGTTAAAAAAATAAAATAAAAATATATATATATATATATATATACATACTCCTCATCCACTTGATCATGGAGAGGCCGCCGTCCGCTCCTGTCTTGATTGAAGAAAACCCACAAAGGACCTGCGGTGAGCGTGAAGACGTCCCTATGTGATTATGTTGGTCACACACAGGTCCTTTGGCAGGTTTTCTTCAATCAAGATGGGAGCTGATGGCCTCTCCACGTTCAAGTGGATTAGGCGAGTATAATCCTTTTGTTTTTAGCTATCTTTTTAGGAAAAATTGATTTGTTACCGCAAAGCACGAGGAAATTTTGATTTGTGGTAAATCAATTTTTTCCTAAACTTCACATCAAACTCCACTTTTGATCCTTCAATTCGCCCACTAATCATTAGTAACAAAATTGACCATGCTTAAAATTTTTGTTAGACGACACATTTTTTGTGTTTGTGGACAACAAACTGTGTTTGACAGAACGTAGCAGTATGTAGAGGATACGGTCGGCACTACTGTAGGTGTGGGATTTAATTTGGTGCTGCACTGATCGAATGTGAGTAGAGGTGGTGCTCAGCATGAAAAACAAGTAGTATTTGCAACAAAGAACAGAAAAGAATGCGGCACTCACCCAAAAATACTCTTTGCAGCTTTATTCACATAAAAAGGTCAGCGTCATGCGGGCAAAACACAGCTAGAAGGCAACAGCCGTTTCGCGCTTGTTGCACTTTTTCAAGCCATCAGTGACTGAATCGGCGTGGTTCATAAATACTCCCACACCTTCGTCACTGATTAAATGAATGACACATGTATGAAGACCAATCAGAAGACAAGGCAAACAAAAACACACACACATAAACTACTTATAATATAAAACACTGGTAGGTCTTTTTTTTTTTTTTTTCATTTAACCCCAGAGAGCCCATGGCTTCACTTTATATAATCCAGGCTGCTTCTTTCTGGAGTAAAATACGACCTATATCACTACCCTGTATTAAGGGTTGGACAAATTCAATCCCTGCACATTTTAAAATGTTACTATTACCTCCATGTATTTCATGTACATGATCAATCAATCTAGTAGCCCCAATCCTTGTCACTATAGATCTCCTATGTTCTCTGATTCTGATGTACACACATCTAATGGTTTTACCAACGTAGAACCTCCCGCAGGGGCAAAAAATTGCATAAACTACAAATTGTGTTGTGCAAGAGATAAATTGATTGACCACACACTCAGTACCTCCTAACTTGAAAAATCTCTTTCTATGCAAGTATTTACACATGGAGCAGTGACCGCATACCAAGTTACCGTTTAGGGGGCATTTTTCTAACCCATTTTGTTCTGGTGTTTGGAAACTACTCCTCACAATGACATCCCTAATTGTTTTACGTCTCCCAAAGCTGATAATAAGAGTACATTGTGTTTTTTCTTTCAAGACATTATCCTGTGCTAAAATGTGCCAATGGTTAAGAATAGCACTCCTGATGGCGATGGCCATAGGGGAGTAGTCAAATGTGAACAATGCCCTATCCTTATTAGCTTCAGACCTAGGGTTAACCTCTTGGGGGATGGATGCATTCATATATGCTCTATCAATTACCTTCACTGGATAGCCGTGTTGCAAGAGAAGCTTTTTAGTATTTCGGATTGCTCAAAATATTCATCTGATCTGACACATTTCTTTTGAGTCTCAAAAATTGGCCGTATGGTACAGATGACTTTACATGAGGTGGATGGAAGGGATTGTGGTGCAGCAGTGAATTTGTGGAGGTCAGTTTTCTATTTAAATTGGTGTGAATGGTGCCACCTGTGATTTCCACGTTAACGTCCGAAAATTCTAATTCCTCACAATTAATCTTAGTCGTAAATTGCGTATTCATCTGGTTTTTAGTGTTAAGGTACTCCATGAATTCATGAAACTGCATGGTGGTCCCCATCCATATGATGAACACATCATCAATGAATCGAAAAAAAATAAAAAAGTCTTGATGTAACATACAAATGGCTTATCATACTGAAAATATGTCTTTCTCCTCAAAAACTGAGAGGAAGAGGTTAGCAAAAGTGCAAGCCACTGGGGTCCCCATCGCTGTCCCTGGGCGTTTTATGAACCAGTTCTTATTAAACATAAATGCATTATGTGTTAAAATAAAATGCAATGCTTCAGAAACAAAATCCACAAGAAATCTCCGATTTATTATTTATCTCCACCATTTTTTTTAGGGGCGCATATACATTTACATTTTTCAATTGGCTTTCTGCTTCTTTCACATATGAAGTAGTGTACATAACCACAATGTTCTTGCAAAACACGATTTGTAGTTTATGCAATTTTTGGCCCCTGTGGGAGGTTCTACATTGGTAAAACCGTTAGATGTTTGTACATCAGATTCAGAGAACATAGGAGATCTATAGTGACAAGGATTGGGGCTACTAGATTGATCACGTACATGAAATACATGGAGGTAATAGTAGCGTTTTAAAATGTGCAGGGATTGAATTTGTCCAGCCCCTAACATGGGCTGGTGATAGAGGTCGTATTTTACTCCAGAAAGAAGCAGCCTGGATTATAAAAAGTGAAGCCATGGGCCCTCTGGGGTTAAATGATATAAACGACCGAGCAGTGTTTCTATAGTATCAGTCTTGTCTTCGGATTGGTCTTCATACATGTGTCTTTCATTTAATCAGTGACGAAGGTGTGGGAGTATTTATGAACCACGCTGATTCAGTTGCCAATGGCTTGAAAAAGTGCAACAAGCGCGAAACGGCTGTTGCCTTCTAGCTGTGTTTTGCCCACATGATGCTGACTTTTTTAAGTGAATAAAGCTGCAAAGAGTATTTTTTGGTGAGTGCCGCATTCTTTTTTATTTTCTACCGTTTGTTTGACAGAATGTTCCCAAAGATCTTTCATCCATCGCCCAATTTCGTTGACCATGTATGGCCAGTTTGAACAACTGTAATGACCAATATGGAATAAAATGCGTATGGCCATGTCTACAAAATGTATGTTCCTCGGATGTTTGCTTGTTCAACTGCTGTTCAACAATCAACCATATTCTATCTAATGTGTGTGACCACCTTTAGCCACTTCACCAATGAAGTCACTTGCTAATGCTGTAAGGTCAGTAGGCAAAGCCTAGAGCTCAGGATACTCTTAGAGAAGGTATCCATTAAAACAGAACATAGCTGATCGACATCGTTTATCATAATTGATGCCAAGACATCAGTACTACAGCATCAGCGTGCTTCCCAATTACAAACGAGCTACTGACAAGTCTACAGAATAATAAACAACCATAGACATGAGGGTATTTACTTCAATGGCAAGCCTTTGAGAAAGTACATTTCTCTAGTACTGTCGCACGCCTGTTTTCTGTGTTTCTATGTCAATGTCTCTTTATTCACTGGTGCTGGCTTTATGTCCTTACAAAGAAGCAGCCTTCACAATGAGCACGCTGCCAACTCACCAGCACTTTATAAACAGGTTATTCATGGCGCTGAGGCCACTTCTGTGTCATTATTTGCAGTTGTTCGTGTTAAGTGTGTCTAGTTGACTTTATTAACCTACTTTTTCCCGATCCTTTCATAGCTTTTTTCTATGAGACGAGATGAAAAATTGTGAAAGGAAAAGGAATTCAAGCTTGGGATTGAAGGAAAGAAGTCTAAAATATCTGACATACAATGTAGCAATTAAACTCTCATTACTTTACTGCAAAGCGAGCACTTATCTAACCACTATGACATGGCCTGCGAAACATTGTAGCATTTTATATCTAAAAGAAATGAGTGCTTAATTATGGCCTCGGCGTACTAATATCATCTACTGGGATTCTGATACTGGCTTTTTTTCCGTTCCACACCAGCAATTTGCAATCTTTCACATACAGTAATCAATGTATTCAGATCTGAAACCAACAATTTTGTCAACAGAAAGTTCTTAAAGCGTTTCCGTTTTACTATTACTCTTTCATTGTTTCTCTAATTAGTAAAATAGCAGTTTCACTTCATTGATTCTACATGGCATTAAAGCTGAAATCTGTCTAATTCTGCTGTCGGTGGCCTTGACAGGGAGAGTAGTGTCCTATAATGTCATACTGCAATAATTAGCAAACTGAATCCTACCATCACACCCACACAGATACACACACATGGCGGGAGATTTCAGACTGGTGTAAAGTAGAACTGGCTTAGTTGCCCCTAGCAACCAATCAGATTTTCCAAAGGAAAATGAAAGGTGGAATCTGATTGGTTGCTATGTGCAGCTAAGTCAGTTCTACTTTACACCAGTCTGATAAATCTTCCCATACTGTGTGTATATATATATATATATATATATATATATATATTGCCGAGCTAAACATGTCACAGTGCTATCATGGTTTACTTGTGACAAAAGCCATTGTAATCCATTAAAAAGTTAGTTATCTTTTTCTTGCCATTCAACTAGAGATGAGCAAAGTTCTCAAAACTCTGAGTTGGCAACTTCGCCTGCATTTCTTTGAGAGTAGCGAGCGCAATGACGAGGAGCGGCGATGGTGCTGTGGCTGCCCACCTTCATTGAACCACGCAGATGCCGAAGAATTCGCTGCAGCCATCATGATTGAAGATCCAGGGCAAAATCTTGGGCGGTGTGTTGGATGAGGAATTCATCACGCTGGCTGGTGTGGTGACGGCACCGTGCATGAGATTTTGCGCAGGATCTTCATTCAAGATGGCCGCAGCGGACTCTTTGTTAGCAAAAGGCGAGTTATCACGAAGCTTTGTGGTGAATCGAATTTTCCCTAAAATTCGGATCGAAGTCAACTTCATGAACTTTGATTCGCTCAACACTAGCCAAGTTTAGCTCTGCTGCATCTGTATATGTGTGTATATATATATAGCTTACAGTACATATTGTCAATCAATGAGATCCGTCAGGAAACAGTCTGACATATATTTTCTCTGCAGGCCCAGGCATTCATTACGAACATATGCAGAGCTGTAAATAACCTAAATTCTGTTCCCCCTGATCTTTCATTCATGAGATGAGATCCAGAACCTGATCATTACCTGCAGCAGCAAGTATGACTTATTAAATCACATTAGTGTCCATCTCCTTGGTAGGGAGATAATGAATTTAGTTCCCTACTTGTATTGATTATTGATTAAATAACCCCCATTCCTGCTTTGAAGATAGACACCATTACAGAACAAAGATCTTTCACCCTTCGTTGCCCCATGGGAGCAGCTGAGCCACATTACACCATTGTGTAAGGACAGATTCCCCTCTCCATCTGTTACAAGCCCCATTTAAGAAAGATTCCGTGTGGTCACGTGACACCGGCTGTGTGTGACAGCTGGGTCAGTCATCAGCCAAATGGTCACATTGAGATGTCTATCACATACTTTCCTCCTTCTCGTGACCTTTACAATTTCAGTGGCATTGTACAACCTTCTGCACCACCTACACCATTGCCACCAGGACGCACTTACACAGCATGTATACCACTAGACTAAATGCATTCATTCCGCTATAGAAAGAGCAATACCTACAGACACAGAACACAAACACATGTATCTTTTTTCTGTTAACTAAAGATGCAGTATAGGTATTGTATAGGTATACTATACTATAAAGGTATACAAAAAAGTCCAGCGTCATATCAAAAACAAGACAGCTACTTGGTTCATGTATGATTTTCTCACAATTGTTGTTCTATTTATGTATATATTCCTTTATATCTTTTTTTATACATATTAATTTATTTTACCTAAAACCCTAAAATATGAAAAGGTTTTAGAAATTAAGTATCATAGAACCGAAAGTGTAACATTAAAGGAGATATCCCAGAAAAAATATAGAATTTTTTTTTTTAAACCAGCACATGGATATGAATACTTTTTTAATTGCATATAATTAAGAATATAGTATAGCCATAGTTATTCAATAAAATGTATCTGTAAAGTGCCACCTGCTGTTTGTTGTTTCTCTTATTTCTCTATCCACCTTGCTCAGTTCCATTCTTCAACTGCCATCAGCCATATCTACTGTTAGAGGCTGACAGTTACAGAGAGCTGTAGCAGAAGGGACACACGACCTGAGAAAGGACACTCCCCTAAGCTGTGACAGGAAGACATCTGCAGCTGAAAGGACATGTCCCCGAAAAAGGACACCCCCCCTGAGGCATCAGTCTGAAGTGTTTGGAACGGGGCTGGTTCTAGCTTTGTTAGAAAGAGATTGTCAAGTTTTACATGATGTCTGATAATCATTTCTTTACTTTATTCATGGGATAACTCCCTTAATGACAACCAATAGTATAAAATTCCTACTGGCTAATATTACTCAATATTTTACCATTATTAATTTTAGTCCTGCCCATGGACACCTAGGTTCAGTTTTGGATCATAATCCCAGAAGATATGTTTTCTGGATTTCAGCTAAAACTGGCTTTGCTGTAAAAATCCTTTTAATTCTGCATCACATTAAAAATGTATTATAGTTGGAAACGACTGCAGCCAGGAATTCCAGTATTACTATAGATTTGGTACTTTTATTGTGAGCAGTATAAAGGCAAAAGCTAATCTAGCACTTGTACCAAGTATGCCTATCGTGAAGATTTTACTTTACTTAGATTTCAAAATGATCAATATCTAGAGAGAGTCCCACAGCAGAGTACAAATGGCATACACAGGGGATCAGCACTATCTGCCACTTGGTCATAAATGTTGCATACGCTAATTAACATTTTATATATTACATTTTTCAAACCAGATTTACTATAAGGAGCCATTCAGACTGTACTGTACCCACAAGTAAATGATCATTATTCCAAAAGATTCTGCAGATACACTGAACTTACAAGACCATTGGTCCTTAGTCATCCAGTCGGAATAAGGCCTAACATTATATAGGTGAAGAATGCACATAGGCACATACAAGGGAAGGACAGTAGCACTCGTCAGTTGGCCAGGTCCGACAAGTAAAAATCACAAATAAATTGCAATTATCAATAAAACCATACAGGAAAAGCTAGTAGTGATCAGCAGCAAGAGCAATATTCGAATTTGCGATATTTCGCTAATATTAGGTCATATTGGTCATATTTTTGAGAGTTGGCAAATTCGAGATTATTTTCTTGATCGCGAAAAATCAGCAATGTAATATTCATGTACTGTGCTCGAAATACAGGCCTGGGTCACTATAGCTAAATTTTTTTCAAGCTGCTAGAAGTTTCCTGAGACTGGGAAAAATGGTTGGCACGGCAGAACATTACAATAGCTTTATATGCAGATAGAGCGCTCCAATATATTCATGATTGTGAAATCGGCACCAATGATGTGAATATTTTGGCGCAATACCTGCAACTTCACATATTAACAGGTCTGACTACTTATTAGTGATTGGTGCACTAAGTATTGTTGTGAACTTGTGACATCACAGCACTATGTATGTATGTATGTATGTATGGACAGCAGAACCTATAGCCACATCAGGATCTAACCTACACTGACTATCTCCCACTAACTATCTGTATTATATATACTGTATAAGCTAACTAACTAACTAACTAACTAACTATCTAATGTAATGACACAGGAAAGCAGAGAGCACAGCAATAACACTGCTGTCTCTCTCAGATCTGCAAAATACTGCATACAATGGCTGCTGGGGAGGTTCTTATATAGTAAGGGGTAGGCAACTTTCCTATTGGTTGCTAGGGATGTTGCTAAGCTCAGACAGAGACATTGCAGCCTTCTCCTTGGCCCACAAGTAAGAAGGGAGGCTACTAATTAAAAGAAAATCTAGAATATTCGAAATCACAAATATATATCACTATATTCTAAATATTCGCGAATTCTCAAAGTGCTGGTATTCACAAATAATATTCGCTATTCGAGTCTTCGAGCCCAACACTAAAAGCTAGATCTAAAAGGCATAACCTTGAATCCAGGGCCCTCAAACTACCATGTACTATTAATGGCTTCTTATGTGACAGCTGGGATTTTAAGGTCCCCTCGTGCACCAGAGCATGCAGGCAGCTGCCACCTCTGCACCACCTCTAGCTATTCTCCTGGTGAGATTTCTACACAAGAAACATCAAAGTTTGAATCTCCATGGTTGCCCTAGGTAAATGTTCAAGCATTAGGCTTACCACACCTGTTCCAACTCTTCAACCATAGATGGATTGATACTTTGTTGCTTGTTGCACTTTGGTCAGCTATGACCATGAAACGTTCTGTAATCTGCCAATGAAAGATTCTTAGGGTACTGCCACATGGAGCAGATCTTAAACAGTGGAATTTCTGTTGCACATTTTGCTGCATATTTGCTTCAGATTTCACTCTGGAAAGGGTGAAATCCCCAATATAACTCCACACCACAGGTGAGGTTACACTGCAGACTGTTTTTCACACTGTGTGGATGAAATTTCGTAATATTTCACCCACTTTGCTGGTACTGTAAAAACTGCTGTGTGAGGAAAATCATCAGTGGCGTATTCATAGGTTATCATCATGTATGGGTGCACCTTTCAATGAGTAACAATGAGTGAAAATTAACAATACATTAAAGGGGTTTGTCATATTGACTACCTACCCTCAGTCACTTGAATGGGATGGAATAGCTGTAACTACACTGCTTTGCCATCGTAATGTCGCAGGTGAACAGTGAAGAGAACGCAGCGCTCGTATAAGCACTGCATTCTCTTCAAACAAATGTTCATCAAACCCTTAACCAATTTGTTATTGATGACCTATCCTGATGACCCATATCATTTGAAACTTTATGAGCTTCTCGACACTTGTGGCAAGGAAAGGCATCAGGGATTTGTGCGGGATTTACGTCAAAAACTTACGTCAGTTTTAGCTCAATTATATGCCAGCCCCTAGACAGTGTAGATTGGCAGACATGTGCCTAATTTATGAAAAGGCCTCTGCCTCTTAATAAATTAGATGCATCTCAAACTGGCGCACAGGAGATCAAGGATGGTAAGACTGGAGTATGGGAACATCAGTCTGAGAAATCTCCCCTATAGTGTACTGCGAGCTGTTCAACACAATACAAAAAAAATCATAGATTTATATGTGTGTGTGTATATATATATATATATATATATATATATATATATATATACATATTTTTTTTACCCCATCTAATATATATATATATATATATAGAGAGAGAGAGAGAGATATCCAAAAGGGATGTATATATATATATATATATATATATATATATATATATACACACAAATTGAAACTAGACTGAAGGTATAGATGAAATTAAGTCACAGACGGAGAGCTGCAGTATAGTCAGCAGTATCTGACTCAGCTTTTTTGGTGAAAAAGCAATTAAATTTAGATTGTTCTGTCAATACATAGTGCTCACTGTGGAAAATATATTTATGTGCAGATCAATACACTACATTAAATGTCCATTTCACTGATTTGACCAATGTCACTTTTTCCAACACCACCATAAACAAATAAGAAAATGGCAGTTAGGGTTGTTAAAGTACCAACTGTATATAATACATAGAAGGTTACACAGTTATATACGGATGGAATGAGAACACGGAATACTATAATAGACTTATTCCTCCTGCACATGCATCCTCATCCTCATGTATGGATCCATAATTAGAAAACCATAGATTTCTATGAGCCCATACCCTACTATTTCTCTGTACCTCACATTTTCTAATCAGAGGTTGTTTTTGTCTCATAAAATCTGCAAGAATAATAAAAATGGCATTATTTCGCATACCATATTAGAGGGGAGTTCTTAAAGATATTCAGGGTCGATTTATAAAAACGTCTAAAGTTAAAACTGTCCTGGTTGCCCAAAGGAAGCAATTACAGCTCATAGTCTTGTCAAATTCTACTCATATGATTGGCTGTGCATGTTGCCATATTCCTCCAAACACAGTTCAGCCAGGGTTCAACCCATAGGAATTGTCAGGTGATAGCCGAATCTCAGCCTGCTTTGTAATCAATATCCATGGCTAACAGTATGAACATTATTAGAGGCTATTAGAAATGAAGAGCTTGGGAATGAATGAGTAAATATAGTTGCTAAAAAACTATATGAGCCATGTAAGAACATGCATTTTACTGTAGAGAAAAGAACACAGTATCACTGGGTAAAATCATAAAAATGCTATAAATAATACAAAATCGACCCACTGCTCTGCATAGATAACGGCACTATAAATCAGACACCGGACCTCAGCGTTTCTTGCTTAATGCGGGTCAAATATCCATTACTAAGTATAGATTCTGATACACAATACAAGGTTTGTTCTTATGAACTGAAAGCCTCTACACATGTACACATTTACAGCAATGTAATTAGACATAGCCACACATTTTCAACAAAGCACATTTTTTGTATGCTTTGAAGATCCACCAACAGGCATTCTCAAGAATGAACTCTACATCAAGACAGCTAAACAGTGCAAGCCATGAGAATATCCACCAGTACAGACCTGTGTTTGAGAAAATTGCTCATAGAGAGGCATTTGTCTAAAGTTGACCATTAATGTGGATCCCATAGCGTTGGCCCAGTTGCAATAACCTCCACCTGTCTGTTGCTGATATAAAATTAGTTCCATAAGTCCAGAAATTGTTCGTGACCACCGACCATAATCCCATATAACTAGAGATGTAGACAGTCAAAGAGGTAGCAATAGGGATCCAGCTTTGAAAATCTCTGTGTCAGTGCAGGCTGTTTCAGACCAATGAAGTTACAACAGTCCAAAAATCCTTGAAACCTAGAGGGGTTGTCTCATAAAGACAACCCATTTCCATGTGGCCTATTAGAGTATACCGGAGGGAGGTCCTTGTTTAGAACCACCTTCTAAGAGGTCCTGAGCCAGAATGGGAAGCTAGAAAGAGATGACACATAGCAAATCCAGAGAATGTTCAGTGTGGAGTAACTGAGCTTGGTTTCTTGGCATCAGAAGAATTAACAGAGATCGACTAAATATTGGATGATTGGATTGGAGTCTCTTCTTTTGGTCTATCTTAACCAGCACATATGTATCAGCAGATGGCATAAATTCATTGGTTAAACACCGAAAATACTAACCAGACCAACAAAACAACCAATGACTTCTTTCTACAGTACGGACATGTTCCCATTTATTCATGCTCAGTGAATTTGACCAGGTTGACTGGAGATTGCCTCGTACATTTCTAATTCAAGAAAGAACTCCCCCTTAACGGCATCAACTTAATTGCAAACAATTGAGCTCACAAATATAATACAATTCGCATAGCGCCCTAGGGATACTCTGTTTTATCAAGGAAGTTTGATCTTTGAAATAGGCCAGAAAGCCTAAATTATGAAAGCACAAAAGCAGTTGCAATCATGTGAAAATGTTGCTTTTGAAACATAAAAATCTAGGTCAACTCGCCTTGCCCAGAGTATGCGGGATCAACACAAAGCTTTATCACTTAGAAGTGGAAAATTAACATTACGGCAAATAGCAAGATGAGAAAATGGAAAATAGACTGGGTCAAACATGAGAGGGAAACTTCCCTATTAGCTGACTCCATCCCACTGTACAAGCGCATGAATGTCAGGCAATGAGGAAATATCAGGATGATGTCTTTAGCAGAAAGGTGTTAATAACTGCACGAAATGTGGACGCTTTTACTCTGCAGCGAATGAACAGCTTTTAGCATTAGGGCCTAATCAGTGTCAAAAATACCAGCATGTTGTCAAACATATGGGGAAATTCCTAGATCTCTCCTTAAGCAATGTATCATCATTTATAGAAATATGGCTCTTGGGCTAGAAAATAGAGATGGCTATATAAATATTAACATCTAATTAATATGGGAAAATATGCTTAATTGGAATCCCAGTGATGGAATAGAGAGGATCACCCAGAGCTTGGCATTTTGGAGTTGTACTTCTTTATGAGGAAGGAGATGTTCTGGTGCCATCATGGTGGTGGTATACATCTTGGTAAACCTGGTTATAGACTTTAGATAACTGTTTTCCTCCTGAATCATCAAATATATGGCTGAGTGTGTTAGCAATAGGGAGAGAGGAGTAAAGCCTGTATTACACCGCAGATTTTTCGGCAGATGATCGCTAACAAGTGTTTATATGAAGGCTCATTAGCGGTCATTTTGTGGTGTAATACTGCCGCTGATTGCCCGATGAATGAGCAAACGCTCGATCACCGGGTAATCCAAATCTTTTGACTTGTTAAAAATTATAGTTTGCAGGGAGTAGATTGTGGTGTCTAATCACGATCTGCTGCCGGCAAACTACTATATAGCATGACGGTGAAGGATGGCACGACAATCGCTCCTCCCCATGCTGAGGAGGAGATTGCTACATGTAATAGCAGCATTCTCCTCCGCTAGTGAGCAGGACTTGCCGGGAGGGATCACTTCCTTCCCGACAATCGTCTGCCACATCTGGCTGTGTAATTCAGCTTTGAGTCAACACGTCTGGGGTTCATCCCCAAAAAGCAAAAAAATTCTGGCACGTGGAAATTCAAAATGTCAGACTATTTTCCCACCATCTCCCATGCCTTTTTCCCCCTGACATCACCAGGTGGAGAGCTGGCACACCCCAATGAACATTAGATGGTTGGCCAGTCCCACAGAATATAGGGGGTTCAGTTGATATTCATGTGATGTGTATGGTCACCATAGTTGTCAAAAAAGCTTGATAACCTTACTCCTTGATGCCTGAGTTCACCTTATCCCAGCTTACCCCTAAATGTTAAACTCTATGATCTCTTTCTGTGAATGGAACAAATACGAAGCTTTAGTTGTCCAGAGTAAGGCCTAAAGCAGTTTTTCACATCCAAATACAAATGGTACACACACTCACATAAAAAAAAACTCAGTGGGGAAAATTTATCAAAATTGGTGCAAAAGTAAACTGGTTTAGATGCCCATAACAACCAATCAGATTAATCCTCTGAAAATGAAAGGTGGAATCTGATTGGTTGGTTGCTATGGGCAACTAAGCCACTTTTCCTTTGCACCAGTTTTGACCAGTCTCTCCCAGTTTACAGTATATGTGCAAGAAAATATCCACTATATCCTCATCACTGCCAACCTCTGCCCAAAGAGATGGAGGTCTATCCCAACACTGGTAATGTCGGGTCATCCCTTCAGAGAGTGTCAGCAACGGAAGTCCGACACTGCACCAACCAAAATCACGTATTGTTTGATATATTACTTTCTTTATTATTCATTTTGTTGTAAAAATGTAAACAGGGGCCTTCTATGTGGCTTAGTATAATGGCAAATACCTTTGGATATCAAATGAATCACAAAACAATGTGACAAAATATAAAATAATGCTGTGTGTATCAACAAAGCAGAAGTTTGCATAGGACTGCAGACAAGCACACGCAACTCATTGAGTTACTACAGTAGATAGATAGATAGATAGATAGATAGATAGATATGAGATGGATAGATAGATAGATAGATAATTGATATAGATAGAAAGATAGATAGATAGATATGAGATGGATAGATAGATAGATAGATAGATAGATCGATAGATATGAGATGGATAGATGCTACACTATATGCTTGAACCTTTTACTCTTTTTCTTGCTAATGCCCTAAATGAACACATTACTAGTAATCAGACTATACAGGGGAACACCGCGGAAACGCGCAGGTGCTCCTCACTAAGGCTTTCTGCGCTACCTTGAGTTATGAAGCAGATGTTACCGAGACCCCTGTAGTTTCTCATTAACACTGGCAGGAGTTCCAAGAGACCCAAATTAATATTCAAAGAATTCTCACTTAGTGCTAATTACAACTAATATTTAATTAAGAGCGCTGAGGTTCTGTCTCCTTTCTGTCTACGAGGTCTATACTGTACGTGTGTACGTTACAAGTGACGGCCGTTCCCCAGTGTTCCTGGGACTCGAATACTTCAGTCATTAGGTTTCCTAAGCTGCTGGGAGGTTGTAAGCCCTTTTAAAGTAACTTGCTGGCAACAGAGAGAGAAAGAAAAAAAAAAAAACCCCGAACGATGGCAGACAGTCAGCATTTGCTAAATGTTTTGGACAGAAATTTAATGAAAACCACATTTCAACTCCAAAATATGCATTACGTGGCAGTGTATTAAATATAGTTTATTGCCTTTCTGCCGTGAACCCGAACGAACCTGAAACGGGGGAAAATGATATGCTTTACAGGGACTTCTCCGATGCTCAGAATGGTAATTTTAAAGCCAGAAACTGCAATGAATAAAACCATATTTCATTCCGCTCGCCGCCTGCTTCCAGCAAACACTGAAACTTTGAAAAAAAATAAAGAATCCCAATCACAAGTGTAATATGGCCGTATCTAAACCCCCAATATAGACTTCAGCTCTATTCAGAGTTCCTGATGCCTCTCTGCGCCTTGGCTCTGCCCTCCTTTATGTGCCGGTGCCCCCTTTACCTCTAGCTGACAAATTGCCTTTGTATTAGATTTGTTTTCCTGTGTTCCATTGCTCCTGCCAACAGCATTGCATATGCAAAGGACGCCTCTCCTACAGTAGTTAAATGAGCCAAGCAGAGCCTTTCTCCTCGGGGCATGGAAACAAAGAAGAGAAATGCAAAATGACTCTGTAAACCTGCTGCTTGGAAAAGCAACTCAGATAAATGGATCGAGCAAAGCATAAAGGACGCTGCTGCATTCCCCACATCTACCTCCAGAATGCAGCTGAACACGTCCTAGCCTCCTTGCAATGGAAGAAGCCTTCTACTAGATAGACCCACGCCATGGGAAAAGCAGAAAGAAAGTCAATATACCTGCTGTACCATCCTGCTCCCTTTCTTCTCCATAAACTTAGCAGCTGTTTGTGTCCCAGGCCCTGCAGCATCTGCCCAAAAGCAGGCATCAATTATGGATGAAGGCGTGCATAGTCTGTGTAATGTGTGGAAGTAGATGGCAGGGGTGTTGAAGGAGGGGGAGCTAGATTCCAGCCTGACTGACCTCCCACTCAACATCTGACTGCTCCTAAAACCTAATCCAGATGGGACTCTTTTAGCTTGCTGCGGCTGACTCCATCAATCACGGCGAGGCACGCCTCTGTCAGTGCCAGACCCTATAGCTAGCTGCTGAGAAGAGGATTGCAGGGAAAAAGAACAAAGTAAATATCATTCTTAACCTTTCGGTGACTAGAGGCGAAATACAAAATATAGATAGGAAATGGAAAAGCCAAAGCAAATAGGGAAACGGGAGGGGGGGGGGGGATACCTATAGATGGAGCAGATCTGAGCGCAACAAGGCTTCACAATCAACATTCCACCAGAACTAATAAATAGGAGGAAAATTGGGATTTGTCAGAATCAGAATTTTTGGGCAAATCTTAATAGATGGAGAGAAAAATTTCCAGGCGTCCAGAGTGCTTTCGATGCGCTTAGAATTTATTCATACTTAAATCAAATTTCACGGTCAATTTTTATAAATCAGACGCAAAATTAATTTTATCTGTTCCGTTTACACTGGATATAGTGAATTTCTTCAGGCTGCACCTCCGCAGGAATTAAAAGCGCAGATGTGAACCCAGCCTTAAAGGGGTTCTCCCAGATTTACCTATTGAGGACCTATCCTCAGGAGAAGAGCTCACGCACACCAACGTCACACCAACGTATTTTCTTTCTGTGTTCTTTTTTTTTGCGGACCATATAAGGAACCATTCATTTTAATAGGTCAGCAAAAAAAACTGAAATTACTCCATTCAGACAGTAATAGAACATGTCCAATTTATTTGCAGAACGGACATACGGAATACATGTTCTAATATTGTCCGAATTACGGACAAGAAAAGGACTGTTCTATTAGGGGCCAGCTGTTCCATTCCCACAAACGATGGAATGCACACCTTTGTAGGCCGTGTGATGACACATTCATTGGTCACATGGCCTAGGCCAGGGCTGGCCAACCTGAGGCTCTCCAGCTGTTGCAAAACTACGACTCCCAGCATGCCCAGACTGCCTACAGCTATTAGCCTACAGCATGGCATGGTGGGAGTTGTAGTTTTACAACAGCTGGAGAGCCGTAGGTTGGCCATGCCTGGCCTAGGCGCAGCTCAGCCCGATGCAAGTAAATGCGTCTCAGCTGCAATACCAAGCACAGCCACTATACAAGGTACGGCGGTGTGCTTGGTAAGTTGCGGGGGAGGGCGGTGGTGCTCACATTTATTAGTACTTGCTCTCAAGGTGACCAGGAAGAAAAGGTGTTTGCGTAAGATACTCTAAAGGAAGGTCAAGGATGTTGTAAACCGGTGTTAGGAGGGAAAGCAATAAAGATGCAAATCAGAAAGAACATGTCAAATATGCAAAGGAGGGATTGGAACAAAGTTGCTTATTCTCAAATTTCCAGGGAAAAGTAACAGGACCAATGTCCGTGTCCTGAGACAGCACAACAAATGGCAGGATGCAGCAGGCACCCCGCACATGTCACACAAGGCCATTGGTGGCCACAGGGGACACCAGCTGAGAGGGACACAATGGGGGGATTCAGGACGGGCTTATTCAGGCCCCGTGCAGAAATCCGAGCTTTGCTCCAGCAATACGGCATCTGCATGCAGAAGGCACCAGCTACGGGTCTGAGACGCTCCCTGGCTTAACACAGCTTAGCACATCCCTGAAAAGGAATATATTAATATAACAGGCCCAGGCCTTTTACATATTTTTATAAAGATTTATTCATCTTTTACACTAAAATGTCTTTGTAGGGAAGTTTCCATTTCAAACGTAGAGACTACTAAGTAGTATAGCGTTCTAGTGCTGCTATTGTGTTGGGGGATGGGGAGATTATTTGCATGGGGGATGGGAAGCTCATAGTTAGAGAGCACTGCAAAGGATATAGGGCCGGACTTCGCTCTAACAGGAGGTGTTGGCCCCTACGGTAGACAGCACAGCCATTAGGTATACACTTTCTGGGATACATTCAGCTAAGATGAAAGATAAATTGGACTATTAACATTTCTGAGCTATCCCTTTAAATGTGCTGACATATGCAAGTGCTCAGTATGCCGTCATGGGTGTACCTGCTTGTAATGAAACATTAACCCTTACACTGCGGCTATGAAGGCTAGGTGCACTAATGGATATGTAAAATTACGCTGACGTTAAAAGGATTCATAGTAGAAATATGAGACCAGCCACTGCTTTTTAATCATTTTGGTGACCGGTGAAAGGGAGTACAGCTATCATACCGACAGATGACAAATACAGCTCTGCTATATCAGTTTCCATTTGCTCTCCAGTCACTTGAATAGACCGTTAAAGGGTTTTTCCAGGACTTTACTATTGATGACCATTTTTCCGGATAGATCATCAGTATCTAATGGGTGGGGTCCAACAGCGGGGTCCCCACAGATCAGCTGATTGAGAAGGCAGCGGCGCTCGCAGTAGCGCCATAACCTTCCTTCAGGGTGCCCTAGGCCAGAGGTGGCAAACCTATGGCAAGGGTGGCAGAGGCGGTACTTAGAGCCCTCTCTGTGGGCACCCACACCCTGGAAAAAGTCTATGGTGTACCATAATTTCTTAGACCTTTCCTGCCATTCATCAGCGCAGGGCACACTATAAACAGCAGAGGCAGTACATCGATTGTAGGCAGGCTATTATAGCTGAAAGATAAAGGACATGGAAGATATACTATATTGGTATTCAGGTTAAATTACTGTGTTGGCACTTTGCAAAAATAAGTGGGTTTTGGGTTGCAGTTTGGGCACTTGGTCTCCAAAAGGTTCATCATCACTGACCTAGGACATGTGACATCACGTTCATTGGTCACGTGGCCTAGGCGCTGCTCAGCCCAATTGAAGTGAATGGGGCTGAGCTACGATTCCAACTACAACCTCTATCAAATGGATGGCACTGAGAGAAGGCAGCGGCGCTACTGTGAGCACCATGGCCTTCTAAAACAGCTGGTATGCGTGGGTCCTGGGTGTTGGACCCCAACAATCAGATACTGATGACCTGTCCAGAGGAGAAGCTATCAGTAGTAGAGTCTTGAAAAATATTTTTTAGTTGGCCATATAACATTACTGATGTTCAAACCCACATATTTCAGACAGAACTAAAGGACCATGTAATGGGCATGAGGGTGTCCTGACTTTACTCTGATAGTGGATATCAGGGAAGAGAAGGATCGGACAGTGATTCACCCCCCTCTGCCTACTGAAGATGCATGGAGCATGAGTGTAAACATTGAAAGGAAAATGGTGAACTGTAAGGAAGTAATAAAGGGTGAAAGGGATCCAAGACTCCCAGCTGCAGAATCCATCATGGGACATCTAAGAGACACAACACAATGAGAAGATCCCTTGTGATACATGCTGCAACACATCCAGGGGTTTACTTTACATTCAGTGGAGAAAGAGAATACTGCAGCGTCAAATACAAATGGGTGATCCACGTGATTGTATATAGAGTGTCTACTCTACAGAGGAGCATGTAGTATTAAGGCCTGTAACTATAATATTGGGAAAAACAGTGCATTTGGACCCCTTCAGACATAAAGGCATGGAAATGACTGCTACTTCTGAGCTCCAGATAGCTAATTTAGTGCAATTATACAATAGATGGTAGGAAGGCACAATAAAGCTGGCACATGCCACAATCGTGCACAATATTATCAAGTCATGTGATTGAGCATGTTTTACTCAAATTATTTATCTTGGAAAAGGTGACAAACAGTGCTGAAGTGCTAGATGTTTAAAGCATCATAATTACTGAATGTATGTGTATTCAAAGAGGTTCTCTGAGCTCCAGATATTGATGACCTTCCTACCTTCAGTGTACGGAGCCTTCTTCTTTCTCTCTGTACACTGTCAGCTTTTGGTGCCACAGCTGTTTGGAGGAAACAGCTGTTTGGTGGGGAAGCCAAGTGTTGGACCCCCACCTATCTGATTTATGACCTATTCTGAGGGTATATCATCAATATCGCCAGCCAAGAGAACCCATTTAAGGTCCACATGTGCCTACAACCTCTGTACCCCATTCAGCTACCACACTGGTGCCCAACACTTCATACGTCTTGGTTGGGAACCTAAAAATCCCAAACGACAGGACTGTTCCTGTCAAACATTTCAATTCACAGCCATAGCACTAATGAGATAAACAGGAAATAAGTAATTATCCTAAAAGGCATGAATGCACTGCCTTATATCTAGTGAGGGGGCTGTGCATGAGATAGGGATCAAATACCATAGATAATCCCAATGTCCTGCACCTCTGCTTCATGTCTAGCAGTTGGTATAAAACAGTATAATTTTTGCCCAGAATGTTCCTTTAAAGAGGAACTCCACACTGTTTCCTTAATCTGGAAAAAGACTTTAATCTCAAGATTTATCTTTACATTAAACTTTTTGAAATTGAATTTTGAGAACTTTTTGATGGATTTCTAAAATTATTTGTTTTCCTGAATGTTACTCTTACTATAAGGTCACAGAAGTCAGGCTATTACTATCTTCAGATCTTTCTACCTCTTGTCACCCCCTGATGAGTAATGCACTTTGGATGACTCTACATAAGAGGAGTCAGGGAAAGGAAGTGACAACTGCTCTAAACACATTTGCCACCTCATTTAGTGGTGGACCTAACAGATTTAGACCCATTGCACATCAGGCTCAAGAGATCTGCTCTCGGGAGGGTGGGATCTTGGCACAAGACAGAGGGAAAGAAGTGTTGGAGAATATTTCCTATATCCCTTGTTTCTGAGATCCTATCTATTTTAATTAAAAAACAATGTCTGGGAGAACGTGATGTACAAGGTGTCCACGCTGGGTAGCTCTACTATACCTGCAGTGACTATTAGAAGACTGCACCCCTAGGACAGCATTAAGGGTCTGAAGAGATAACAAATCATATCTCTCAGGAGTTGCTCTTTAAGATAATTCTGTTTCAGAGGATTTTGCATAACCTTGGAAGTCTTTGATAGATAATAAGGCAAGCATACTTTTTTCATGCATAACTTTAGCCGGGTCACACTAACATACTGGAAAAGATTGATTGCTTATTCAGGAGACATCTGCCTGAAAACTTAGCTAACTAAGTCACCTGAATTATAGAACATACAGGAAGAATACAGAATTTCAGCTCAGATATTTTTTGGATTTAAAATGACAGCGTGCTCACTCGGCTTACTTTCAGAAACCATAGAAATCAAATTTGAGGTTGTACGTAATCTATCTAGCTATCATCTATTACAGATGATCGAATTTCCCAGAATTAATTTCAGACCCAAATTGATTGCATTGACCATCAGATTCAACTCAGTCTGTGTAAATTCAGTCCGATTAGAAAGTGACCCGATTGCCCATAAAAGTCGTGTATGACACTCTGAGGTATCAGAGGATCGTATCCAACCCTTTTCAAGATGGATCTATCTATCTCTGTGTATCTATCTATCTCTGTGTATCTATCTATCGATCTATCTATAGAAATACCTAACCTTTGTCCACGGAAAATGCTTATTAGCCTGCAGGCAGATCATTCAGAGATCTAACATGAAAACTTTTTAAACTCAGCAAGTTTTTCCAGAAATGGATAAGTGAGGACAAACCTTTTTGTGTGATGGTTTTTGTGATTTAATTTAACCCACAGTGTACTTTTAGGTATGAAGGTTCTTCATGTTTGGTGGAGTTCTCCAGTGACAGTGATCAGGGCTGGAGCATCGTATTGACCCCTCTGTCTGATTTGTACAAGCAGAGGCCCAACCCCCATGATCTTGTGTTAAGTTATTGTTCAGGATCGGCATACACACAAAGTGATCTGAATAAAGGAAAATCTGGGTTGACCTGCTGCACTGTCACCATGTAGAAATGATCACATAGTTCATATGGTCTGAATATTCTACAGTTAAACATAACCCATGATCACTTCTTCATGGTGACAGTACTAGTACAAAAACCCAGCTTTTCTTTTATCCTGATCATACCATCATATTTTAAGCACTGCAAATACTAAGCCGTTAGGAATGCAAAGTTTTATTTTGTGGTTAAAGGATATGCAGGGACCTTTAAGGAATCTGAGCTCACAGCTTGGAAGACTCTGCTTCCATTGAAAGTGCAAGGGAATGTATTCATAGTAGAGGGGCATCCAAATAGGTGAAGGTCCTCATAGATGACCACAGGGGAGAATCTAGTTTATACCAGCTAACTACCACTGTCCTAGGATGAAGGCCCAGAGCTTTCCTGTCCTTTCCATCCTATTCCTTGCAGAAGAAAGAGATAGTATGAACCTCCAACTAGATTTCAATGCCCTCATCACATGGATGCTGTCACAGCACTGGTTTCCTTGGCTAACCTATAGACCCCCTCTCCATGTGTATCTATGCCATCACAGAACTCAGCCATCATTAAACAGGTCTATTCATTACTAGTATGGCGCATATACAGATATACATGTCACGTTCATTTAAAGCATATATTCAACTTAAGAAACAAGATTTTTGTATTCGGTCAATAAGAATAAAATGATAAATGAAACAACCTTGCAAACAATCTTGATTAAAAAGTGTCTACCGTTTTGTTTCTACAGCTTCTGGGCTTCTGATGTGTCTCCATAGTAACAGACAACAAGCAAGCTCTGCGTAGTCAGATCCTGGAGTCCTTTACCCTTCTCTCTTCTACTTCTAGCTTAGGCCTGGTTCACATCACTGTTTCGTTTATGTTTTTCTGATCCATCAGAAGAACAGGAAAAAAAAACGGATCCTTTATTTTGAGCATCCGTTATGTTCATTTTGCATCTGTTTTATCCATTTCCGTTATTTTATTATAAGAAAAAAAGGACTTTGTGGAGGACTAAATGGAATAAAGGATACATTTTTCTTTCTGTTGTTCTGATGGATCAATAAACAAATTGGTAATGTGAACCCAGCTTAACGCATCAAATGTGCATTTGTACAAATAAAAGATACCGCCGGATTAGGCCTTGCTGTATCTTCCCATGCAGACATTAGGGGGCCATTTACTATCATAAATACCTATATTAGGCGTATTTATGTTGCAGTTTGCAGCGCAAAGGTTATTTGCGTCACAATCTGCGACTTCTCAGGCCCATCTCATTCATTATTTTCTACGCCAGTTTTAGGTGTGGAAAATGGTGTAAATGTAAGACAGCAAGGAAGCCACGCTATATACGAAAACAGAATAAAAAAAAATGGCTTTACCACAGACTCTCCTGTTTGGTCACACAAATCCAAAAATCTAGTGGAGATGATTGTATCAAGGGCATTCAGCCAGCCATAAAGAGACAGCTGTCTCTCCCCCGCAACCCTAGGGTCACCTTCTAGGAGAAAGGGCCAATTATTTGCACAGGAGACGGAATATCTTCTGGTGTGATACTGAGAACTTCTGACCATCCCACTGCTGAATGTCTCCCCTTTATACTGTGCCTCGGCAGGGTTTTAGATGATGTGCATAGTTTTTATGTAGATTGTGATACATTTTATCTCTGCATATACCAGAATCACCATGCATCTCCTGAAGCTGTGCACCACATGCACAGTACTGAGTCTATTCTATACCGCCACCTACAGGAACATGCTGGCATCGTCTGCTCCATGCTGTTCTCTCCCATCCCCCTAAACAAAGGGGGAGTTCTGCCGTTGACACATCTGCAGTTTACCACACAACTGCTACTGTAAATGTGAACTATTACACTGTATAATGGCGCTACGCAACATGGCATCTGTTTGCCGCCTTCAGCCTTAAATGCACGGCATCTGTAACGCCATTTGTGCACTAAAAATAAAGGACAATGTAGTGCAATTATCTTATTCCAACACATTCACAAATTATCACCTCCCCGATAAATGGTGTAAAACCTGCCACAAATTAGTACCTCGCTGCTAAATACAAGCCTGTGAATGAAGCTTTATATTCTGTAACTAGTGGGAAGCGAAGGAAAAGACATCATTAGGAGATCGGGGGATCGGTGGTTATAAATTAAGTCAAATTCCTTTCATTTGGTCTTTATAGAATTTTAAACTTGCAGGATGATCAGATATTTTAAATACATTAAAATCCCTTTAATCCAGCAAAAAACGAAATCTGGATTTCCCCATATTCTGGATTATTGCACAATACAAAGCAACTCAAACATTATACTTGCACCTGAATAGAGAAACAATCGGGGTATGTCCACATAGGACAGATATGCTGCAGATTTCTAGTGTATTTGCTGGTAGAGGATCCTCAGAGTGTACAAAGTAGCTGAGATTTTACTCTGATCCACACACTGCACAGAATCCGACATAGAAACATAGAATGTGTCGGCAGATAAGAACCATTTGGCCCATCTAGTCTGCCCAATATATCTGAATCCTATGAATAGTCCCTAGCCCTATCTTATATGAAGGATAGCCTTATGCCTATCCCATGCATGCTTAAACTCCTTCACTGTATTTGCAGCTACCACTTCTGCAGGAAGGCTATTCCATGCATCCACTACTCTGTCAGTAAAGTAATACTTCCTGATATTACTTTTAACCCTTTGCCCCTCTAATTTAAAACTATGTCCCCTTGTAGCAGTTTTTCTTCTTTTTCATATTCTCTCCTCTTTTACCTTGTTGATTCCCTTTATGTATTTAAAAGTTTCTATCATATCCCCCCTGTCTCGTCTTTCTTCCAAGCTATACATGTTAAGGTCCTTTAATCTTTCCTGGACATGGGGTGCAGAATCCGACATAGGGTGTTCTGAGATTTTTATACTGATGACCTATCCTCAGGATAGGTCATCAGTATCTGATCGGGGAGGGGGGGGTCTGACATCAGGGACCCCTGCTGATCAACTGTATTGAGAAGGCATTGGCACTCCTGTGAGCGCCGCTCCCTTCTCTTTGCTTAGCAAGCACAGCGCCGTACATAGTATAGTGGCTGTGCTTGGTATTGCACTCAGGCCCATTCACTTGAATGAGGCTGAGCTCCTTGTAGGTAACGTGACACATGAAAGTGCCATCAGTGGTCTAGGAAAAGCAGAGAGAAGATCACGGGGGTGCCTTCTCAAATAGCTGATTGCAGAGTCTCAGGTGTGGAACCCCCACTGATCAGATAATGATGAACAGAGGATAGGTCATCAGTATACAAATCTACAAATAAACCCCTTTAAAATGATGGATTTCAACCTTGTAATTTACTCTTTGCAATATATAGGGTGAAGTCCTTGCCACATTCCTGCATTTTTTTTTTAATGCTGAACATGCGTCCTGTGCGGACATACACCGAAGGTTAAGCACTGCAATTGCTTGATGTCAGCATAACCCAATGGTGATCAAAAATGGCTGTTAAAATCTAGCCCTGATCAAAACTGTCTAACAAAATACATATATTTAAGTTGATCTGTAAATCAATTATTCCAATTGTCAGTCAACAGTGTCTCCTAAGAGTAGGGCCACACGGTCAGGTTTCTGAATCCGGTGAGGCAGCCAAAGTCAGGAGTGGATTGAAAAAGGAGAGAAATTATACAGGACAGATACAACTTCTTCTCTTTTTCTAATTCACTACTGTTTTTGGCTTCCAAAACTGCACCATGAAACCTACAAGTGTGGGCGTACCCTACGAGTACCTTAACAAATGTTGTTCCAATCTGGCAGACTTTTCTCGTGACCTGTTCCTACATAAATGCCGGCTGTTGGCTGTACAAAAACCACTGTATATAGCTGTATTTGTCTGTCCAACACCCAACCCAACACCCACAGATCCCGGATCCAGTGAAATCCAGCAGGCTGCTCGATGCCGGACCAGCCTGCTAGATTTGCTGCCACATATGTGAATGTACCCCAATCCAGCAGCTTAGCATGATTGCTCATTAAGGCAGCCATGTGGGGGAGATATATTTATGTAAATGGACCTAGAATCTTACTTTATTTGCACCAGAATGCTGTAGGCTTGATGCGCAGAATAGTACCTGCATGTGGCTGTCAACTTTTCAACTAATTTCTGTCTAGTCCTACTTTGCACCTTCTTTTGTCGGTTGTGCACCCCGTGGCCGTATTGCGACCCGCATACGGCGGGTCCGCAATACAGGGGGCACCGACCGTTAGTGATGGACGAACATTGGCTGGGACGATCAAATGTTTGTGAACCGCGTGCTCGCTTCGCGCCCATTGACTTTGATAGCATGCAAACCTGAAAATCCTTCAGGTCATATTTGCAGCCACCAAATACAAACTATGAGTGCACAAATAGTCCCACAAAATGGACAGTGAAATACCAGAGGGGGATCATTGGCAAAATTCCCACAAAAATATGTATTTTATTCAGGGGCCATTTTTATGTGTCTTAAAGGGAAACTCTCAAAAATGTGCCCTGCTGGAGCCTAGAATTTTTTTATTTCCTATCGGTTTGATGTATACAAATGTGCAGCACTCCACCTTTTTGTATTATAGTGCAGAGTAAATAAAAAAAATGCATACGTTAACGTAAATTATTTTCTACCATGGAACTGTATGGTGAACGGACGCCACTGTACTGCATCAGTCTGAGGCATCTGTTAACGCATACATTTTTGGTATGCATTAAATGGATGGCAAAAATAGGATGTGAAAATTTCTACTGGGAAATACACTATATAATACACTGTATAATACACTAGAATCTATATAATATAAAGATATTAACCCTACCCCCGAATAATAATACAATTAGATGGTCATTTATTATATAGAAGTACGTCTATGTTAGGCGTATTTCTGACACAGATTGTCCTTAGCACCGCAATCTGCATATTTTTCCCTCTTATGACAGGTCTAAAAAAGGATGGTGTGGACAGGGAAAGGGATACAGTTATGGCCATCCAGTTATTGGATACCACCGACATACATTCACCGGATAATACCTCTGTACAGTGACCGGATAACATCGCCATACCGTGACCGGATAAAAGGGTATAAGAAGGCACCGTACAGGGAATGACTAGGGGAACTGCACAGTGTTTGGTAAGAGGGCACAATGCAGGGTATAAGGGGGCACATACAAGGTGAGGGGCACAGTACGGGGTGGGGGGCACAGTCACATGACCCTGTGACATTAGAAGGTCCTTATGGTGAATGCGGTTCATAAGCCATCATAATGAGAGGCAGAGGAGTGAGACAGGGGTGTGATTATGTGACTAGAGATAAAAAATGTAACTGTCGGCAAATATGCGCCCCAAAAATTAACCAATAGGCATTCACCTGACAGCACAGAACTTTGGATTCTGTGGCTGGAGGTACATTAGACGGTCACAGGATAAATATGTAACTGTCGGCCAGTACAGGCCCCAAGAAATTAGGCATTCACCTGACATAAAAGGTATTTTATGCTGCTGTACATACATAAGGCAAGGACCATTCTTTGTTATGGGTGGTGGCGGATATGTCTGGGCTGGCATGAGGAAATTCAATTACGTGTGATCGTCACAGGTGTTGAAATCTTCAGAGATTCATGCCTCATTCATTTTAAAAAATGTGAGGTAGTCCACACTGTCATGAGCTCGGCAAGTGCGCTTATCGGTCACAATCCCCCCTGCTGCATTTAATCTCCAGCTTTTCTGCAACAAAATCCGCAGAGTGTGAAAGCACCCAAAAAAAAATGCTGCAGATTATCTGCTGCAGAAACTCCACAGCTAATCAGTCACATGTGAACCCAGCCTTAGGCCTCGTTCACATTTCCATGTCAGTGTCACGTCCATGAAAAAAAGCGTACGTGTTTTATCCGTGAAGCTGTCCATGAAGGATCCGTGGTTGGTCCGTTTTTACCATCCATGTGTCATCCATAATTCACTGACGTTGCTCAGCTGAAAAACGGGCGCAACAGTGAAAAACGGGCGCCTTACAGTATTCTGTCCCTTCTGTTCCACAGAATACTGAATGCACATCACTGGTATCCTTGTTTTTCGGATCCGCAATTTGCTGACCGCGAAACAACAACGGTCGTGAGCATGAGCCCTAAAGCAGGTTGGGTGAGATTGTTCAGCCCTGAGATTGCTCTTCTCTCTGGATTCTCCATATATTGGAACCCACAGTGATGAAGAAGCCATTTCTGAACGGTTACCTGTGTAATGTGTGTCAGAATGAGCAGCAATGCAGAATATCAATGTATAACGGCAGACGTAGAACGGGCTCTGCACATTAATTGGCCAATGTCACATGAGACCTTCAATCACGGTATAACATACACGTCAGCCTTACATTAGTGATGGGCATATTCTAACTGGAGCCTAGACTCCTCTGTCACTCTATACAATCTGTATAATTCACTTCATTTACTGCTGGCCTGTCTAATGCCACATCTATTACTCGAGGTTTTATCTTATACGTCCCATTCCACCGTAAATATCCATTTGTACACGAAGTGACCCCAAATAAACACATTTATTTTTTATATCATAACAAAATTATATTCTGATTAAAATACAGAGACACAAATTCTCCCAAGGAGGCGGCTTGTTTGACAGCTGCTAATGTATTAATTAGATGTTTCTGAACCATGGAGCCTTCTACAAAAGGAACATTCTGTATTCCCCCCCTGAGACACTTCACCTCTGCAGTGCACCTGATCTCCAGTAGCCTGAAAGCAGAAGTCCCACCGGCATCCTTTGGTCTTCCACTTGACAAAATAGCCTCATTTTTATTTATTGCATTTTCCCGGCTGTCGTCAGGAAGAAGGCACATCATTAAAGCGGGAATTAAGGATCATATTGAAATTAGTGAGGCACTTGCAAATGGGGGTGAACTATTCACTCCAAGTTCATTTATATTGTGCTAGCTTAAAGAGCTTATAGATTGTAAAGGAATTTGCTTGATTGTATGCAGCAATTTGATTGCACGGTTCGTATAATGGCTCTGAAGACAGGCAAAGCGTAGAGAATGCAGCTGGGAAGCAAGAATCAGCAAGCACGTCTTTAGTTTAAAGGGAACCTGTCACCATAAAAACGCAATGCAATCTGCAGGGAGCATGTTATGGAGCAGACAGAGCTGAGAAGATTGATGTATAGATTGCAAGAAAAGATTCAGTAAAACATGTAATGTATTCATTTAAACCTCTTCCTTGGAATGCTTAGGAGTCATGTGGGCGGTCCTACTCAGTGATTGGGACTCCCTGCATGCTTAGTCATGAGGACCTAGCTGTCCGTTACTGCCACATGACCCACATGGATCCTAAGCATTACAAGAGAGAGGTTTAAAGGGACTATCTGGGCTTTTAATATTAATGCCCTATCCTCAGGATAGGGGATCAATATCAGATCAGCGGGGTCCGACACCCAGCACCCCTTCAGATCAGCCGTACGAGGAGATGGCGCGCACGGTGTGCATGTGTCGTCTCCCTTCTCTGTTTCTGCTCACCACTGCTGTCTATTGCAAAGCAGTGGTTGAGAAGGCGCACGCCTGATCGGCAGGGGTTCCGGCTGTCAGACCCCCACCGATCTGATATTGACGACCTATCCTGAGGATAGGTCATCAATATTAAAAG
Organism: Bufo gargarizans; assembly: GCF_014858855.1. NCBI lineage: Eukaryota > Metazoa > Chordata > Amphibia > Anura > Bufonidae > Bufo > Bufo gargarizans. Next base: position 161,546,270 of record NC_058087.1, read on the forward strand.
CTCAGACAACCCCTTTAAATAAATGAAATAACAGGCTTCTACGGATTTCATGGCCTTACATCTGAGACAGGTATCTCTCCCAATCTGACCATAAAGATGCACGATCGGCTCAGCTGAGTATGTACAGGTCCTTCTAAAAAAATTAGCATATTGTGATAAAGTTCATTATTTTCTGTAATGTACTGATAAACATTAGACTTTCATATATTTTAGATTCATTACACACCAACTGAAGTAGTTCAAGCCTACAACCACAACGGAGCAGGGAGAGCTGTGGCTGGAGGACCCCGGGGTCCGTCCACCACCAAGCACTGCTACCTGCTGCTCCCATAGAAGTGAATAGGAGCATACGCGAGGCCCCTGCTCGCATTCATTTCTATGAGGCATTTTCTATGGGGCAGACAGAAATAGCCGAGCCAGAGCTCGGCTATTTTCGGCAGCCCCATAGAAATGAATGGAGGGTGGCTGGGCATGAGCAGTGCGCCCTCCGTTCATTTCCCCGCTCCGTTCTCATTGTAGCTGCGGGTCCCAGCGGTGGAACCCGCACCTATTAGACAATGGGGGCATAGCCTACCGATATGCCCCCATTGCCTGAGATGGGAAAATCCCTTTAAGCATTTTAGATTCAGGTAGAATCTATTTGTATCAAAATCAAGTTTCTTGTCCAATACGATCAAACCGGGTCAAAATTAATTTTAGCATATTGTGATAAAGTTCATTATTTTCTGTAATGTACTGATAAACATTAGACTTTCATATATTTTAGATTCATTACACACCAACTGAAGTAGTTCAAGCCTTTTATTGTTTTAATATTGATGATTTTGGCATACAGCTCATGAAAACCCAAAATTCCTATCTCAAAAAATTAGCATATCATGAAAAGGTTCTCTAAACAAGCTATTAACCTAATCATCTGAATCAACTAATTAACTCTAAACACCTGCAAAAGATTCCTGAGGCTTTTAAAAACTCCCAGCCTGGTTCATTACTCAAAACTGCAATCATGGGTAAGACTGCCGACCTGACTGCTGTCCAGAAGGCCATCATTGACACCCTCGAGCAAGAGGGTAAGACACAGAAAGAAATTTCTGAACGAATAGGCTGTTCCCAGAGTGCTGTATCAAGGCACCTCAGTGGGAAGTCTGTGGGAAGGAAAAAGTGTGGCAGAAAACGCTGCACAACGAGAAGACCGGACCCTGAGGAAGATTGTGGAGAAGGACCGATTCCAGACCTTGGGGGACCTGCGGAAGCAGTGGACTGAGTCTGGAGTAGAAACATCCAGAGCCACCTTGTACAGGCGTGTGCAGGAAATGGGCTACAGGTGCTGCATTCCCCAGGTCAAGCCACTTTTGAACCAGAAACAGCGGCAGAAGCGCCTGACCTAGGCTACAGAGAAGCAGCACTGGACTGTTGCTCAGTGGTCCAAAGTATTTTTTTCGGATGAAAGCAAATTTTGCATGTTATTCGGAAATCAAGGTGCCAGAGTCTGGAGGAAGACTGGGGAGAGGGAAATGCCAAAATGCCTGAAGTCCAGTGTCAAGTACCCACAGTCAGTCATGGTCTGGGGTGCCATGTCAGCTGCTGGTGTTGGTCCACTGTGTTTTATCAAGGGCAGGGTCAATGCAGCTATCTATCAGGAGATTTTGGAGCACTTCATGCTTCCATCTGCTGAAAAGCTTTATGGAGATGAAGATTTCATTTTTCAGCACGACCTGGCACCTGCTCACAGTGCCAAAACCACTGGTAAATGGTTTACTGACCATGGTATTACCCTGCCAACTCTCCTGACCTGAACCCCATAGAGAATCTGTGGGATATTGGGAAGAGAAAGTTGAGAGACGCAAGACCCAACACTCTGGATGAGCTTAAGGCCGCTATCAAAGCATCCTGGGCCTCCATAACACTTCAGCAGTGCCACAGGCTGATTGCCTCCATGCCACGCCGCATTGAAGCAGTCATTTCTGCAAAAGGATTCCCGACCAAGTATTGAGTGCATAAATGAACATAATTATTTGAAGGTTGACTTTTTTTGTATTAAAAACACTTTTCTTTTATTGGTCGGATGAAATATGCTAATTTTTTTAGATAGGAAATTTGGGTTTTCATGAGCTATATGCCAAAATCATCAATATTAAAACAATAAAAGGCTTGAACTACTTCAGTTGGTGTGTAATGAATCTAAAATATATGAAAGTCTAATGTTTATCAGTACATTACAGAAAATAAGGAACTTTATCACAATATGCTAATTTTTTTAGAAGGACCTGTATATGTAGAGAATTGGGAGAGAAGAGAAAGCCACTGTCAGACATCTCTGGCATCAAAGTATCTCCTGAGAACAAAAGTATCTGACAGTTGAAATTCAACATGTCTGATCCTGAACTGCCCCGATATCAGCCATCATGGGAAAGCTGGGAGACCACTACACATAGATGGTAATGTGTAAGGCTGGGTTTACGTCACACTTCTCCCATCCATTAAATGGATGCCTCAGACTAATGCCATACAGTGGCATCTGTTCACCACAGTACAGTTCCACTGGAAATATATATATCTATATGTATTTTTTTTTTTACAATTGTAAAACCGCCCTGGCTGTGAGCTCTGTGCTGTGATTGGACAGCGCTACAGCCTGGGAGAAGGAGACCCCCAGGAGAAAAAGGGCAGGCTCCTCCCAGTATAACTATACCAGGGGACATAGCGGGAGAACAGAGCGGCGACCCGCATAATAGCAAGTGCAGTAAGATCCTGGGGCGCCGCTCTACACAGCCTGATAGTTTTATTACAATGTTTGGACTGATGAAAGGTCCTCTTTAAAGGGGTATTCCCATCTCAGACAATGGGGGCATATTGCTAGGATATGCCCCCATTGTCTGATAGGTGTAGGTCCCACCACTGGGACCCGCACCTACAACCACAACGGAGCAGGGAGAGCTGTGGCTGGAGGACCCCGGGGTCCATCCACCACCAAGCACTGCTACCTGCTGCTCCTATAGAAGTGAATAGGAGCATACGCGAGGCCCCTGCTCGCATTCATTTCTATGAGGCATTTTCTATTGGGCAGACAGAAATAGCCGAGCCAGAGCTCGGCTATTTTCGGCAGCCCCATAGAAATGAATGGAGGGTGGCTGGGCATGAGCAGTGTGCCCTCCGTTCATTTCCCCGCTCCGTTCTCATTGTAGCTGCGGGTCCCAGCGGTGGAACCCGTACCTATTAGACAATGGGGGCATAGCCTACCGATATGCCCCCATTGCCTGAGATGGGAAAATCCCTTTAAGCATTTTAGATTCAGGTAGAATCTATTTGTATCAAAATCAAGTTTCTTGTCCAATACGATCAAACCGGGTCAAAATTAATTTTAGGAAATTTGCTCATCTTTACAATCGAGGCTTCCCAATTAATAAGCTAATTAACTGGATGAACTCAACATTTCCTAAACCAGAAATAAAAATAGGTTCCCTTATACCAAAAAAAAACTTAAATATAAGAAAATCCATTTACACTATTTTATGCAAAAAAATCATATAATTTGTGAATATAATTTTTTTATCTCTGAATATTGATGACGATGTGCAACAAACTCTGAACTATGAGGTTATGTGCACCTTTTAACATCTGCTAAATTACCAGAAGATGTTATTGGTGTGAATTTGAGCTGAAATCCCTACCAAAGTGCTAAAACACTGTAACAAGCACTAAACCCCTTCAGCTTCAGCTAGCTTTACTACAGCAGATCTCTGTATCCTCAAGTGAAGCTGATGAAGCTCCTACTGAAATCAATGGCACTGTAATGTGCATGCATCCTTGTCATTTTAGTGATGGGAGCAGGACGGCTGATAGCATCTTCTAACCTACCTCAATCACATATCGGAAGATGTTCAGAGATGCATGTATGCTTTGAAGGAGTTGAATCGAGTCTCTTATCTCTACAGTGCATGCTCCATTATATCTCTTTGTGATACAGTTTAGTGAATATAAGTGTAAATATATTGAAAAGAAAAGGCGAGAAAACTAGCAGAGCATTGTGGAACCTCATAAAACTACATTGTCATACATGAAATGATGAATGCTAAACCCAATAGCTCAAAATAGTGACCGTCTGTACTGTAACCGAATGTACAATGTCCCTTTATAGAGTAAACCGTCATCTAAACTTAATGGTGTTGTCTGAGATTAAAAGAAGGAGCTGCTAATATGTTTCGTAGTCACCCTCACCATGGTCCATTTTTTTTTCCCACTGCCCCTAATCCCCTGCTGTCAGCGTTCAGAGGTGTATTGAAATATATGGTCATGACTGCTGTGCTGTGTATTTTATTGCAGCTCTAAGAGCTGACATCGGGGGAATGGGGACAGTAGGAGAAAAAATAGTGATCTGGATTCTTTATCTGCCATACTGCTCATGCATTACTGTAGGTAATAGTCCAATATTGGGGTAACAGATTCCCTTTAAATGGGCTGGCCACCTTTAGGGGGTGGGTTTTTACCCCCCTTCCCTTCTGGGCAGACTTGCAAAGGGAAACAAACTTAACTGGTCCCTGTCGCTTGGTCCCAGCTTCTTCGCTCCCCAGCCTTGGCTGCCTCACTCAGGTCTCCAACTGTCAACAACCGCTTTGACCTCACTGGCCGCAGTAATTATCTGCTCCACTTGCATTGTCAATTGGTCATGTGATGCAAGAGTAACATCACAGAGTATGTCACTAAACCCTGCTACAACATGTCAGGTGTATATGTATTGTCATGTTGTGTAATTTAACTGTGCATTTTCATCATTATATGTATTTTACAGGCCCGTGTGATATATTAAGCTGTCATTTTCCTGTCCGCCAGCAGGTGGCAGCAATATGTTTAGCAGTCCATAGCCAGTTTAGTATACCTAGCCTGGAATATTCCATTCCAGTCTAGCCTCCCCTGTGTGAGCAGAAGTGGGATGGTCCCATGTCCTGTCTCATGAGGAGGAGAGGAAGTTAAGTTAGTGTGTACCAGCCCCCCTGCTGGGGAAGGCTGTGTTGGTAGGAGCTCCCAGTTACAGGGATCCCAACCTAGGATCCAGCCTCGGCTGAGGCCAAGGATCACTCTTCCCAGCCTGAGTCTTCTACCTCAGCTGATGACCAGCAAGCAACAGCCTCCAGAACTACAGATCTCCAGGAAGACATAATTCCATGCGTGTGAGTGCTAATCCAGAGTCTAGGAGAAGCCAAATTCCTCCTCAGCTAGTCAGGCCCATTACAAGCAGAAGACAGACAGAGCAGAAGATAAATACCTGCCAGATTCACTAGGCATATGATCAGAAGCAGAATATATATAGATTCCTGCCACATATTGCCAATACCTGCTGGGACCCAAAATACTATTGCTGTAATTCGTATGGATATCTGTTGCCATTAATTAAAGACAAGTTGGATTCTATCTACTGTCTGGATCTCAATCATTCCTCAATTACTCCTACTGACCACACTCAATTTTATTGCAAGTGAGCCAGGATCCATGAGACCAGCCGTTCCAAGGTAGGAGACACCGTTGACACTACCATATCTGCTACACAGAGACATTATCCCCCTCTGGCATTCCTCACCTGGTACGTGAGTTATAACATCTTAAAGGGCCCTGCTACAGTTCCTGCGCAAGCTGCAATTGGCGTCACAAACTACTCATAGACTTTCATACACATATCCTGACCCACTGCATTGTACTAGTGTCCTGCTCATTGCACAAGTAGAGTAGGTGACACTGCCACCAGCAGTTAGCTGCGCTGGTTTCAAGGTGGATGTTGACAGCGGAGGATCCAAGCGAGACAGGCAAGGCCAAGGAGCAAAGGAGCCAAGAGCCAGGACCCAGCACCAGGGAGTAGGTAAGTATGGTACCCTTTGCAGGTCTGCTCAGGAGGACAATGGGGTGGGGGTGTCAAAAACCTCCATAAGTTGACCAACATTTTTAATCCATTGGAAATATTTAATTCTTCAAACATTTTGCTATTAGCATATTTTATTCTGTATATTCTTTTTATTACACAATGCATCTTTTTTGGACATTCTCATAATGAGAAAATTCTTGGCAACAGATTACTGAGATATTAAGTGTGTAGTGTTCACATGACATGCATCAAAGGGAGATGCCTCAAGCCTTTTTGTAGAAATCCTCCCACTATCTGATGGAGGCTTATATCATGCAGTATGCACAGTGTATATATACATGATGCTTGCCACATTCCTGCATGGCTATTATTATAACCACCTTAATATCACTTGAGGCATAGGCCTGAGATATGCCACTCTACGGTCACATTATATGAAGCTAAATATATTGAAATGAAAACAAGGTAGAAAATGTTATTTCATGGTAATGAATTAATTAAAATACAGAAATAGAAAGCAGGTGGTTGATGTATAAAATGAGAAGGTTCCCTGATGAGAAGGTGGTAAATACAGGATTATGCCTTACAAACAGGTAATGTTATAATGTATGCATTAAATTTATGTGCAATTCAGAAAGGTCATACTGTGGGGAACTGAAATAACCACTGTGCTCCTACAATCAAATCATTTCTATATCTATTCCTCTGTTAATATCCATTTCAGCAGTGACTTAGAAATATACAAAAGGATCTGTCGGACTGAAACCTTTTCCATTACTATGTATGTATATTTATTTTATATTATAACCCCACGGAGGGATAAAATGACTTCCTATGTAGCTGAAAAATGAGAATGCCAGCATGGCTGCAACGCTAAAACAGTTATTTATCAAATCAAACACTCCCTGTTACCAGAGGTAAAAAGAAAAAATAACGACCTATGTGTCACCACAGCAGTATTTAAGAAGATTCCTCTGGAGTTCTGTGGTTAGAGAATGTGGATAATGTTCAGGATTTCTACATTGCATCTACTGCTTGGAGAGGTGAAATTTAATCTGATGCCTCTAACAGAAAGGGGCAGTGGGAAAGATATCCTCCCGGCTGCTCTACTTAGTAACCATAGATGATGCAGTGAATCCGAAGAAGACCGGTCATCTGGACACTAACAATATTTTATTTGCAAAAAATTCCCATTATGCATAATGTAGAAAGAACATGTTATAAGGGAGACCTATTAGGGTTGCATGACAAATGTATTGTCCCGCGACAAAAAGGGTACAACTACACTGAGACGTGTGTCGCGAGACACTCACATCACATCAATGTCGCGCAACATCTTTTATAATGATAGTCAAGGGTGTCGTACTGCATGCAACATGCCGAGACGGTTACACAGAAATCCAACTTGGATTTTTTGTGACTCTCGTGTCGCAGCATGTCGCATTTCGCAGTGCGACACCATTGACAATCGTTACAAAAAATGTTGAACAACTTTTCTGCAATGAAGTCACGCGACACATGTTGTCGTGTAACCCTATCCTAAGGCCGCTTTCACACAAGCATGTTGAGATCCATCAGGATTCCTGATGCTATACCATCAGTATTGTCATCAATATTGCTTCAGGATTTACATGGGTATTTCTTCCTTTCTTTATTATTTATGCACTGGGCAGACTGTAATGTGCGTATTTGGAAACAAAACCGTACAAAATTCGGACATGCTGCGGATTTCAGATACTGATGGAAATTATCCGCCCATGTGAATAGTGCTATTCATTAACATTAGCAGAGGATACATAAAACCTGGACTGTATATGGATAGAGAAGTGGAGTGAAAAACGTTGAAAAAAAACTTTTTCTTCTTATTGCTTCAAAATGCTACATTATAAAAAAACAAAACAAAAAAAAACACATAAAGAAAAGATGGCACCATCCAAAAAACAAATAAAATGCATGTGTGTCCTGCATTTCTTATAAACTTTCAACTACCATCTGGAACTTGCATTTTTCCACAAAAAATAAATAAAAATGCATGTGCCAAGAATGTGCAGAAAACCACTCTAAATACCTTTGTGTAATGTGGTTTCTCACATAGCATTTTTACCAAAAAAAGCATGTAAAATGTATTCATATCAGTTTTTCTTGTCAAGCCTAAATCGCAGCGAACAAAAAAAATAAAAAATAAAACATGCACAAAGGAAGCCTAATGCTGTGACTAGAGATGAGCAAATTTCTTAAAAGTTTGATTTGGCAGATTTGCAGAATTTCACAAAAAACTAATTTTTTTGTAAGTAGCGGGTGCAATGACAGGGAGCTGCGATAGCACCGCCCCCGTCATTGTACCCCTAAGATGCCGCGTTCATACATGTAAAATTAACAATAAATTGCTAAAACAATTTTATTTTATCAAACTTACCGCCTTCATTTGCTCGCGACGGGTCAGCCGCCACCATCTTGCTTAAAGATCTTGGCCGAAATCCTGTGCGGCGCGAGATTACGCCATAACGCCGGCCGGCTTGATGATGTAATCTCGTGCCGCACGAGATTTCGGACGAGATCTTTAAGCAAGATGGAGGCTGGCAGCCTGTCACGAGCAAATGGAGGAGGTAAAATGTTTTTTTTTTTTTTTTTTATGCTATTTCAGGTTAAATCCATTTGCTGACATGAAGCACGAGGAAATTCGGTTTCTAGGCAAATCGAATTCATCCAGAATTTTGGATCGAATTCCACTTTGTGGGATTCAATTCGCTCATCTCTCGCTGTGACCAACGGCCCCCACCCTTCTTCCCTTTGTCTTGTTATACTCATGAAGGGGCTGGTTCCACTAATACAAGGGAAGTAGAATGTGTTCAGTTCCCTAATAAACACATTATATACAGATACAGATTTACAAACAGCGAACAGTAACTAAAGTAATGTCTAATTATTAGCTTGTGATGAAAGACCTGATTCCAGAATCTCTTTCTTTCCTGACTTTGTGGTACAATCCTAAATCTCCTGACGCACGGCATAATATTACAATTCTTGTGAGACGCTTCACAGGTCTTAACTTCAAACTATATAAAGTATAATCTTTCTCCATGAGAATGGATTATTCCGTCTGAAGCCCGGGCTGCGCAGGTATGGTTCACTTTCTCAAGTTGTTTACAGAGAACGATAAAATGTAACTTTATGTTACTTTATGGGATACACAAGGGTTAAATAATCAATGTCCCCTTTGGAAAGACTGAGTAAACCTTTGTCTTACTTGGCCAAATCCATTACTTTATTAGCTGTTCCTTACAATGGTCAAAAAGAGACCAATATATTGACTAAGATGGTCAACTGTACAGCAGAATAGAGACAACATCATTATGGTCATCCCTTAAATAGTAGACATTTCATTTATTTCTGACTGCCAGAACTGTATGATGATAATTATCCCTTCCTGCTATCTCATCCTTTCCTATGTTTCAGTTCTACAGAATTACCACTCTATTCCTCAGAGTAACTAGATTTGTACTGTAGGTACTATAGGCAGGCAACGGTAAGACAGCACAGGAGTATAAGGACATACAACAATGATGTCCATCTGCTTGCCTATGCTCCTTCTATAGACTTTTATTGCTTGGACATCCCATATTTACTGCCCCTCTAACAAGGTTACCCTCCATTAACCGTGATTGCCCATCTAGGAGACCACATTCATGTGCATTCATTTGTCTATTGTAGTGCCATATGCCTAATGTGCATTGACCAATACGTACAACCTATGAATACTGAATACATTGACAGTTGTAGCTAATTATTAGGATTATTATTATTTTTTTTTATTTCTAATGGCAAATATGATAACACATTCTTTAATGGCATTGACTTTGTAAAAATGGACTAGTGGTCTCTTAAAGGCTAGGGACACCTAACCCCAAGGATGACCAGATCACTAGAAAATACAATGCAGACGACAACTGAATCCAGTCTAGGTAACCTAAACAGGTTTGATCCATTTTAGATGCACTGATACATTGAAGGAAGCCATCAGAAGAGGAAAGAGATTCGAGCTGCTGAGCAGTTTTAATGCCTCACGCAGGGTTGTCTAGATGTGATACAATTGTTAATGAGTGCATTATGTCTTATAATTTTTTACCCCATTCACTGTAAGGAGAGAATGTGAAAACGATAAGCAATTGTGACATGTTATGCTGATGTGTGTATAAGGCTATAATCAAACACTGTGTTTAGTCCTTGGTTTCATGATGTTTTTAATTACATTTTTGTGTTTACGAGATTTAATAATCAAAATGTTCTAGAATTCTGGCTTAATTTGTGCCAAAAAAGACCTGCATGCTTTGCACCACATTTATCACATTTATTATGTGATTTTGACACTTTTTTGTGCCTTGGCAAGGGGCATGACCTAATGGGAACGGTCTGTGGTTTTTAAGGAAAGGGCATGTTTAACATGTGATTCCAAGCACAAAAACTTTGCCAAAATTTGGTCTGAAAATTCTGCCAAATGTAAGCCAACTAATGGGTAGTGTAAAATGTCACTAATGTTTGCATCAAATGTATCATTCCACATAAACCACTGCAATAAATTTGGTGCTCTGTCTAAGGCCTCATCCGCACCACCATAGTTTCGGTCCACATCCGATCCACATTTTTGGCAAATTGGGTGCAGACTTATTCTTTTCAATGGTGCCACAAAAGAAGCATATGTCCATTCCGTTGCGCCGCAAAAAATAAAACATTCCCTATTTGTGTTCATTTCGAGGACAATAATATGCTTGAGGCCTTAGATTTAGGGACCCGGGAAAGGGAATATGCAGAATGCACACGGCCGGTATGCATGTTTTGCGGATCTGTAATTTGTGGACTGTGAAAACAAAAATGGCCATGTGCATAAGGCCTTTGACTGTCAGGTCCCTCCAGCTGTTGTAAAACTACAACTCCCACAATGCCCCGCTGTAGGATGATAGCTGTATGCTGTTCGGGCATGCTGGGAGTTGCAGTTTTGCAACAGCTGGAGGGCCGCAGGTTGAGCATGCCTGGTCTAGAGCATAATATGTTTGTTTTGTTTTTTAGCATATCACAAAATGTAACATGCTATAGGTGTGGTGTTCCTGACATTTTTTTTTACCTATTTTCACAAAAAACTGCACCTTCATAGGAGATAGGTGTCAGGCAGCTCATTTGGCTCCCCCCTATTTAGTGCATATGCATGCTCAGCTGAGCTAAGCATGCCTGTGTATGGGGGCAGGAATAATGTCAACTGAACAGGCAGCTGGTATAAGGGCAGCCATACTCTTAGGTGAGCCAAAGGAGGATGTTCAAAGAGCATCAGCCATGTTGCAAAAGAGCTCCAGCACATTAATAGAGAGCTCTCATATGGTAATGTGCATCACCTCTGTCTATGGGTATTAGCAGAAGATGCAAATGAAGATGTAAAAAGAAATCAGCTCATCAATCACAACCTCACAGGGACACCGAGCAAGGCTAAAGGATTAGCACTTCAGTCTGCACAGGTCTCTTTCCGATCACCACTCTAGTTTAATTAAACATCACCTCAAGTGCCTATTACCAATGAAGGGCTCAGTACTGAAGGCTAGCTTTCCCTAATCTACACACTGGAGTTAATTAGAAAAAAAGCATGAGAAAAATATTCATTAAGCACTGGTAATATTCCCTGAACAGAAATTATCCATACATTTATTATTAAGATTTGCCATTCCTTGGACTTAAAATAACAAGTTAAATAGCCATCATTAAAGTTAGGCTTCTCAGTCTGAACCATGACTTGTCAGGATGCCCCGAGAAAGGGCGAGGGCAGGTACAAGAGCCGCGCTTCAGTGCTAATGAAGCATTAAGAAACCCTTTGTGAAGACTTGATCTTGTAACCTTGACGGCTAAAGGGAGGCAAACTTTAATGGTTGATATTAAGGATGAAGTTTTTAATTGATTCGGGAAGAGGTCCAAGAAATATCACCTATTCAGAGGTGAATGATTCACTTACGTACACATGAAAGATGGAAGTCAGGACTGGATAAAAAAAAAATGTGATTAAGCCACATGTGGACCTTGATATTCACCATGCTAATCACAAATCACAGTTTATTATTATACTGCTGTTCGGCTCGAGCATCGCTATGCTCAGCAGATCCGATTGCTCGGCCGAATAATTCAGGTGCTCGAATACAATTTAATACGATGGCAGTCAATTGGAGAGCCCCAGGCACCCCCTGCTTGGAAGAGAAGAGGGTGCTGGTTCATAAAAAAAGGTTAGAAATTGATGGAAACCCCATCGAAAAGGTTTGGCAACAGCATTAAGAGGATAGCTGGATGGATTTTTCCATGCAAAAGGTTACACTAATAAGCTTGTCATAAGACAGTATAATATTCTTGTCAGAAGACTATGAAACCAATAACCATTAGAGGGTGCTATTGATTAACAGCGCCCTCTATTGGTTTCATAGTCTTCTGACAAGAATATTTGTCTTGTTATAAGACTGTGAAACCAATAGAGGGCGCTGTTCATAACTCAATAGCGCCCTTTATTGGTTTCATAGTCTTCTGACAAGAAAATTGGTCTTGTCTTAAGACTGTGAAACCAATAGAGGACACTGTTCATAACTCAATGGCGCTATCTATTGGTTTTCATAGTCTTATGATAGCTGAAAAACAAGGCAGATTCTGCTCCTTTGCATGTCCTTCCCATATGCCCATGTTTATGCAAATTACTTTTTACATGACAAAAATGTATAGAAAGGTTATTGAATATTATGTTAGGACAATCAGAAAACTTTTTGTTGCCCTAATGATATTGATCTAGTTGTGCAGGTCCACCCAAGCCATCCAACAGATGCAAAATAACTTTGAGGTTTACTAGTTCTCAGTCAGATGAGAGCTGGTTTGGAATATCTCATATTGCACAAGGCTGCTATTGTAAGATATGTTGACTAAGCCTACATTGATGACTTGCACATACCTGGCCTTTGTGTGGTTGTCTATTGTATGTCGTACATAATAGGAGTCTAAGATGCATCCAGCTATTCTCTTAGTGCTGTTACCAAACCATTTTGATGGGGTTTCCATCAATTTCTAACCTACTTTTATGAACCAGACACTCTCTTCTCTTCGAGGAGGGGGTGCCTGGTTGTCTATCATTGACTTATATTATACTTTGGTGCTCGCTCATCACTATTTACCATAAGACAGAATAAGAAAAAAACTGTCAATTAAAACGTCTCCATGGATTTCTTTAGTTTGGATTTAAAGAAGTCTTCTGGGACACACATTGATAGCCTATCAAGAGCTGCTGGACCAAGCACAGCCACCAGTAGGAATGAGTTTTTAAAAAATGTATCTGCCGGTTGAAACCAGATAACAACATAATTTTTTATTTTCTGATTGCAGTTTTATTTTATTCTATTTCCTGAACATGATTATGAGGGCAGCCATCTTGTCTGAGCTGTTCTTAACAGCATTTGGAAAGCATTAAGGAAATTGTTCTTCGGCAGCCCCATGGTCCATAGACACAATGGTCAGGAGGGGATCACATTGACTTTTATGGGAGAGCTTTCTAGGCATGCTCTGTGACCTGTCCATGGAAAGAATAGATAAGCTTTGACAATCACCTATTGCGAATGGTGGATCCTGTGTTATCTATACACAGAGGTGACATAAATGCAGGCAGGTATAGAATGACAGATAAGCATGTAACTGTAGTACAGTAATCTGTACAGAACAAGAAGTGGTGTCAATTATTAGTCTTAGTAGCCAGTACGAAAACGGACAAATTTTATGGTTATTGTTTACATAGAGATATGACATGGAAAGTTAAAAATATTTGCAATGCAAATTTTTATTGCAAATTTTTTAATTGCCGATTTCCGCAATCAAGAAAATAATGACTGGAGATAACAAATTCTCGAATTTGCAAATATATGGCAAATATTCACCCAAATATTAGCAAAATATCACAAATTTGAATATTGCCCCTGCCGCTCATCACTACTGATCAGGTCTGGTCTTGGGGATTGGACTCAGACCCCCTTCTGATCTAACAAGGAAAGGTTATGAATTTGTACAATATTCCTGAAAACTCCTGTTAATACATCAGAAAACCCTGGATATCAATATGAATAACCACGGTATGTAATAAATAATATTATATTAAGGAGTTTTAATATCGTAAAAAGTGATCTTTAGAATTTTTCAAAGTTGAAGCTTCACTTTACTGTTCAGAAATAACATTTTTCTTGTTTCTGACGTGACAATTCAATGAAAAATCATATTTCTCACCTGAATAGTAAGGTATAATACACTTTGACTTCTATCAGATACTCTTTTAACATTCCTGTACACCACTATTCATTCTATTATATATCAAGTATCGTAACCACCTTTATATATCGTGAGCCGAACTTCCACAAAATAGCCCCGCTCTTGCCCAGCATGTATTATATTAGAAGTAGTGCTGAGACTAGAGTACTTCCTAATTACTGACTCATTATACTGCATATCAACCATGATCCCTGGTGACATGTTAATAATGGACAAATTTACAGGTCACCACTGTCTGATATTGGGTTAACCGGACAAACCCCTGCATGCAAATTACAATCTGCATCATTTTATCACTGCTTATTTCTTAGACAACGATTACTGATTGTTTTGAAACACTATTAAGAAGACAATACATTTAAAAATTCTTAGAGGACTATAAACTATATATTTTTCCATGTTTTTGCCAGGTGGGCAAATATTTATCTTGGCGTTTTTGTATTTAATTTTTTTGGGCTTGAAAAAATGTTATTAAATTCATCCATATTTTGCAAGCATTTTTTTTATTTATTTTGGGGGGGGGGGGGGTGATGTTTTTTGTGCCATTGCTTTTATTTTTCTTATAGAGAATATTATAGGAAAAAGCTGATTTGAAAAAAAAGAGAAAAAAAAAAAGCCAGGAAACTATAATTAAAAGTCACAACAAAAACTCAGGGATCATGTTGAGAAAAAGCGTAAAAACCCTAGATACATAAAATAGATACATTTTAGAAGTTTTTTTTTTTTTGGGCACAGACACATTAGTAAATCTAAATCAGTGTTTGTATGGCATTTTATATTTTATTTCTGCCTAACATGTAACATTTGGATGCAGCATTTTTTTATCTAAAAAACATAATGGAAAATGTAGCCCAAAAAAGTTGGCAAAAATGCAAGTTTTTGCAAAAAGACATAGTATGACACCAGCCCTAGCAAAGACAGAGTCGCTTCTTGATAACAACCCTCCAACAAGGGCTCAGTAGCACAGTATGATTACCCTGACAGTCTTGCACCCACACTTAGCTAAAACTATTACTATTGCAACAAAATAAAAAAAATTGGGGATATTTTCAAGCACATTTCTTTTCTTTTTTTTATTCTATTAACTAGCTAATGACCCGGCGTTGCTTGGGTATTTATTTATTGCAATTTTATATTAAATAACGGTGACTTTCACAATGGCCGCCGATTTAAAGGTGACCACCCCTTTTACAGTGACTTTCACAGTGGCCGCCTCTTTAACGGTAACCGCCCCTTTAACAGTGACTTTCACAATGGCTGCCTCTTTAACAGTGATCGCCCCCTTATTAGTGAATTTCACAGTGGCCGCCCCTTTAACGTTAACTGCCCCTTTAGCAGTGGCTTTCACAATGGCCGCCCCTTTAATGGTGACCTCCCCTTTAAAAGTGACTTTGACTTTCACAATGGCAGTACATTTAACGGTGATTGCCCCTTTAACAGTGACTATCACAATGGCCGCCTCTTTAACGGTGATTGCCCTTTTGACAGTGACTTTCACAGTGGCCGTCTCTTTAACCGTAACCATCCCTTTAACAGTGAATTTCACAGTGACCGCCTCTTTAACCGTAACCACCCATTTAACAGTAACTTTCACAGTGGCTGCCTCTTTAACGGTGACCGCCCCTTTGACAATGACTTTGACAGTGGCCGCCCCTTTAATGGTGACCGCCCCTTTAACAGTGACATTCACAGTGACCACCCCTTTAATGGTGACCGCCCCTGCAACAGTGACTATCACAGTGGCAGCCCCTTTAAAGATGACCACCCCTTTAACAGTGACTTTCATGGTGACCACCTGTTTTACAGTGACTTTTACAGTGGCCACCCCTTTAACAGTAACCACCCCATTAACAGTGACTTTCACGGTGGCAGCCCCTTTAACAGTGACTTTCACGGTGGCTGCCCCTTTAACGGTGGCAGCCCCTTTAACAGTGACTTTCACGGTGGCTGCCCCTTTAACGGTGACCGCCCCTTTAACAGTGACTTTCATGGTGGCTGCCCCATTAACAGTGACCACCTTTTTAACAGTGACTTTCACAGTGGCCGCCCCTTTAACAGTATCTTTCACAGTGGATGCCCCTTTAACAGTGACTTTCACAGTGGCTGCCCCTTTAACAGTGACCTCCACGGTGCCCGCCTCTTTAATGGTGACCTCCACGGTGCCCGCCTCTTTAATGGTGACCTCCACGGTGCTCGCCTCTTTAACAGTGAACTCCACAGTGCCCACCCCTTTAACAGTGAACTCCACAGCACCCTTCCGTTTAATAGTGGCCCCTGCCCCCATGCATGTAGCAGTGTAGTTGTGCCGTCATACGTCATATGATTGAATATTTCATGACCTGCAAACTGCTAAAACCTACGATCAGTTGTTATGGCAACCTGGAGTAGGCCCTGCGAGCTTCTATTGGCTAATAGGGGACATGTGACCGTGTGTATGGCAGTTTGGTTTTAAGTGAAAGGCTGGCAGGCTAGTATTGGCTAATGCAGGTCATTTTTTGGGAATATCTCGGGAACGGTACGTCCTAGAGAGCCGAGACCCTGCAAGATTTCTTTCCAGGTAGCAAGGGATGTGTCCACCAAGTTTCGTTAAAATGGATGGTTGCGTTTTTGAGTTTTGTGGAACATACACACACATCCTTTTATATAGATATAGATTTATATAGCGCTTACTTATTGCTCAGCGCTATACAAAGATTGTTGTTGAATCAGTCCCAGTACACATTGGGGCTCAGAATTCAAATTAAATTGTTAGGCCGGGTTCACATCACCGCTATTTTTTCCCGTTGTTCTGCTCTTTTAGATGAGCAGTACAATGGAAATAACGGAAGTATCAGATTAAGATGAACGGACTGATCTTACTCCATTGACTACAATGGAGTCTGTTCAGTTTATGCTTGAAATCCTTTCTTTTTACCTGTATACAGGACTTATTCATCCGTTCCTCTTACAAAATCTGACACGCAGACCCCAGCACAGATATGAACTTGCCATGCATATATTTTTGAAGTGGAAAGGGGAAAGCCATAGCTCTGGAGAAAAACAGACGCTAATTACTGAGCCACTGTACAAAAAGATTTGTTTTCCCCATATGGTCATATTTTTTCTTCTCAAATAAATTCCCCCCCCCCCCCCTGTATTGCGGGAAAATAGATTGTATTTTTCTGATTTTCTGTGATTCAATATTGGAAAGCCAAATTTCCTTGTGCTTCATAGTAATGAATCAATTTTCCCCGAAATGGCAGTAAAAATAAAAAATAAATCATACTTACCTTACCCATTTGAGTGCAAAGAGGCCGCCGTGGCAATCTTGCTTAAAGATCCCACACAAAATCTTGTGCGCCAGCGTGATGACGTCATCACATACTGCATGAGATTTTTCGCTGGATCTTCAAGCAAGATGGCCACAGCAGCACTCAAATGGAAAAGGTAATTATGATTTTTTTATTTTATTATTAACCCCTGAAAGGCCTTAATATTAATGTCAGATGCTTCGATCAGCGATGAACGTGGCATTTGAAGGGTTCAATGACGGGGGGCGGCGCTATAGCCATTCTCTGTCATTGCGCCTGCTACTTACAAAGAAATGTGCTTCGTGACAAATTATTTCTTTATAAGATGCGGCGAAGTAGCAGAATCGAATTTTGAAGAACTTCGCTCATCACTAATGTAAACCAATAGTAACTGTTAGGCCTCCTTCACATGACCGTATGGCTTTTTCAGTATTTTGCGGTCCGCCAAAAAAAACGGATCCGAAAAAAATACAATGACGTCCGTGTGCATTCTGTTTTTTTGCGGAACGGAACAGCTGGCCCCTGATAGAACCGTACTATCCTTGTACGCAATGCGGACAATAATAGGATGCTGTTATATAATAGGTGCTGTTTTAATTTCCCTTTGTTGCTGTAAATATATATATACACTTAATTCAGATTTTAAGACCCAATTCATTCTTGATATTTTTGGGTCTTCTTCATCAAAGGCCTACCCTGTGGTATGAATAAATCCTAATGCAAACGAATTAGACCTAATATTATTTAATTCTGAAGTGTTAAAGTCGTAAGATTAAGTGCTTATATTCTTGGATGGGAAAATCAACAACCTATATTTTGCTTGCAGGAAGAGACAACCTTGTTTTGCCTAAATCCATCATGAAAAGAACAACAGAGAACTGCAGAAAGAATCAAACTTGTTATTTAGTCAAGGACTTGGCACAGCTATTGATCCAAGAGTTGGGATCAATGTCAAGAGTATGCATGCGATTTTCCATCTGTTGCTGTGCCAAATCCTTCACAGAACAAGGGACTCTAGACCAAGTTTCAATCACATCCATTCTGTCAGGTTCATTACGGAGAGCTTTCTTTATGTGTGTAAACTACTATTAGACTTCTCAACAAAGTAAGCCAGTTCTTACTTCTCCAGGAGAGACAGATGTGCAAAATGAGACCTGCAAGGGGCATAATAACCATGACAATATATGGAGAATCTCAAGGATACTGCATTGTTGGGAACATAAGCAGTGTGCTGAAAACACGTCAATCGTTAATTATAACTTCCGCAGACCAGATCCTGTATAATAAATGGATCTATGGGAACAACAGATACTTCAGAGCACACATCAAACAAGGTCATTGTGTTCTCATGGAATATACTCTATAATATATATATATATATATATATATATATATATATATTCTATAACAGTCAGGTCATTTTCAGATTGCATACCAATAGTGCTATAGAGGGCATTTCACATTTCCCATTTTATGAGAAAGAAAGACAGAAAGAAAGACAGAAAGAAAGAAAGAAAGAAAGAAAGAAAGAAAGACAGAAAGAAAGAAAGAAAGAAAGAAAGAAAGAAAGAATTCCTCTAATATTACTCATAGAAGTGAATGAAACAATGTGCATGTACAGTCTGGCACTGCCCAATAAGTGTTCACTGGGTACAGACACACCGCTTTTACAAAAGAAACGGTGATGCCCAGTTGTCAATTTATTTGTAAATAATAAGTTCTAAGAAAAACTCCTCCGTCATTGTTATTATAAGAAGAAAAGTATTTACTAATACAGCCATGTCAGGAGCAATGACAAGGCCACTTTTAAGACAACTGCCCTCTATGAAACCTCTCAGTGTTATCTATAAGGAAGCCCTGGCGCAAATGTTTCTTTAGAAGCATGGAAGTCAAGACGTGCTACTTGCCATGGCATTAATTTAATAAAAACTACCTAAAGAAGCCCAATTTATTGTTTGAAGGGGAAAATAAATGTTTGTCCTCAGTGGTGAATTGTGGAGTATAAGGTAATCTAGTAATAATAAGTCGCCGGTATTAGTGACCACACGGTCTGTACATGTAATAGCTGTGGTCACTGGTAGTTATCACGACGAGCAGCACAGGTAACCTGCTCATGATTAGTGTTGGGCGCGAATATTCAAATTGCTAATTTTAATTGCGAATATCGCCACTTTGAGAATTTGTGAATATTTAGAATATAGTGCTATATATTTGTATTCTCGAATATTCTAGATTTTTTTTTCATCAGTAACCTCCCTTCTTGCTTGTGGGCCAATGAGAAGGCTGCAATGTCTTTGTCTGAGCTTAGCAACATCCCTAGCAACCAATAGGAAAGTTGCCTCCCCCTTACTATATAAGATAGTTAGTGGGAGATGTCAGTGTACAGTAGGTTATTTCCTGATATAGTGTAGCTGGTTCCAGTGCAGGGTGTTAGGTAGTGGGACAATACTTAGTGCACCAGTCAGTAATATGTAGTCAGACCTGCTAAAATGTGAAGTTGCACGTATTGCACAAAAATATGCACATCATTAATTTGCACAATCGCGAATATATTGGAGCACGCTATCTGCAAATAAAGCTATTGTAATGTTCTGTCGTGCCAACCATTTTCTCCAGTCTCAGAAATCTTATACCAGCTTGAAAAATGTAGCAACAGTGACCGACGCCTGTATTGCACGCGCAATACGTACATATTGCATTGCCGGTTTTCGTAGATCAAGAAAATAATAGCAAATTCTCGAATTTGCAAACATATGACAAATATTCGCCCAAATATTCACAAAATACTGCAAATTCGAATATTGCCCCTGCGGCTCATCACTACTCGTGACTGTGCCCAGCCATAATGATGCAAACAGGTAGAAGTGGTGTCAGAAGTCGGCCACAATAATGTAGGAATGAGTCCCAGGCTCCTGGTGTTTGTACGAAGAGCTGACGTATTCTCAAATGTATGGCAGACAGTTTCACTTCCCTTCTAACATAAGTAGCTCAGTGGCTGAATTAAACACAGAAATTGTTTAAAATGCATTAACAGTCAGACATTATCCCACATTTCTGGAACTTCAGACCTTGGGGATTTTCATATAAACTTTAACAACCTGACTCCTTTGAATTGAGAAAAGCATGTGTAGTTTCCCTATTATGTAAATGCATTATTAGGAGCTGTGTGGCCCA
Organism: Bufo gargarizans; assembly: GCF_014858855.1. Lineage (NCBI taxonomy): Eukaryota > Metazoa > Chordata > Amphibia > Anura > Bufonidae > Bufo > Bufo gargarizans. Next base: position 161,566,910 of record NC_058087.1, read on the forward strand.
GAAAATTCAGCACTTAAAGAGCGCTTGGCATGGGAATTTCTGATGTGAGATGAAAGTTTAACACTCGCCTTCCTCTTTTTAGGCAAATAGGGAATATAAACACGTTACCACTAACAGCATATTACTAATTGTAGTCCCATTTTAAAGAAGGAATATATATATATATATATATATATATACACACGACCGCTAGCTGACACTGGGAGCTCAGGCCTCTTGAAGAGACCCCTGCTGACCTTTGCCTACACCAGAAACATTTAGGCCTCTGTCACTCCCCTGTGCAGGGCCTGGCACTTCTCTGTCTGACATACTGTTAGTTCAAATAAATAAATAAATAAATAAAAAGGAAATTAAAACACCCCAAAAAAGTCTGTAATTTTCTCACTTCACCACACAGCGGCTTATGAGCCCTTTTTTTTCACACTAATACATATAAAAAAGGGCTTTAGGCTTTAGAACATATAACTTCACCGTTGAACAGCAAATATATATTTTTTTCTTTTTTCACTAATACACGCCATAATAGGCTTTATTTCATATAACTGCACCGCAGAATGGCAAATATATTTTTTCTTTTTTACTAATACACACCACAAAAGGATTTAGAACATATAACTGCACCGCTGAACGGCAAATATATTTTTTCTTTTTTACTAATACACGCCACAAAAGGCTTTAGAACATATAACTGCACCGCTGAACGGCAAATATATATTTTTCTTTTTTACTAATACACGCCACAAAAGGCTTTAGAACATATAACTGCACCGCTGAACGGCAAATATATATTTTTCTTTTTTACTAATACACGCCACAAAAGGCTTTAGAGCATGTAACAGCAAACTAAAAAGAATGGTGTATTATTTTTGCTGGGGATCGTCATTAGCAACGGGCCACAAGTGCAGGATTTGCTCCCCTGTATATATATGCACAACTGCATGTGGGTTTGAGCACTTCCTGCCTGTTTAATACCACACAATTCTTTTCAGTTTGTATATATAGAGATGCCTGGAGGTGAATAAACTCCAATTTAAATGTGCCTGTTTTCCATCTAGAGGCTACATTTAGGTGCACCTGTGAGGCCTGGGCCATATCAGTCAGTCTTGAGTGGGACTCACAGACTCCTCTCTCCTCCCATTGCAAGCATGGTTACATGCTGGAGGTAACTGGTGAGTTGTTTGTGAGTCGGCCTCATGCTCCTGTAATTTGCCCACTGGCTCCTGGTATTGCCCACATGGCACAGGTAGGGGAGTGTTAGGTCCCGGGTTACTTAAGAAACCTTGGCGCGGTGCTCAGGCTCAGACATGTTCTACACCGTAGGACGTGTTGGCTAATCTCTCAATTTTAAAATCAGTTTGAGGGTTTAGTAAGACCAAAGAGTGCACCTGTCTTTGCTATTATTTTGTTATATTGTTATAGAACATGTAACTGCAATGCCGAACGGCAAAAATATTTTTTCATTTTCCACTAATACACACCACAAAAGGCCTTAGAACATATAACTGCACCGCTTAACGTCAAATATATTTTACTTTTGCCACTAATACATGACAAAAAGGGCTATAATTTTAGCAGTTCATCACACAACGGCTAATAAGTCCTTTTTTCCACTAATGCAAGCCTAAAAATGCTTTAGAACATATAACTGCACCACACAAAGGCAAATAAGACAGACATATTTCCTTTTAACCCTCTTAATGCCCGTTTCAAACAGCACTTGCACCCCAATAACAAGAACTCACAGTGCATAGGAGGTAAAAAGCAAACTGCAAATGTATCTGGAGCGAGCCATCCACCATGCACGGTCACATCTGGTGCTCCCAGGACGCCGACACATGGCTCCACAGTGTGGGCTTTTTTTTAACGTGTCAGCTGCTGACAATAGTGTTGCTATCTGCAGCCTGTGCTGTCAACGCATAAGTCGGTAAGCCCAACACTCACCTAGGGACGACCACCTTAAGAAGGCACCTGGCATCCCATCACTGAGCCCAGTGGGAGCAACACCGTCAGAACCCGCAAAGCCACACTCCCGGCACCCCATGTTCTGCCTCTTATTCTCTCTCCTCTCATTTGTCCTCCACTCCTCCTTCCACTGTGCCGTTGTCGCATTCATCTGGACAAGACAGGCTTCAATGGCCCAAATATCTGAGTGTAAAAAAATGACGTCGAAGGATAATCCTCTTGCCCAACGACTGACCGCTGGCTTCTCTAAACTGCTAGCCCGCTAACTTCTGCCGTATAAATTGGTGGACTCAGAGGCCTTTAGAATATTTGTGGCCATTGGCACACCGCAATGGAAGGTCCCCGGAAGGAAATATTTCTCCCAGAAGGGCAACCCTGAACTATATGGCAACGTTCAGCGGCAAGTTAATATATCTCTGGCACACAGTGTCGGTGCCAAGATACATCTGACCACAAACACGTGGTCTAGCAAACACAGGCAGGGAAGGTACATAACTTTTACTGCCCACTGGGTGAACCTTCTGACGGCTGTCAAGCATGTAACCAGTGGCACCCGTGTGTATTTGGTGTTACCGCCACGGACTGCATGCAGGCCTGCCTCTTCTTCTCCTTCTCCTCCTACTCCATCCTCCATCTTCTTCTTGGCTGACTCCTCCTTTTCCACTGCTACCGACTCTTCCACTACATCCCCCAAGCTCCCCAGAATCTATTTGACGTGCCAGGTGAGACATTGCCATGCTGTGCTGCGGCTGCTGTGTCTGGAAGCCAAGAGCCGGTCCTGCACCGGTCCTGCACTGCTTTCATCTCTGGGGTCACAGGCCAATCAGTGGATAACACCGCTTAATTTGACAGTTGGTAAAGTGGTGGCCGACAACGGTGCCAATCTGCTGAGTGTGCTGAAACAGTGAAAAATGATGCACGTGCCATGCATGGCTCACTTCCTGAACTTAGTCGTGCAGCGATTTGTTGCCAAATTCCCCGGGTTCAGATCGTCTTGCGGCAGGCCTGGAAAATCTCTGTCCATTTTAGAAGATCTTACACGGCTATGTCTCGCCTTGCTGACATTCAGCGGTGACACCACTTGCCCGTCAGACGTCTCATTTGTGACTGCCCAATGCACTGGAACTCCACCTCATATATGTTTGATAGGCTTCTCCAGCAAAAACATGCCGTTATGGACTGCCTGTACGAACTCTACAGCAGGATAGGTTCTGGGGATCTTTTTTTTTTTTTTTCATAGTGCCAGTGGATGCTCATGCTCGATGAATGCAGACTTCTGCGGCCATTTGATGAGATCACCAAACTAGTCAGTCACATCCATGGTGCCATCAGTGACATTGTACCTTACGCCTTATTTCTGGAGTGTGCATTGCGTTGTGTCATTGATCAAGCCGTCGAGGAGCAGGAGCTGGAAGATGAGAAATTTGCAATGCTGAATGAATTTCCAGGAGGGGCTACTCCATCTGAGACAAGTCAGCAGGAGTAAGATGAGGATGAAGCCTGGGGGGAGGAGGAGGAGGAGCAAGGAGAGCAGGCTTTTAACTTTTCTGGGATCCCTGGTGTTGTCCGTGGCTGGGGGGAGGAGACCGAGGACAGTAACAGTATTCTGCTGGGCGATGAGCAGGAGCCAGGGCGCTCCACCGCCTCCAATTTATTGAAAATGGGGGCCTTCATTCTCCAGTGTTTGAAGAGGGACCCCCGTATAAAAAGCATAAAGGGCAAGCTTCAGTACTGGGTGGCAACGTACTTAGACCCCCGGTACAAACACATAATGGCAGACATGTTACCAGCATCACAGAGGGCTGTCAGAATGCAGCATTTCCAGGCCTTGCTTTGAGAGATGCTGCATTCTGCTTTTGTGGGTGCTGGCAGATAAATTTCCACCCAAAGAGAAACAGTTGCGGGTACCAATCCTACAGAGCATGCAAGAAGAGGGGGGGGTTTGAAGATGTTTTGTTCACTTTGGATATGAGATCATTCTTGCAGCCAACCCATCGACAGCCCCCCTCAGGATCCAACCTCAGGGAACGCCTAGACCGACAGGTGTCCGACTACATCGGGTTAAGGCCGATGTGGACGGTATGAGAAGCGAGGAACCCCTTGACTACTGGGTGTGCAGGCTTGACCTGTGGCCAGAGCTGGCACAATTTGCCATGGAACTTTTTGCTTGCCCCTTGTCCATTGTCCTGTCTGAAAGGACATTCAGCGCAGCAGGGGGGATCGTGAGCGATAAGCGCACTTACCTAGCTCACACAGTGTGGACTGTCTCACATTTCTAAAATGGGGAGCGGGGGAGCGGTATACTTACAGTCCGTGCGGCTCCCGGGGCGCTCCAGAATGACGTCAGAGCGCCCCATGCGCATGAATGACGTGCCATGTGATCACGTCATCCTGACGTCACTCTGGAGCGCCCCAGGAGCCGCACGGACGGTAAGTATGCTGCTCCCCCGCTCCCCACTACACTTTACCATGGCTGCCAGGACTTTAGCGTCCCGGCAGCCATGGTAACCATTCAGAAAAAGCTAAACGTCGGATCCGGCAATGCGCCAAAATGACGTTTAGCTTAAGGCCGGATCCGGATTAATGCCTTTCAATGGGCATTAATTCCGGATCCGGCCTTGCGGCAAGTCTTCAGGATTTTGGGCCGGAGCAAAAAGCGCAGCATTCTGCAGTATTTTCTCCGGCCAAAAAACGTTCCGGTCCGGAACTGAAGACATCCTGATGCATCCTGAACGGATTTCTCTCCATTCAGAATGCTTGGGGATAAAACTGATCAGGATTCTTCCGGCATAGAGCCCCGACGACGGAACTCTATGCCGGAAGAAAAGAACGCAAGTGTGAAAGAAACCCTTAGTAAATAAAAGCTGGGATGACTTTGTCAAATGTTGAGTAATGTTTACAAAAGAATAGCAGACAGCTCATAATGCATGATAATCATTTTGAAAATCATTGGGAAGAACATCTGAACAGATGTATCACTTGCTACACAAATATGAACAGACACCATGATAAAGCCAAGTGTTTTAATGTTCAGTGACAACTCTCCGATACTTGGTTCATTTATCTATAGATTTTTTTTCTGATCGCCAAATTTTTCAAAACAGATTTCCCTTCTTAGGCAATTGACAGGTTCCTCATGGGCTATGGAGATACCTTCCTCTGGATCAACAGAATTGGACAATAAGCTGCATTTTTTTTCCCCATAGCTATCAATTCTCTACGAAAGTGACTGTATCCAAAATGATTTATATCAGAACAGAGTATTGGTTAAACCAGGGATGATCAACCTGTGGCCCTGCAGCTGTTGTAAAACTACAACTCCCACCATGCCCTTCTGTAGGCTGATAGCTGTAGCCTGTGCGGGAATGATGGGAGTTGTAGTTTTGCAACAGCTGGAGGGTCACAGGTTGAGCATGCCAGGGTTAAATAAATATTGTGCCAATCATTGGTCAACTAAACTAACTAGCAGCAATGATTATACATATACAAACTTTTCTATATTCCACATAAGAAAAAGCATCAATGAATAATTAAAAATATAAAGGCTAGATGTCCATCATTCAGAGCTTGATCATAACCTTTTCTTCAGGTAATAGGCTCTTGTACTTTTTAAGTGCGTGAGGCATTTACTTACACCTAATGCAAGTCAGTGACAATGCTTAAGTAAACAAAATATCCTACGGCTTAAATCTAGAAAATTGAATTTTCTATTTTCTAAAAGCACCTAGTTCACTACATTCTTTATGCATGGTTGGAACGTGCATTCACAAAGTTAGCGGGAAAAGAAATGGTCTTAAAAAGGCATTAAAGACAAACCATCAAACCCACTAACAGGATTTCTAATTAATTTTTTATGAAATATCTTACGGCAGCTTCAGCGCACATTTTTATTGTGCTGAGTAATTTCTGACTAGCAGTGCTTTTATGTATTTTCATAGCATATATATGTATGTTAGAAATCTTTTCTAATTTATTTAAAGGAAAAACTAAAATCTTGCATTGACATAATTACCAGACCCATTTCAATTTTATGACATTCTTCTCTGCAGATCCCCTGGAGCTCTGTCAGGTTGGATGCAAACCATCAGTTGACAGCCATTTTTCGGTCTCTCCAGAGATGTTCAATAGGGTAAAGTAGGGCTATGGCTGGGCCACTTAAGGACATTCACAAGGTAGTCTCTAATCTGCCTATCTGTTGCCTTGGAGTAATTGTTTTGCTGGAAGGTGAACCTTCAGCCAAGTCTGAGCTCCAGAGAACATTGCATCAGGTTTTCATTAGGAATATCTCTGTACTTTACTCCATTCAGCTTTCTCTTAACTCTGACTAGTCTACCTGTATCAGTCCCTGAAAAACACCTCCACAGCACTCCTCATACTTCACTGTAGGGATAGTATTGGGCAATGTCTAGTTCTAGCCAAACATGGTGCATAGAACTGAGGCCAAAAAGTTCAATCTTGGTTTCATCAAACCAGAGAATCTTGTTTCTCATTGTCTGAGAGTCCTTTAGGAGCATTTTTGCAAACTTTTATGTGTCTTTAACTGGGGAGAGGCTTATTTCTGGTCTGTCTGCCATAAATCCCAGATTAGTGGAGTACTGCAGTGATGGTTGACTTTCTGGAAGTTTCGCCTATCTGCACATAGGATCTCTGGAGCTCAGCCAGAATGATCATTGAATTGTTGGTCACTTCTCTTATTGAGGTCCTTCTCCCTTGATTACTTAGTTTGGTGGGATGGTCAGCTCTAGACAGGGGTGTACATAGAAATCTTTGGGCCCCATAGCAAGAATTTAAATTGGGGGCGCCATGCCCGTTCCCCTCCTACTATGTGCAATGGCTCCTCTCACTTCCCTCCCTAACTTCTCCCCTGCCCCACCTCATGCAGCAGTATTTTGTTCTACAAATTGTAGTACTCACGGCGGACCCCAACAGACCCATTATAGTGAATGTGATCTGGTAGATTTTGGCGGTGTTCAGCATATTTTGACAAGAATCTGGGGCATTACATGATGTAATCACCCAACTGTCCTGCTGTCTAGCATGGCACATGTGCATAGACACGAGTCTCTGGGAAAGCTGAGTGCCCCCCTTTCCCAATCCTCTGTGTTATGCTGGGAGACACGGACATTACTTGCTATCCTGCATGACACATGTGCAGAGACAGGAGTCTCTGGGAAAGCTGAGTGAACCCCTCCCCCTGCCTTTCCATGTTCTTATTATCTGCATTTATGCCTTGCAGGATAGCAGGAAATCTGAGTGACATTACATGATGTAATAACACTCAGCTTTTCTGCTGTCCTGCATGGCACATGAGGAGAGACATGAGAATAGTCTGAGAAAGCTGAGTAACACAACTCCCACCTACCTTCATATCTTCTCATTCCTCTGCACTTGTGCCATGCAGGACATCAGGAAAGCTGAGTCACATTACATAATGTAGTGACAACCAGCTTTCCTCCTGATCTGAATGGCATATGTACAGAGGAATAGCCTGGAAAAGCTGACTGACCCCCCCAATACACCTCTGCACTGTCCTCACCTACAAGTCGTCACTAACTTCATTACTGGTGGGGTTGTGGCAATCCAGAGGAATCAGGCGTGGTGGAGCTAGCAAGAGGGAGGCAGAGCTAGGAGGAGGGAGGCTAGCAGACGGGAGACAGGAAGATAGATGGGGACTTTCTTCCACTGCGGGCCCCTTCCTCACAGGCCCCATAGCAGCTGCGTGGTCTGCCTATATGGTAAGTACGCCACGGGCTCTAGAAAGAGTCCTGGTTGTCCCAAACTTCTTTCATTTAAGAATTATGGAGGCTTTTGTGCTCTTTGGAACTATCAGTGCAGAAGATATTTTTGTTGTACCCTTCTCTAGATCTGTCTCAACAAAATCCTTTTTTTAATCTCTATAGACAGTTCTTTCCTCCTCATGTCTTGATTTTTTCTCTGATATGCATTGTTAGCTATGAGACCTTATATACACATAGGGCTATGCTTTTACAAATCATGTCCCATCAACTGAATTTACCAGAGGCAAATCAATCAAGGTGTATAAACATCTTAAAGATGATCAAGAGAAATGGGAGGCCACCAGAGCTTCATTTCAAGTGTCATATCAAAGGGTCTGAATACTTATGTCTATGAAAATGTTTTGCTTTTCCTTTTTAAAAATTGCATTTTTTTTTTTAGCACAAGGACATAACACAACAAAATGTGAAAAAAAGTGAAAGGGTCTGAAGACTTTCAGAATGCATTGTATATATTTAATCAAATAAACATAAATAGGCAGCATTCCACTCAAATGAGGTGGCGTCTTCATTAACTTATATGTGTGATATTTTGGTCTATACTGAATCTCAAAATAGACTTTACGAATTTGGTCTGAAATATCGGACTTTGTAGGTCAAATGATGGACATGCAGTGCTGCTTTCTTTTCTATCTATTTTTATTTATTTGCCTCTTTGTGTGTGTGTGTGTGTGTGGGGTGGGGGGGAGTAGGTGTGTACATAATTTATTTTTGGACTTAACACATCAAAATTTCCTTATGCTTCATGGTAATGAATCAGTTTTCCTAAAATGGCTGCTGCCTGTGTTAGAAAGTGAAACTAAGTGTAGAGGAGACAAGGCCGGGAACGCAAGATCAACCATAAGCTGTCCAGCCATCCTATCTGCAGAGAGCCATCCCCTGTGATATTACAGCCCTATAACACCCTCATCCAACGTAGTCTTCGCCATTGTCCTCTGAGCTGAGCATAGGGAGAAACATGGCTCATTTGATAGGAATTATTTTGCTGAAAACGATTAATAAAGGAGTTTTGGAGGGGGACTGCAGGGAAAGTGCAGGGAGAGTGCAAGGAGAATGCAGGGAGACTTAGGCTACTTTCACACTAGCGTTCGGGCGGATCCGTTCTGAACGGATCCGCTCATAATAATGCAGACGGAGGCTCCGTTCAGAACGGATCCGTCTGCATTATATTAGCAAAAAAAAGCTAAGTGTGAAAATAGCCTGGGACGGATCCGTCCAGACTTTCAATGTAAAGTCAATGGGGGACGGATCCGCTTGAAGATTGAGCCACATTGTGGCATCTTCAAACGGATCCGTCCCCATTGACTTACATTGAAAGTCTGGACGGATCCGCACGGATCCGCACGCCTCCGAACGGCCAGGCGGACACCCGAACGCTGCAAGCAGCGTTCAGCTGTCCGCCTGTCCGTGCGGAGGCGAGCGGAGCGGAGGCTGAACGCCGCCAGACTGATGCAGTCTGAGAGGATCCGCCTCCATTCAGACTGCATCAGGGCTGGACGGCTGCGTTCGGGTCCGCTCGTGAGCTCCTTCAAACGGAGCTCACGAACGGAAACCCGAACGCTAGTGTGAAAGTAGCCTTACTCTGTGTCAGTTTTATTTATTTATTCCTACATTTACTTATTCCTACATCAGCCATAGACTAAGATATGCAATTCAATACAAAAGGGTGGATGCCTTTATTATTCTGGTGTCCACATGTCAACCAATACCATCCAGTCTGCACTCCTTTTCAGTATGAAAACCTTCTCATGGGCTTGGAGACGTGTTCTCAGTGTGTAGGGGGGCGTTTGCCGGTTTGTGAGCACTAAATGCAATGCACTGGGCTTCTTCCCTTCAAATGTCTATACACATTAGAGAAGTGAAGTCTGCATAACGAGATATACATATTATACCTCTGCTGCGGCTTCGCTATCCCTTTCTGAATACATATCTGCTTTTAAGATATGTATATCTGCCTTGTCGCTAGATTCGTACCGTTTTACTGACAATAGCCGTAGCAATGTCTCGCAGATAATCTCAGACCTATAAGAACCAGTAGAATGATCTTCACTAGATACTGATCACTTTGAGCAGTATTGAATGGGATCCATGCTGACAGTGATGGGGGATGGGCGGCCACCTGGCTTATCAGGCAATGGACATGAGTCATCCTTCCTTATACAGGGATGGGGTGTGTGCATTGCACTGTCCAGCCACGTTGATGCCCTCCACTGTCCTTTGACAAGTACCTGAACTTTCTCATCTTCCTGTGTCATCACTTCCTGTATCCTTGTTACATGAAGTAAGTGGTCGGGTGAGTGGCCAGCCCCTTTCTATTGTTACTGTGACTAAATAAAAGGTGAGCAGACTGTGGAGGAGGGGAGTTGCTCAGAAGAACTCAAGATAGTAACACCTTTGTCTGACTGCGATTGAGAGATTTTTGCCTTTCCTTACACAAAGCCTCATGCGAGCGGATTTCTAATTTTAATATTTCTTCAACAATATTAAATGATGTGGAAAAGGAGGAAAAGCAGATGGAAGAAGGGTTCCCACCTATAGGACAGGAGAGCACTGGGGTTGGAGAAGGGGGTATGCCAGAGCTGATTAATATTTTCTGTTTACTGTCAAATAACCTGCAGGAGTTTGCAGGTCAGAACATCAATAATTTTCATATTTGTCCCCACCTAACCAGCCAAACCCCATACCAGCAAAAGCCCATGTTTAAAGGTGCATTAAAGGTGCCATATGGTCATTAACAATGAAGACAGACTATACAGTGCTGTCTTCATTATTAAATAAAAGGCAGCTATAGGCTAATTGGCCATGCGGTTCTTCACCACAGCATGGCTGCAACCCATCCACGGCATGGCTGCTCCGCGTGGCCGTACCCTAAGGCAGAGTGGCCTGGGTATACCTGATTTATAGCAATTTGTGACAAATTAATTTGGTACAATTTAAATTTCTTGGCGAACTTCGGCAAAGTTGCTGAATCTAATTTTTCAAAACTTTGCTCAGTTACGACCACCCTGCAATACAGCAGTGGTGACCATGCTTGCAGACTATAGGAAAAAGAGATGGCCTCTCTGGTAGTCAGGACTCCACATAGGTAGACATGGCCTTGCTGTTCGCCTGGCGGTCGTTTTGCGGTGAACTTTGCATGTTCGTTATTCGCCGAACATGCGAACATATGGAGGTATTCGCACCCGCTATATTCTTTTACATTATGAAGAACTTTGACCCATGACACATCCATCAGGTGGTACAGGACAGCCAATTGAGATGTTTCAGCACATGGACATACCCCCTACCTTATAAATAAACCTGATCTGGCCGCCATTTTACATTCAGTCTTTTGCCAGTGTAGGGAAAGGTTGCTGTGTGGAGCAGGGACAGACTGTTAGGGACACCAAATGCTAGCTAATATGGCCACAAAAGTCCTTTTAAGGACTGGTATAGGTGTGCTATCGATAGGTGTGATACACAGAGGGGTGCAATATACTTATAATATACTTTTATAATGAGTCAAAAACACATATCTATATAGTGATCAGGGGCCTAGGGGCTGGGGGCTTACTAGGGCCATGTTTATATAGGGTAAGGTTCTGGAGGGGGTCGATCTTATAAGGGCGAGTGGTCTGTGGTTAGCTATCAGGGCCAGAATAGCACCCCCCTGTAGAGCAATATCAGGGACAGTTCTTTGCCCACCCTGTCCTTCAATACCACATCATCATCTAGCCCAGGGATAGATGTTTTTTGCTTTTCCTCCAGGATTCATGGATGTGCACTGGAACCCCTCGGATGGTGGTAGGACATATGGTTTCTGATTTGGTGCCGCCGAGCACCTGATTTGGTGCTGCCGAGCACTTGTTATTGCCTACCACATCTATGCTTTTTGCTTAACTTTAATAATTTAAGTTATTTTCATTTTGAGGGATATCTTTTCCATTCACACGTCCGCAAAATGGGTCCGCATCAATTTTGCGGAATGGGTGCAGACCCATTTATTTTCAATGGGGCGGAATGTGCTGTCCGCATCCGCATTTGCAGATCCGCACTTCCGCATCCATGCTTCCGTTTCCGCAAAAATATAGAACCTGTCCTATTCTTGTCCGCAATTGCAGACAAGATTAGGCATTTTCTATTACAGTGCCGGTGATGTGCGGTCTGCAAATTACGGAATGCACATTGCTGGTGTCCGTGTTTTGCGGATCCGCAAAACACTTACGGACGTGTGAATGGACCCTGATAGTAACATTATTAAAGGTTACGTTTTATCTTTATGTATATTCTAATGGATTGCCTTCCTTGTACAATGTTATAATATACTTTCTATGTTAGAAAGTATATTATAGCGCATTTGTATTGTGCGACAGTTGTGTGCGGTTCTGCTGCGATACTGCAGGTATATAGAGGGACAAATAATTTCTACTGGTGTGATATACCAGTCACCCCCCAAAAAAATGATTTAAGCGGGGTGTTGTGTACCAATATACTTTCTTCATAGTGCATTTGGGTACTGTATAGTGCATTTGCGCATGCGCGTACGCGAAAATTATATTGGCAATATTTCGCATTGAAAAAAATAATGGAGATCGCAAATTCGAATAATACATCTAGTTATGTCACTGTCCATGTTGTGGGACTATTTGTGCACTTCTAGTAATTATTTATTGGCTGCAAATATGAGCTGAAGGTTTTTCAGGTTCGCCTGCTATTAAAATGAAGGGGACCCTCCACAAACTTGCGGTTCACAAACATTTGATTGTGTTTGCGAGATTCCGTTCGCGAACCGTCCCGGCAGATGTTCGTCCATCACTACACATAGGCACACGTGCCCAGCAGCTCCTATCCCGACCACCTTGTATCTGCCCTGCAGCGGTGGCCGTAAGCCCTGGAAATAGGCAGTGCATAATGTGATGGAAAAATTAATCAAACCAGCAAAGGAGTCAATATGGGCATTCACAATACATTAGTAAGCGCCTTGTATTAACTTTGTCTATATGATAAATGTTGTTTGGTGAAGTGAGACAAGCCCATTAAACAGGGTTACAGATACCCCACAGACGTTTTTCTCCCAGTCTAATAAACATAACATATACATTTTGCAATGCATGTTAATAAAAGAGTCAGCTACTTTAATTGCCAAGTAAATGACAATTAGTGCATGTCTATAGTTACCGTATATTTTTCTATTATACAAGGCTGGCAAATGGTTTATATTCTTTTCTGAGCCCCTGCAGCCTGCATACAGCAGTGCTTCTTTATATTTCACCACTGAGTGTTAAATGCCTACTTTGCTTTATAAACTCCTTTTACCGTTTTGTTGCTCCTCCAACTTAATACTCTGCAGAAGCCTGAAGATGTCACTGTAACTGTATTTCTTTGAAAGAGCTTTAGTCTATGAATATCTCAAATTTCTTCAGTATGGATGAAACACCAGCAACATCATAATAACCCCAGACTGTAAATCACTGTATCTCTTCTAAAATCACATCAAATGAATAAATATAGAATTTATTTTTCATTAATAATATTTTTAGCCACAAAACAAAATGTTGGGTTGTATACTTCTTTTACAATCCATATATATATGTAATTTATTACTAATGTTTTTATTTAATTTACATGTACATTACTTTACGTATAGATAACTTTGTGGATGATAAATCTTGTCTAGATCCACTTGCCGTAAAAACTGGCTATTTACTTACCTGACAGATCCAGTACTCCGGTTCTCCCAGCAGGGCTTTATATTCGTGGCTGCAGTGGCAACATCACATGGACAAAACATGACTGCTGCTGCGAATCACTAGCCTCCGTGGGGCACCCAATGAAGCCAGTGATTAGCTGTTGTTGTGGCATCATCACTGCAGCCAGGTAAATAGAGCCCAGCAAGTAGAATCATAGTGGTGGTGCAGGATCTGTCAGGTAGGTACTTACCAGATCTTTATTGCAGGTGGATCCCAACTGATGTCCCTGAAACTGGGCAACCCCTATAAGAAAGCACCCCAGCATTTCATTGCCTACATAGTGCAAATTAGGCTATTCATAAAGAATAAAGGAAAGGCTTTTATGTATGTCTTGTATATAGGTGTTTTAGCTGATTTGCCATTTATGGGTTGTCTTAACTCTTTCTTCCCCTTTTCATATGTTCCCCCCAAAGCTGCCTCCATTTCCCATTTTGTCTCAGGCAGGGGAACTGGAGTTCTATCTAAAGGAAACTACTGTGAGAACAATGAGGTGGAGTTTCTGCTACTGTACCTAGCTCCCACTGCAGGGTCTCAAGAAGCTGCACCTTATAAAATGCACACACAACATTGATGGAGCCCAGTGGACCATCGCAGGCCTGCAGGTAAAGGTGTCGGGAAGCAAATAAGTCATCTTCTCTTGATAAGTCAGAGAGAATGGGCAGTTGTCAACACCCCCACCCATTCTTGTACAATCCCTTTCATAGAATACAAATATTCTATGTTATTCCTATTATTCATAAATCCCCATGGATCATAAATGAGTGACTACTGTAAATCCACTTATTAGTTGTACATACCTTTATTTCGATACAATATACTGATGGTATTACAGCACAACAGTTGACCAATAGAGTCTTTTTCTGATCTCTTTAGCCTTTACGTAAATTAGATTTAAGGGATAATCTGTATAAATCTAGTGCAGATGAATTTAATCCTGTAGAGAAAGCTCTAAACAGCATAAGCACTACACTGGCACAAGCAAAAGAAAAGTGATGTGATAAAGACAGAAGGTTTCAACCTTGTAAACGTCTCTAGTACACAAAGGATGAGCACGAGTACTAGCAGGATTTATCAAACATATTCCATACTGCATATTTGATACCTATATTGTAAATATTTTAGATACTTTATTTTATTTATCTAAATATATATATATATATATATATATATATATATATTTATATATATATTTAATGCTTTAATAATTGAATGTTCAGTTGAAAATACTTTAGACATCATTATATACCACAGTGATGCAAAGGTCACTTGCGATGCTGATTAGGAGGTGCATTAACATACTATAAATCTATTTCCAACACTATTTTCCATTATTCAAATTATATTTTATATGACAAGATTTATTTGTAGTAGGTATGGGAATATTTCCCAGCGTCACAAATTAAATAGTGTCATGCTCACGGCAGATTTGTGTCCACGTGGCACATTCACTCCTTACTTTACTGTATTACAGAGATGAAGGGGGCCAGTATGACAGCATATAGGGGGCCATTTATCAAAACAGATGGGTCTGGTTTCTGGTGCAAAACTGTTGCACAACATGCCAATTGCAGCATTTCCTGCCACATTTCTGCAACATTTACGTAGGAGCCATGTCACTTTTCAAAGTGGTCAATGTTTAAAGCTGAAAAGTGAGATTATAGCTGGATTATAGCACATTTATTATCTGCGACACTTGGAAATGTTGCAAAAAAAGTTTCATCCTACACCAGGCAGCCCCCCGGTAATACAACAGAAAACTGCACCAAATACACGAAAACTGTGCAGCATTTCATAGATTTGGTGCAACCATATTAAAACCAGACTGCAAAGTGATATGAAAACAATCTCAATGTCCTCCATTGTGTCTCTGTACTGCACCACCTCTATAATGCTTATATTGGACAATACCGGTGTAGTATGATGGAGCCTGACACCATTTTTTTTCCTATGTTGGATGCACATAGAATCTGAGAGAAGAAAGGCAGACAAAGGTATAGCCCCATACCCTTCTATGGTTGCCATATTATAGCTACCTACAGGTTATTGAAAACTCTAGTATGCCCATATACATGAGCCACACAATTTTAACATGGATAATCTCCATGGGAACTTTATTCTTTTTTTTTTAATTTTTTTTATTTTAGTCCTCTTGGCTGGAAAAACACATGCACTTGTTAATACAGTTTGAGGCTCAATATTTGATGAAGAAGATCCAAAAGTCCTTCTGTTCTTTCTTCTCTCATTTTTTATAATTCACTTCTAGCTCAAAAAACAGTATCTGCCGGTGTGACACCAGCCGTGGAAGTTTCCTTCTCAGCTCTGATGCAGTGTATTTTAGCCAACATTAGCAGATGTCAAAAAGAATTGTAGACAGCAAAGCTATATCTTCAAAGGGTTTATGTTGACAGTGCTGGTCAACCAAAGGTTACTCTGGTGATGAGAACACATAATGATAAATTGGCACTGCAGCTTCTAATTCAAGAACCCGTGTTATAAATATGGATACTCTAAAAAAGAATATCAAAAGAGTTGCTCATTTAAATGTAGAGAGAAGCAGAAATAAAAAAATGTACAATACAAACTAACCATCATGTACTTGTGGAGATATGTGTTTATTAATACCCCAAATGTCATGGAGAATATCCTATTTGGATGGCTTTAAAAGTTTGAACATCTTGTAAACTATCCGAAAGAAGTGTAAACTTGTAGTCGAAGCCCTAGGGTAAACAAGCTCCATATTCTACAATATCATTGCTAAATTCAGGAGCATAAGATGATTTTGATTTGCTTTCTAAAGATCACTAAAGGCAACTTGTAAAAACATCAGCCTTACTCCACGGGTGGCTGTAACCTGTCATTTGAAATAGTTTAGTTACAGTAAAGAAAAATGCCATTTCCTTCAAGTCATGTTAAGGCTAATTTCAAAACCTGAAATCTGAAACCAAGTCTCAAGAGCAAGTAAAAGGAAAAAAAAGTGAAAACAAGCTCCTATGAGTCTGAATTGCATGTAACTGCTGCCATCTTAATAAGGTGAGAGCAGTTTCCGAGTCCCCGGCAGATTCAGACACTGCAGCCCAATGCCTGCCATATGGAGTCAGCCTGGAATCTGTCAAGTTCACTTAGTGAATTTTAGCTGTGGGGAGTCAGTCAGGCAAACTAGATGTGAATAAACAGAATGCTGTTGAGATCTTCAGGCTAATACTGGTACAGGCTGGAGTACTGAACCAAAAAATTCAATTTTAAATTAACATGTGTTTGACTGTAAAATAAGGAATAATTAGATTGCTCCACAGGCACAACACAATACCTACAACAACAGACAGCAGTCCCATGTTCTGAGATGATTTTAAGGCTTGTACTTGACAAAGTGCATATATGAAAATGGAAGAAGAACATGCAAAGTCAAGTTAGACTTGTTCCCATACCTTGTGTAATAATATCACCTGTACTTGACTTTTGGCATGAATCCTCTTTCGTAGCCTTAAGGATCCTCTAAGCTAAACCATGCATCTCTAAATTTCTCTCGTATATATGCAGCATTACATCTCCTGGGAGTCTCTTTTGGGTATTCACTTTTATTGAATGAGACACTTGGAAACATGCTTTGTACAATATGTTCAGATGATGTCTAGAGCCATATTATAGTAGCCTGGGCAAATTGGTGCACCAAGACAACATATCAGGCTGTAGGGGGCTAAAACGGGAACTGGTTGGTTGAACATCTCCTCTTGAATGATTCAAGAAGAGACATAAACATATTGTAAAGAATGTCACTTGTTTAATGGTTATAAGGTTCATGGTGGCCACATACTAGCTATTGAATTCCATGGACATACAGTACATGACTTTGATTCTAGTGTCCATCTATTATTAGTGAGAAATATGGATTTGTTTTCTCGATTTTTTTAAGGAAAATGTTATGATGCAATTGCAGGTAGTATATTTTTTGAGGAAAAAATTTGTTATACCAAGTTAGTCAAATATGTAGAAATTTGTGTGAAAAAGCTAAAAGTATTACAAAAATAAATTTTTTATGTAATTTTATTATCTAACAAGCTTTGAGGGCACATATGCAGATGTAGCTGAGCTATATTTGACTCTCATAACACATGGCACAGTGTTATCTTGGTTATCTCCTGAAGAAAGCCATTGAAAATTGAGTTTGCTTATTATATGGCCAAAACATTGTCTAGAATTTTTTTTTTTTTTTTTCATTTTTCCATACAGTATGTTGCTGGAGCACTGGTAATCGTTAGTTTACAGTATCTATTTTATTTATTTGTGCTGTATAGAAATTAGATGGCAAGTGTCCAGTGACCATTCAAGTATCCTGGACTCTTTGCCATAAACCCTTCCTAACTCTTTCCTCTTGAACAACAGCTCTATGGGTCTCCTCCATCATATGCATCCTATGGTACAGAGCCATAAGTCATCTGTGTCCTATCACACTGGAGACCTCTAGAATTATCAATGAAAATTGGGGTAAATTGTGGGAGATAACGGCACAGAGCCCAGGACATTTGAATAACCAATAGACATTTGGCATCTAGTTAGCATTTGGCATATTATGCCATAAAACTTTGCTTTCTCAGTAATACCTCTACTCAGATGGGCAAAATTACTATCTGCTTCCCTTGTAACCTATATAGCACTATTAGAGGGGGAATAAAATTATGACATGTTGCTCTTAAAGGGGTTGTTTGAGATAAAAAAAAAAACTGTGCTACTCGTGTCACTAGGCTGTGTCAGGCATTGCAGCTAAACATTTAAGTGGATGGAGCTAAGCTACAATATGATACACAAACCATGGACAATAGTAGTTGTGCTGACTCCATGAAAAAAATAATAATAAAAACAACCAGATATTTTTCCTAATCTTATGCAACCACTTTAACCAATATTCAAATAAAAATACAAATTTGTTTTACTGAAACTATTGCTTATTACCCTACAGACCAAGACTATGTCCTCTTAATTCTCCTTTTCCCCAGGATTTCTTACCATTTTCTTACTACTTGAGCACTGATAGAAAGTTGTAGGAGCTGTGCTTATTTATTTATGTATTTCACTACTTCATTGATACTCTTCCCTACTCCAATAAACTACAGGGCACAGGGCTGCTCAAACAAATAATGAGTCATGTGCTTTGCCACTAGACATTCCATATAATGCAGCATGGCTGAGAAATATGTATTATTCAGTGTTGCATTGGTTCACACGTAGTCCTGTAAATGGAATATTAAATATTAAAAAGTTGATATGGCCACATTAGTTATGTGCCTGTGCAAAGGGAAGGCTAGCAAAACAGCTACTAACTATAAAAATCAATTTTTCATTTTGTATGTTTTCCATCACACAGTTCCAAAATATTTATACAGTGAAAATCAGAAATATATATCAACTAACTGTACTTAAAACACAAATTTTATTTTATCAATATGCATAATAGTTAAATGTGATGATAAAAATGTCATGTTAAAGGGGTTGTGTGAGATTCTAAGAAAGTCTAGCTATTTTTTTTCCCCCCAGAAACAGCAACACTCTTGAACATTGACTGTGCCTGGCATTTTAGCTCAGTTCCATTCTGGAGGCCCTTACATGGCCCCATGGAGCAGATGATTGCCTCTTCCTTCCCGATAATCACTTGCTCGTCAGTGCAGAGGAAAGCTGTATTTGCATGCAGTGATCTCCTCCTTTGGGCTCTTCAGACGGCCAAGGGTGCGGATCCATTCATTTCAATGGGGCCGCAAAAGATGCGTAAAGCACACTGTGTGCTGTCCGCATCCATGGTTCTGTTCCGCGGCTCCACGGAAAAGATAGAACATGTTGTATTCTTGTCCGCAATCGCTGAAAAAGAATAGGCATTTTCGATTATGCCTGTGGCCATGTGCGGTCCACAAATTGCGGAATGCACATGGCCGGTTTCCATGTTTTGCAGACCTGCCGTCTGAATGGGCCCTTAGTATGGGGAGGAGGAATTTGTAATGCCATCTCTCTTCCCATACAGAAATATTGTTTTCAAATGATGTGTCCGCATGATCGATCCTATTACTCGATGAACGAGTGTATCGCTCGTTCCTCAAATAATCAGCAACACCTCTATACTGGTAGATAACTAACAAACGTTCTTATGAATGCTCAATAGCAATAATCTGCCCAAACATCGGGCCATGTAAAGGGGCCTTTAAACTCAACATGAACAAATCATGGACAAATCTAAATTCATTATCCTTCCACCATCCCCTTATTCTCCCTACTGCTCCAAGCTTTTGCAAATCTGACAAGTCCGCTAGTTTGTGATAACCTTCAAATCTAAGGCTACTTTCACACTTGTGTTTTTAATTCTGCCATTGAGATCCATCATAGGATCTCAATAGCGGATGAAAATGCTTCAGTTTTGTCCCTATTCATTGTCAATGAGGACACAACTGAACTGAATGAAATGGAATGCTCCAAAATGCATTCTGCTCCGTTTTGTTGTGCTCCATTCGTGGACAGAATAATACTGCAAGCAGCGTTTTTCTGTCATCGATGTGGTGCGGATCAAGACAGATTCGTCCTGACACACAATGTAAGGGAGGGATAAGTTTTCTCTGACACAATAGAAAATTGATCCTTCCCCCATTGACTTTCAATGGTGTTCATGGCGGATCTATCATGGCTATATAAGACATAATACAACTGGATCAGTTCATGACGGATGCATGCGGTTGTATTATTGTAACAGAAGCATTTTTGCAGATCCATGATGGATCTGCAAAAAACGCTAGTGTGAAAGTAGCCTAACGGTAATTCAGAAAACCAAGTCCAAGCCCATAAGACCTTTTGCTGCCTCCACCTCATAAACATTTCTTGTATCTGCTCTTTACTAAACTTGGAGTCAACAAAAATACTTGTACACCATCATATCCTGGCTAGTCAACTATAGCATCCTTCTCTGTTATCTCCCCCTCTACTATGCTCAGACCCCCACCCTAGTTTTTTTTCCCCACAAATCTGTTACACAGTAGATTCACCTATTTTCTCATGTCTCTCCTATTTACCAGTCCCTTACTTCATGGTCTATCCATAATCAGGATCTGCTGGAGATCCAGTCACTAGGGTGGAGATTAATGGTGGGCGGCACAGGTTAAAAAAAAATAATAATAATATCTGACCTAATTTGTTTTTGGTTTTTTTAAGGAATAGATGTGAGGTTTATGCTACAAATGACAGTGAGGGGCATGACCTAAACTGATAAGATGTGCAGCAGTAGAGCTCCCTCTACTGTGTGTCCTAAAAGTGTGAGCTTTAAATACGACCCTGCTCAAAACTCAGTAAATGTCAACATACTACAAATACATACAGGTGACTCCACAACCTGTCTCCACCCAAATCTCTGCCCTGGTCTCCTGATCAGTGATGGCCAGTTCACGTGTTCGCCCGCAAACACATGTGGTCTGCCATCTAAATTCACAAGTCCAGCGATGCACAGGTAAACCCTTACCTGTGCCTGTGCTGTGAGCCGGTCTGAAATAAATGCGGTCACCGGGAGCAGGCAGTTCCAAGAACAGCCACAGGGGGCCTTCATCTGGCTGTTCTCGGAACTGACTGCTCCCAGTGAACGCATTTGTTTCAGACCGGCTCGCGGCACAGGTAAGGGTTTCCCTGTGCATCGCCGGACTTGTGAGTTAAGATGGCAGCCCGCATGTGTTTGCGGGCGAACACGTGAACTGGCCATCACTGCTCCTGATATCTTCTCACATATAAACACCTTACAACATCACCCCCCATTTTGAAACACACTAATCCAATAAAATTGACTTTTGCTTTTGTCACTTTCTCTTGCACATTGCAAGCCTTCTTGGTCAGGGTCGTCTCTCCTTCTATGCCGTTATTCAGAACTCTCATGCGGTCTGTTGTATTTGGTTATATGCTGATATCTTATGTATTTAAATCCTCCTCTGTTTTATATGTATAAAGCCCTGGAAGTTAATGGTGCTATAAAATAAATGATAATAATAATAATTTACGATATATGAAAACGTTCATAGTTTATTGAGTTTTTACCCTATATTTTCCAGATCTCTCAGATGGATTACATGGTACATTTCTTGCTATTCTGCCTGTTTTATTTGCATTTTATTCTACTGGAGCAATTACATAGTTTTATCTTGTTTATTGCATCAAAGAGCAAGTATAACAACGTCCATCCTCTGTATTGTGCACAGGGAAGAACATTAGCTTGTTTTACACCCAAAAGCTTTGATTGCCAGTGGTACTTACAGAATTGTCCTGCCTGGTGATTTACAGTGATCTCCTTTTTTCTTTATAGTGCAATGCATCTGTGTGTATTGTACGCTACCTCCTTCATCACCACTTTCTCTTTCCTCTGTGATATAGCATGCCATAACTCAAGTGTGTGACATCACTGCAGTGAATTATAGGCTATTCTTGATGTCAATTCAGTGAATTACAGCATTATTTTTCAGCTAGGCAGAGTTCAATTATTAGCCGTATACATGTATTATAAAAACTACATTAAAACAATGTTAGAGTTCACGCACAAGCCAATAAAACCAAAGAAATTATAACTCGAGGCTGTCACTGTGTTCTCAGCTCAATCTAACACAAATACCAAAGAACATACTGTTCTGTAAAAATAAAGCAAAATCCTAATCTCATTTGCATAAGGGGTGACACATTTTCATTATTTATTTCTGCCTGGGAACACAGACTTTTCACAAGTAAGTAATGAATCACTGTGCTATCAGAGATATAAGGCTGCTCTGCATTTCACCAAAAAGTACAAACTCTAGTATTTGTATCTTAGAGGTTTTTTTTTAACTCAAATACGATAAAGTGATACAATAATTTAATAATGCCTGATGGACCCAGTTGAGAATTAGTGACCTTACTCATATAATGTGAGAGACTCAGCTGTCAAATATTTGTCCATGAGTAGACAAGAATCTATCACCGGGGCCAGTCATTAACAATGGCACAAGCAGGAATTATGGTGGGCATTTATGAAGACCAGCATTTTGCACGCTGGTCTTATGTTCCTCTGCCCTGCTAGAGAAGGAGCCAAAGTTATGTATTCACTTTATGAACATCTTCTTCTCTTTGGCTTCTACATAAGTTTGGAACTGCCTCCAGCTGTCCATGTGACAGACTTAGATCTATGCCAGCTCCCTTGCTGGCATAGATTTAAGAAATTTTCCACGCCAAAAACCAGTGTGAAGAATGATAGATGAGTCCGACCTGCCAGCCCTCCCACTTCCCCACCCACGCCATGTCCCCTTTTTGTCAGCACTCTGTAAAAGTGGCATGAACAGTGAAAAGTAACAGATTTTGCCTCAAAATCTGTGACTTTAATACACCAAAAAGTGTATATCAGTTAATAAATGTCCCCCTATGTTTTATGTTACTACAGACAATACAGTTTATCATTACAGTATATGCTTGTCAGTTTGCTGGCCTCATGTATGATATATGGACCATTTGGTACCTATTGAAGTCTATGGGCCCAAACTGTAATTTTGCATGTCTCTGATGTCCAAAACTGTACATGGGAGGTGATAACAGTATAACTTCACTTTCTGGAGAGGTCAACATTGGGCTACACACATTAGAATTGTATATGGCTGAACCCATGGTTTTGGTAACACCAACAAACCACCTAATGTGTATTAGATGGTCTTTTAGATTTCAACATGCTTGGTCTTTTTCATCTAGGGGAGATTAGTTGCTGGCAGAGGAGTCTAACAGCTGCCATGCATGCATGTGTATGGATGGGTTGGGTGTATGGCAGGGATGGCTAATTTTATTCTGAAAAGATTATTCCCATCTTAGACATTTCTAGAATATCCATATGATATGCCATTAAGGTCTAATAGATGTGTTTTCAAACTTTGAAGCTCTTACTTTTTCTTGGAACGGTCGTCTCCTGATCCTCATACCATCTGGGACCCAAACACTATAAGATCATTATGGAATAACCTGTAGATGTGTCATCCAAGTCTGTTCTATGTATAACCCTTTAAGGAAGGAAGACTTTACCCTTGACAACTTTGCTCTACTATTTTGTATTTGCATGTAATGACATCCTTTATCTTTTGCTGTTGCTTTACTTTTTGTGGCCTTCATAATTCCATTCCAGGGTCTGAGAGGTGAATCAAATCTGCTATTTATTGTCATGTTCTTCAACCCACTAGGCAAACAGACTTTATCAGAAAAAGTGGTTTATCTTAATCTTAACAGATAGTGTTGTGCTATATCTTCTTACAGCATTGGGTAAGATGTTTATCAGCCCGCAGTCTGTGTAGAGTGAATTAAACTGAATATTCAAAGATACCATTCACTAAACAGTGTACTAGGCCAGCCTATGTACTTACTGTAAGTGATGAGTGCACTCAAATGCAGTATCAGGAAATACATACAAAGTTTAAGTAATTGTAAATGATTTCTTAAAGGGTTTCTCCTTCTATGTTATTTGTTAATAAATGCATGATAAACATATTAGTAAGTAGGGATAGACTAGACCCACGGATGATATGGGTTATCGATCCTTTACCACTTATCTTTTATTTTGTTTCATTTTTTAATAAGGTCTGATTTATTTCAATTAAGGCAAATTTATTTCAATTAAGGCATGTTCAGGCAGTGCCAGCAAGGATGGATGATAACACATCCATCAGTGCTCATTTGTATCGGCCGGATTATACAGGCCAATGCAAACTGAATGCTGGAAGAAGTCCTTCCTCAGTCATTCAGTTCTGGTGATTATCGGCAGCACATCCCTGATTGCACAGGTAGATATGCTGCCGATAATCGAGCATCTTTCATCCTGATTATGCCAATCAGCTGACAATCGAACATTTGCTCATTCATCCGCTGATCAGCTTTCAGAGAAATGGATGCTAAAAACATGTTCTATTTGTTGCCGTTTACTATTCTTTGACGATCAAAAAAAATGGTTGAATGACTAACCCCATAGACTGACATTTTTATTAAAATGGATGTGTGATGGCCATTACAAAATGTGGCCTAATAGATCCCTAAGCCCTGTGTACATGTGTATATTTGCTGTCCATCACTGTCAGTCACTAATAACACCTTCCCCGTGAACAATGAAGTTAGAAAGAGCAGAGATTTAAATATATAAATTTTACTGAATCTTTTCCCATAATACTATATTTTAATTGGCTCAGCTCCCTCTGCTCTATAACCTGCTGCCTGTAGATTGTAGCACATTTTGTGGTATCATGGGATTTTGAGCTTCTTTAAATAAATGGAGCTCCTACCCCTATAAAGATACAGCATATGATGTATGATGTAGTTTCTAAGATTAGGGCTTTGGACGTTTCTAATGCTCTGGGACTAGTGTTGAGTGAGCATGATCGGCTGAACACCATTTTTACTCGAGCATCGCAGCCAATGAATGTGCAGGGAGGTACTGGCCCTCACTGTAATGCCGTAGCCATGTTGGTTACTGGCATTACATTTAAAGTACCATTATGTTCAGAAAGCGGCTGAACATAAAGGCACTTTAAATGTGGCTTTTATGGTGAATTGAATACACTGTATTCCCATGCACCCCTTTCACCACAAACAAGGGTATATTGTTCAATCTTCCTTTTCTCGTCCTTCTCCTCCTCCATCATATCAACATGCTTTTTAGGCTGCCCTCGCTACTAATGTTTTAGAGGGTCAGCTCAGCAGCAAACCCTCACCACTAATGTTTTAGAGGGTCACCAGCAGGCCCTCGCCCATAATGTTTTACATGGTAAGATCAGCAGCAGGCCCTCACCCCTAATGTTTTAGAGGGTCAGATCAGAAGCAGGCCCTCGCCCCTAATGTTTTAGAGGGTTAGATCAGAAGCAGGCCCTCGCCCCTAATGTTTTAGAGGGTCACAAGCAGGCCCTTGCCCATAATGTTTTAGATGGTCAGATCAGCAGCAGACCCTCACCCCTAATGTTTTAGATGGTCAGATCGGCAGCAGGCCCTCGTCCCTAATGTTTTAGAGGGTCAGCAGCAGGCCCTTGCTCCAAAAGGTTTTCAGGGTCACCAGCAGGCCAACAATCATAATTTTTCAAGAGTGTGTATGGTGCCCCCCCTTTATGTGTAATAAAGGGTGAATTGGAGTGCCGGTTCCTTGTAGTTTTTGGCAGCCCTTTCACTTAGTACATAGGCTTTATGAGTGTAGGAGTCCCACTACCTGAACTATTGTACCACAATGTGAATAAGGCCTTCCTTTATGTGATATACAGGTTGTAACGGAGTCCCTCTTCCTTGGAATTTTTGTCAGCACTTGCACTTTATATACAAGTACATATACAGGAAAGAATGTTTACTAACAATTTTTCCTATAAAATTGATTTTAGCTTCGGTTTGGTGCGCATTATTGTCAGTCTGTAAAAGTGGCGTACTACTCAGACAACATCGTTCCCAGCAGCGACCTAGGAGTCCAAAATGCTTACAGACATCCTCCCCATGCTGTTCCTGAACCATTTCAGTGGTGTTTCTATCAATTTCTGACCTTTTTCTGTGAACCAGACACCCTCCCCTCTTCAGAGCAGGGGGTGCCTGGTTTAATGCTCGGGTTCCCACATTGACTTCTATTGTGCTCGGGTGTTCTGTAGAGCACCCGAGCATCCCAAAGTGTTCTACTTGAGCACTATCTGAGACCTTATGTGCCCAACTGCAAAAATAGGGGTGCTCTAAGTAAAAAATACATAATAGTGCAAAATAAGGCTACTTTCACACTAGCGTTCGGGCGGATCCGTTCTGAACGGATCCGCTCATAATAATGCAGACGGAGGCTCCGTTCAGAACGGATCCGTCTGCATTATTTTTAGCATAGAACAGCTAAGTGTGAAAATAGCCTAGTACGGATCCGTCCAGACTTTCAATGTAAAGTCAATGGGGGACGGATCCGCTTGAAGATTGAGCCACATTGTGGCATCTTCAAACGGATCCGTCCCCATTGACTAACATTGAAAGTCTGGACGGATCCGCATGGATCCGCACGCCTCCGAACGGCCAGGCGGACACCCGAACGCTGCAAGCAGCGTTCAGCTGTCCGCCTGTCCGTGCGGAGGCGAACGGAGCGGAGGCTGAACGCCGCCAGACTGATGCAGTCTGAGCGGATCCGCCTCCATTCAGACTGCATCAGGGCTGGACAGCTGCGTTCGGGTCCGCTCGTGAGCTCCTTCAAACGGAGCTCACGAGCGGACCAGCGAACGCTAGTGTGAAAGCAGCCTAAGGTGTTACCCCGTAAACAATATTTGCATGATGAACTGTGATCGCCTAGAGGGGTTGTGCTGGGGTTACAACTTCCCTGTAGACATAGAATATGGAGGCTGCAGCCAGACCTCCAACCAGTAAATATAAAGTGTCTGGTAAGGGAGAATCAATCAAGGACATCAAAACTGGACTTCACCGGGCTCTGCCGGCAACACTAGTCAGGAGGAATAATCTTTTGGGTCCTTTATTGCAATGTGTGAAATACAACACATTTTGAGATAGGACCAGTCCCTTCACAGTTACATAATGACATTTACAATTACATAAAAAATCCTCACACCATGTACAGTTGCAGTGTGGATTTAGACTCTAATCCTTCTTTAAGTGCCATAGGAATCCAGTGGTAATGTTTCCCACAAACTGCTAATGTCATAGCAGGGTTCCTCTGATTTGCTAGCACTAGATCTGAATGTCAGCTGGAGCCCTGTGGTGAGCAGCTTGTGAAGCATTTTGTGAAGCTTTTTGAAACATTGTGAGCTTGTACATTGCAGTTCTTACATGTGCTAGATTCTCGGCCTTCATTAGAAGGTGGATATTCTGATATTTTACTCTCTCATCTTGGTTAGTATATTAGAGTGTGTATTGGAAATTACTCGCTTTATTAAAATTATATTATTAATTTTGAGCATCCCTTATTCTCTTCTAATTGTTATTATTATTAATACAACCGAGCACTTCCGATTATTAATTGTCCGTTATAGTAAAAAAAAAAATCTTTTAATCTGGTATTTGATAATCCAGACATCCTGGAAAAAGCTGAGAAGAATACTAAAAGTTATTCACCTGGGAGTTTTTTTCTTCTTTTTTTTTTTTTTTTTTAGCAGATTCTCTGTTGAGGTTTTTACTGCCATTTACTGGCAAAATCTTCATGAGAATTTTCTTGCAGACTTTCCACTGATAGCACCTTATGCATAGCAAAGGGTAAAGTCCATGATGGAAATCCACAGCATCATTTACATGCTGTGGTAATAAATCTGTTCCACAGGTCAATTTCCACTGCAGATTTTATACACAGTGCGCAAAAGAGATTTATTTATTGTTCACCTACTGAAAAATGCTGTGTATGTAGAGCAGGTGGGTGTACTATAAGTCATTTTTGCATTAAAAATCTACTACAATTGCACATATATGCACACACAGCTAAACATACATATCCAGGCTCAGACTGGCCCACAGGTGTACAGGTGATTTCCTCAGCGGGCCCCTCTACAAGGTGGTCCCCTAGTCTCCCACCCCCGCACAAGTGGCACATAATACAGTATACTTACTTTACTACAAACATACATTCAATGTACAGTAGCTCAACCACCCTATGTTTATATAAAAAACTTGATAGATTATTAAAGTATCTCCCTAGTTTATTATTATAGACACAATCAGAGCTGAGATGACTTCTAGGTATAGAGGAAAGCTAGCTGTTATCCTCTTTTCCCCAGGACCCACCTTCTCAAAGGTGCTGCAGGGACCCCCATATTAAATCATCTGGTAGCATCTTGCTGCTGTGTGAGCAGGTAATATTTAAATGTATTCATATGGTGGGCCTCAAAATAATTTTTACTGGTCGGCCCTAATCACCCCAGTCCGTCACTGTTCATATCCACACACAAGCATATACAGAAGAACCTCAAGATCCTGGAGTGGCCTAGCCAGTCTCCAGACCTGAACCCAATAAAAAATCTTTGGAGGGAGCTGAAACTCAATGTAACCCAGTGACAGCCCAAAAACCTGAAAGATCTGGAGAAGATCCGTATGGTGGAGTGGGCCAAAATCCCTGCTGCAGTGTGTGCAAACTTGGTCAGGAACTACAGGAAATATCTGAACTCTATAATTGCAAAGAAAGGTTTCTGTACCAAATACTAATTTATGTTTTTCTATTGTATCAAATTCTTATTTCATGCAATAAAATGCAAATTAATTATTTTAAAATCATTCAATGTGATTTTCTGGACTTTTTTTTTTAGATTCTGTCTCTCAGTTGAAGTGTACCTATGGTCGAAATTGCAGACCTCTCCATTCTTTGTAGGTGGAAAAAGTTGCAAAATGGTCAGTGTATCAAATACTTATTTTCCCCACTCATATATAGTGCTATATATTCGTTTTTTAGAATATTTGTCATTTTTTTTCCATCTGAAGTCATGAATGATTCCTCCCTGCTTAAATTGCTTTTGGGCCAATCATGTGTTCAGATAGAAAAAAATGACGAATATTCTAAAAACAAATACATAGTACTATATTCTATAGTCCTATATATTAGTTTTTGACCCACGCCTCTATTGATCACGTAATATTCACATATTATGCAATCATTACCTTGACGAATTTCAAGTAAAAAAAAAGAATGTAGAATATAATGAATATTCAAATTCGCAAATATTCAACGAATATTCTACAAAATATGTTTAAAATATTGCAAATTTGAATATTGCCCCTGCTGCTTATCACTACTAAATTGTTGCTTTAATAAACTTGTATCTGTGCAGTTGAACTTCTTCAGCTCACGATTATTCAGAGGGAACTAAATTAGAGACAAGCTATACAGAATGCATCCTCAAGTCTTGGTAATTACAAATTATTTAAATGAAGGAGGCATTTGTGCACGCCGATTAGGTAAATTTTTGTATTACATACTACTTTTGTTCAGCATTCACTAACAAATTACCTTCCAAGCGGCATGTAGAGAAATGTGAGCATTTCAAATAGATTCATAACGTGCGGCTTTCAAAGCTGTTTATACCCTTGCGTTACAAAGCTGCTGGGCTGTTTGAGAAACAGAAAGCAATTTGGCTATCAGAACAAATTCTACATTGCTCTGAGCAGTGAGGTAATTAGACTATTACTGAATGTTTGTCCAGAGCTACTTTATGGGATTTCTCGATGAAAGTTTATTGAAGAATGAAGAAAGCTGGGGCGTGAAATAAAGAAATGTGTCAATTCTTAACAGGTTACATTAGAGTTTGACCTTCACATTGTTCAATTCCTAATGAAATCATTGCGTTCATTGCTATGGAGAATGTAGGATTTATAATATGCTTACAACTTTTATACTTTCCCAGTAGCAGAAATATATCATTTAGGGTACTGGCTGGGCCACTGGTTACCAAAATTGAATCTACACTGGACATTGACTAGAGGATTTAACCTGTTTTACCATAGAATCCACTCAATTACCTTCCAGCGGAATAAATAGAGGGTTATTAGGCATGTAGAAGGTGTTTCTGCACCTGTTTTGATGCCCTAATGTTCCTAAAATATTCAGCACCCACAGCTAGTTAAGTGTTCTTGCATGGCAAGACCACTTACTGTTATTATAGCCGGATTTACCACCCTATTTCCTCCCACAGTTTTTACACTACATAGACAGTAATATACAGAATTGTGCGGATTGTTCCCGATTGGTGTGCTATTACTTTGTGTAATGCTTTGCCGAATGGTTCACGAAATATCAGCGTTTTTGTGGCAAAATTGGTCCCATAGGAATGAATGGCGGAATGTTCAAAACTAGAGTGTGAGCTGACAAAAGCTAGAGTGTGAGCTGAAAAATCAGGACATGATTTCTAAACTACCACCACTCCCTCATTTTCAAGCCCACCTACACAAATCTTATATCAAAAGGTTCAGCTATCCCTGCTGCAACTAAAAATGTCCACAGCTAAGCCATAGTCCTGATAGTTTTCACAATATGACCATTTGTTTGCAACTCACACCGCCCATTGCCATTTATTTAAACTTCACTCTAGCCACCTCAAATTAGAAGGGCAATTTCTAAACTGCGACTGTGTCTGGGTCTTGTGATCCTCACAATATAAAGCTATTCGCTGTAGGATTTATTACTAAAACCGTTTGAAGATGGAAACCACCAGTGAAGTGAGCAAGTTGGAGCAGTTTGTTTTTAACTGCTCTTCTCTGCCCTTGCTGTAGAGTGAGTTGCAATAGGAACCCAGGTGTGTGAGCAGCCAGCAGAGTGACCAAAGCTAGAGTGTGAGCTGAAAAATCAGGACATGATTTTTAAACTGCCACCACTCCCTAATTTTCAAGCCCACCTACACAAATCGGCGGCTAATAATTTTATAAATGTATGTTTTAATGAAACTGTGAAGCACTTTGGGCCACAACATTGCAATTTAATGTGCTATATAAATAAATAAAAGTTGAAATGCATTTCTCACTCTATCAAGCTTGCCATGTGCACTTTTTAAATTTGATCAATCAATTGGTTAGTGTAATGTTTACTATCTTTACTCACACCAAACACTCCACACAGTTACTCTGCCCACTCCATAAAGTTACTCTGCCCAGTCCAACCTTTCCACAGTTACTCCAGCCACTCCAACCACACAACATTTAGTCAAGCCACTCCACCCAGTTACTTCATCCCCTCCAGTTGTATACTACTGGTGGAGGCAAGAACACTTCATACAATTTCCACATAAATTGTAGATTGTCTAGTTACATATTGCACTTGCTTCATAGCAATAGCCAGGTCAATAGGAGTCTGACTCATAAGTTCCAATATATTCCACCAATGAGCCTTTTTCTAAATAAGATGGTAATATGCACACAAGTAGAAACTTATGATAATTTAGTTTTCCTGTATCTGTGGTGAAGCCACCATTATGCAGTCTATTGGATAACACCCATACACATTAGATGAATGTCAGCTAAATCTGCTGCTTTTATCAGGACCAGCTGGCCTTCTAATGTTAGGGACTTCTCCTTCTCCTGCAGTTGTCAGAAAGGAAAAAGGGTTGTCCACATGGGATTTCAATATACCCAATTCGGTTGTTCTGAAGGGAGATAAGTCATTGGTAGAGTAGTCTGGGAACAGCTAAAGGCCTCTTCAGAAGGGCCAATGATCAGGACAATTATCAAGAAGCAGCACGCCATGGAACACTGACTAATAACTGCCATATGTTTCTATAACTATCCTGTGTAAATAGTCATCTGTTGTCCAAAAACAAAGATTCTCTGGGAGGGAGAGAGCTTAGAATGAAGGGCACTCATTATGGAGAGTGCCTAATAAGTGTAGTATGTGTGTGGAGTTTTGAAGGCCAGGCAACACTCCTATGGGTTTCTGGGAAAGATATTCAAATTATTGCTCCTTTAAAAGGAAAAGACAGCTAAGCCTATCTGATGCCTGCAGATATAAGATATTATCATCTTTATATATTTTCCTCAGAAACCCCAAAAAGTGTTTACTGGCTTACCATACTCCTCACCACTCTCCATAAGGAGAGATGGTGCCTTAACCAAGGCCTCTCAGGAAGCCGAGCAATTTTTTATTTTTTTTTGCACAGCTCTGTTAAAGACAACATACCCGTAAAAAAAGAGCTTGCTGCCTGGTATGATATACTCAGTTTTTCTTTCTGTATGGAAAATATTGACTTGCATGTTTCTATTCCAGAATAGCATGGCAATAGATAACATTTTATGAACAAAAAACACTGATTGGACAATTTGAGGCTACCACCAAAAACCTGGTGTATAAAGAAATAGAGGGAAATTGATCCATGAAGCACAAGCACAGCAAATCACATTATTAAAAAGCACTGATGGAAATGTCTGAGGCTACCACCAGGAGAAAATCTCATTATATGAGACTACAACCAAAAACTTACTTAAAAAAGTAAAAAAATAAAGGAAAATGTATCTATGAAGCACAAGTAGGTATGTATAATCATATATAACTAAGATGAGCAAATCAATTCAGAAGTTGTCCAAAGTTTTCATTCTCTAACAAACCTGATTTTTCTGTGATTTATTTCCAGCAAATCAAGAGAGAAGCCTACACAATCCAGATTGCTTTCCTAAAGGCTTAATATCCTGAGTGTTGAACAACTACGACATAGCTATCCAGTCATCATTCAGTCTTAAACTTCCTAGCATAACTAGAATAAAAGCTCTTTCAGGGACAGAAGCCCATTTCCAGAGCAATGTAGATGGAATTAGCTTTTCTAGCTGAGAGGCCTGGGGGGGGGGGGGGACTTCTGGGTGGATACTATTTCTATTATGGAGACCACTCAGTATATGGGATAAATATATTAAAGGCTAGGTAATGCTCTTCTTCGCTATATATACAAATTAGTATATCTAACAGCTGGCATTAGAGAAAATTCCCCTTTTTTTTATTTATTTTTATCTAATTTGAATATATGTCCTATAAATCCAAAGGAAGCCACTCCGAGAGTACTAATCTCTCTCTCTCTCATCCTCTCTCTGATTTGCCCAAAACAAAATCACAAAAATTCAGGTTAGTTAGAATCCAAATTGGTAGAATTGATTCCCTCATCTCTAGTTAGCCTAAATAGCAGTTAACCGAATAAGTATTCAGCCAACAAAAAACTAAAAGGGTAGCTTACTACTTGGCCCCAATCAAAAAATGACTGATTTTGTCCATAAACCAGACTAAAACAATTTTCACCATAGACTGGACACACAAACATGGGCAAGATTGCAATGCTGCAAAATTGTGATGTATAGAGGCTGAACACCTCATGCCAACTAATATATCTTGCATAGATTGATACAGATACAGAGATAGCATCTCAAAAGGCAGACATTTATGTTGCTGTGATAGATGATGTATATATATATGTATATATATATATATATATATATATTTTTTTTACATGACACCATGTTTACTCTAGAAGGAGCCATTGCCTATGCAAACACTAATATATCAGTATACCAGATACATTTTAAGGGCTATGAACAAGTATAGGAGAAACATGAGCCATTGCAAACAATCATTGGTAACACACTGTATGTTGCCAGCTAGTTTTATTACTGGCATCTACATACAGGTGTGAGAGCAGTTCAACACATTGTGTGCATGCAGCATGTTCTACAGAGGTGCAGCACTGAACAAAATATTCTCTGGCTATGTTCACTTAGCAAATACTACAATAGACAGGTGGCAGAAGACCGTTTAAGCTCAGCTGGCATTGCCAAATGGTGTTTCAGTTTGGCTTTGTTGTTTTATTGCTTTCTAAACTGACTGACAAAAATAAAACATTATGCCAAGGCAAGCCAATATACTGTGTATATATATATATATATTGTGGGGATTTGTTCTGGTAGACAGGCTAGCGGACACAGTATAGAGGCAACAATGTCTTTAACTTAAACAGTTCAGTGTTTTATTTACACATAAGGAAAGTGACAACAGAAAGTCAGTTTCAAGGAAAACTGGAGTCTGGTGTTTGTTCACACCAGGCAGCAACACATAAGTCATTGGATGAAACAGAAGTCCATGTGCTTCCATCCAAACAAGATAGCAGGCCTTAATCCTGGCCCAAACTCTCAGGCCCCCAAAAGGATTAAAGGATAACTGTCATATATATATATATATATATATATATATATAGACAAGGAAAATCCGCAGCACTCCTTCAAGTAAAAAAGTGTGTATTTTATTCACACATATCAGCAAAGACAACGTTTCGGTCCTCTCACAGGACCTTTATCAAGTATTGACTTGATAAAGGTCCTGTGAGAGGACCGAAACGTTGTCTTTGCTGATATGTGTGAATAAAATACACACTTTTTTACTTGAAGGAGTGCTGCGGATTTTCCTTGTCTGCTGATTCTGTCCTGTATCGAAGGACCGCCGCGGGCACCTATACAACTGTATCTGCATTTGGAGGAGTGCTGCCTGACCTTTTTCCATGTATATATATATATATAAATATTTTTTTTAGAGTATTGGATTGTGGTGATTAATATCACCTTGGTGGCCCTATTTCAACTTTTCACTGTGTATTCAATTACCACTTAATTCCACAATTTTGTTCCCTGTACTGCCTACTTAAAATAGGGTTGCTAGGCAGGGTCCATCTATCTGTTGATAGACGGAGCACTCAGCGTGCAGGGTCACATTACTGACAGCCAGGGACTGTAAGTAAATGATTAAAGCCAGGTAGCTCCCCAGCAGCTGATAGCAGTGCCTGGGCTGTGTGCACTTCTCCCTGTCCCTGCGCTTGGCAGACGCTCCCTCACTCAGCAGAGCTGGAGAATGCAGAGTTGGAGCAGCGCAGACCACGGAATGGAGATCTGCCATCTGCTCAGTGTATAAATGAAAGCAACATGTGGTAAGAGGACCCCTTCGTGCTGCAGGGGATTAACCCTTTAGGGGGAGAGCTCTGGTTACTGACACTTTTGGGGGCTATTGTTACTGGTTAGTGCATGTGAGGAGCTCAATGCATTGTGGGTAGTGAGGGCAGGCCGGATTAGCCTCAGGGTGAGGGCAGTGGCGGCCATCTTAACTGAGTAGTGAAATTGCAGTTTTATGCAGACTGATTTGCAAGGTCTGAATCTTATTAAATATGGGGTAAGTCAGTCTAATAGTAACTGATTCTGGAATATCATGTTATTAGTAACTACATATATGAAAATTGAAATTAGGGTCTTAATGTGACAGTTATCCTTTAAGGGTGTGGCAGTCTGTGGGATCATCAAGGACTGTGAGCTAGGGCACGTAAACAATCAGTTTATGGAATTATTATGGACTTTATAATTTACACATGATATGAATATATTATCTAGACAGTCAGTGCATGAGAGTTTTATATAGTTGTTAAATGGCAGTAGTATGGTAGTATTATTTAGATACATCAATGAGCAATTAGGTACACCCTATATAGCAGTATTCTATGGCTGTGAATCTTCTCAATTATCCAGGTCATGGTATATCAGCAATAATGTCACATCAATGGGACTTGCGTTTTCTTTCTTTTCTTGAAGAGAAGACATTCTCCTAGTCATCGAACTGGCTTTCCCGATAAAAGTGGATTATATGAGAAGTCTTTGGCATTAAATACCCCTGACTCATGTTTCAGTCAAGGAGGGAAGGTTTTGATTGCATGAGCTGGAGGTGGAGGGATGAGACATCTGTTGTCTGCCACTTACAATGTTGTTCTAGCATCTCTCCTGAGGCTGTTTAATCAAACTTTAGTTATGCAAATGCAATAAACATCTACCTCCATGACTGAAGCACAAGTCACCAATTGAAAAAGCCAGTCATGTGACAAGCAAAGCATCTTCAAGGAAAAAAGAAATCCAGTTACTCTAACTTTTTATTCTTACTATTCTTTTTATTACTTAGTATTCTATGGTATTCTTGTAGGAGAAATGGAGAAAGGCGAGGCTCTATTTTGTTTATTGTCTGGAGCCTCATTTTCTAGAAAACCAGCCTTGAAATACAGTGAATACAGTACTTTCTCAACAAGTAAGATATTTCATGCTTCAAATGCTAATATAAAAGTAAAGTTGTAAAAAGTTTCAAGTGCCATTTCCTGGAAGACCTGCTGTAGGAAATGAGGTATAGTTCTGACATGTCCTCACATAGTTATTTATATACATATTTACTGCTGCCACCTGCTTGTAACTCAGCTCATATCATAAAGCAGTACAGTTCCCCTGTTTCATTATACTTTGACATTTCTCTATAACTACACAGCCAGCCATTTCTCAGCCTGCAACTGCTCTGCAGCCGCTCTTATTTTATATTACCTAGGTAATCGAATAAAGATCTTTCTATCTGTTAGTAGTATCTCCTCTTTTTTTATACCCAGATGGCACAAAGCACTGCTGGCACATGTGACAACTATAGTACAGCTTCTGCTACGTAAATGAACCCCCATAAACCCCACAGAGTTAGATTAGATTAGGGAATTGGGATATGTACAGAAAGCATGGCCACTGGTCTCAAATGAACCAGATCAGAGCTGTCAGTGGTGCTGAATATGCTTTTTTTTTTTTTTTGCAAAAGCAATAGAACTGATCTTTTCTACTGCCAGGACTTGGTGTTTGTATTTGAGTAATGATCTATTATAATTTTTGTTAGTATGCTGTGCATTACACCTTTTTCCATTTTAAATTGAATATATGAGAACTATTAACTATTCAGTTCAGTTGTAGTTGCATTGACTGTATTTTATGAATTATGCATGATACATTGATAAGTAGATATTCTAACTGCAGCAATGGACCATAAAGCCATTGATACATCACCATATGCAGGCAATCGCTGTGCAGGCATTAGCAAGTGATGACGAACCATTGGACCATCTGTAGTACTGCTTCTTCCATATGAGGAAATATCAGACAGCGGTAAAGCCATATTAGTGTTTTGCCGCCAGGCTCTACACATACAGATAAACCAAAGTAAAAAAAAAAGTAATTATGGTGCACCATAGCTAAACCATAGCTAAACTTGGCATGGAAGCTTTGGGCCACATGGCCACATTCAACACAAAGTGAAAAAATGGCAACTATGAAGTCCCATAGCTAATGTTGGCATGGAAACCTAGGTCTCCATGACCTCCTTCAATGCAAACTGAAAAAAACAAAATAATTATTTCAGACTATTCTCTGTCTTTTACTCTTTTTCTACTTTCTATTCCACTCATAGATCTGTATTCAACTTTCAAATGCCCCTTCATTAGCTGCTGGAGAAGAGTCCACTGAGATTCTGGGCCCCGTGACAACCACTTTGCCTGCTACCATTGTAGCTATGTTTTTAATTTTTGGTAGTTTGGATGAGATGCCGTTATCCAAGACAGATCTGCACTGTACTGATGAGGAGGAAGTACCTCCTTTTGGAGATGTCTAATGAGAACCAGTAATCCCCCCTCCTAGAACAGCATAGAAATAATGTGAGCTTTAGGGAATGGATCGTCATGTTTGTAAATATTGAGTTTTGTTATCTTTTATCTTCATCTGTGTAAATGTGATTTAATTGTATTTATGTATCTCATAGTTGATAAGTGTAATAAACAAATTGTACCTCAAGTCTGTCCTCAGATCCCGCCAATCTATATATGTAGCAACCATTAACATAACAACATACACTGCTGTATCTATGTTTAACCTGACTTTTAACTCTACAAGGGTCAATGAAAAAGTCAATTTGAAATGTGTCGCAACAGTGAATTTAACATGTGAAAAGAGTTTCATTGGAGCTTAAAATTTACCAACTATCCCCAGGATTGGTTGGGTGACAGTAGTCATACTCCCACTGATCTGATACTGATGGCATATCTGGAAATTTTGATAGGTCATCAACTCCTGGAAAAGCCCCTTAGTTGCCACATCTGTGCAGATCACACAAACAGATCAGTATGTACCTCAGTAGTTCTGTGAAAAATTCTTAAAAAGCACTGCTTTGGGATTCCTAATGATACCTCTGAAAATCAATGAATGTTCCTGCCCCAGAAGATCAATAAACAAATGAATAAGAATTACACCAGGAAAATTTAATATAAGCTCATGTTGTAATGGGGTCAGTGTCTGGGTTACATTTCATACTTTCCTATAAGATCCAAGCATATGATTTGAAAATACAAATCTATTTTTAAATATTACTTTGATCTTTCCACTCAAATTCCAGCCTTTGATCGATGGACCTATCATCAATATTTGATACTTAGATCAAATGTGTTTGAAAGATGGTTTGCACTAATCGTGCATGGACTTTGCAAATGATGCATGTTTGAAATTTATACAAAGCTGACTAACTACTTCATTAAATTCTAATAGCTTCCCCTGCCTGAGAAAATTGGTTTTCAACAAATGTCTCCTGTTGTATACTTCCCTTGATACAATGCTTCATATTTCCCATTTGTGATAATTGATGCTAATGCTGCTATAATATTAGAGAGTTGACATTGATTTCCTGATTTTCATTTTATGAAAGTGAATTCAGGTGAAACAGTACATTGAAAAAAGCATAAATAGATATTCCAAACCTGTAGACAGAATACAGGCTGCCAACATAGGTCTGAAGTCACATTGGCTAAATTCCTATTGATACTTAGACTTGCAGCTTCACACATGCCACAAATCCAGGGTTCACATTCGTATTGAAGTATGCTCACATATGCACCACTACTCACAGGAATGACACATGCACAGGATTAAAGAGGTTGTCCAGGTTCACAGATGAACTTGGACATATCCCAGTTTTAACCTAGGCAGTCCCTCTGACATGAACATACAAGTATTTCATGCTCAGATACTCTCCATTGTCCTGCACTGAGTCGTGCAGGGCCAAGGCTTTGCTTTTTTTTTAGATCTGGTGATGTACCGGGCACTGGCTGGGTAAGCTAGATGGAGGCTTCCACCAAAGAGTGAGCCCAATGACATCACTGACACTAAAGGGAAGGCTTTAGCACTGCCATAGTCTGTAAAACTGCTAGAGAAGTGCTAAAGCCCGGCAAACAGTGCTGGTGACATTACCGGGAACACTGGCAGGCAGAAGCCTCCGCCTAGCAGTGTAATAAATATAAACAAACAGCCCTTGTCCTGCACAACACAGGGCAAGGGGAGTATCGGAGCATGAAATGCTCCGATGCTCATATCAGAGGGGCTGCCTACGTGAAAATGGGGATATTTCAGGGTTAGGCTCTGAACCAGGACAACTCCTTTAAGATGGCATTGCAAGACAAGTGTTACACGTAATGGGGAGGGGGCAACACAATAAAACACACAGAAGGAAATAAACCAGAGTCTAGGCCTCAAAGGTAAGGAAGAGGGATGGTGATCTCCTAGGAATCCCTAGACCTATCCTTGAATCCTGCCAGTATGAGTAGACCCTGAAGGTGGAAAAACTTATACACTGGAACCTAGGCCATGGAGACCCTGGAAATCCCTAGGAACAGTGGCAGGGAATGAGACTATTGATTCTTTCCCATGTGAAGGACCCAGCATCTCCCTGAGGCCTAGAAACACAACACACAAGTGTCACAACAAAATGCACAACAAAAGCATTTATCTTTAAAGAGGGAATGAAGATCCACAGGAACAACACACTAGCTCAACAAACACCAAGCAGGAAATGTCAACCGCATGGTAAGCAGCGTGAGAGTGAACTAAATAGAGCCTCAGTAATGACCACAGGCAACACCTGACAAGGGGTGTGGTTATCACTAAACAACAAACTGCAAGGTGAGAACAGACACTGTCAGATAGCTTCACATGCTGGCAAACGCCCTGATCTTCTCACCTTTGTCATGGGAGGGGTGTCCATCTTAATATACCTTCATCGGAAATAATACATTTACCTGGCATTAGATACAGTCCCTCAGCCACCACTAAAGATAATATTTTGAACAAATCAGGTTCATCCATGGTGGAACAAACCGATTCGCTCACCACAGTACGGCCGCTCAGTTTGGCTGTACCCTAAGGCAGAGTGGCCTGGTATAACTGATTTATAGCGATTCGTGGCAAATTAATTAGCAACAAATCCAATTTCTTGGCTAACTTCGGCGAAATTGCCAAATCAAATTTTTCAAAACTTTGCTAATCTCTAATAGGCAGAATTGTATCATTACCATCTATTACCCCTTAGCAGCTCTGCAAGGGGAGGAAACCAGTCCTGTTCATGTTCTAGCAAAGGTTGCTGGTCACCATTTAAAATAATTAGTAATAAATAAATAAATCTATAGGTGATGTATTCACATTAAGAACAGTTGCAATCATTTATCCTACGCTTACATAGAGTAACCTAAATCTGGCCATACATATTCAACAGCTATGTCTCCCGACTCCCTAATACACATACATGTGCATGTGTGTTCAGCAGGAGAGATAAATGCTGCCAAACACTTCTGGTGGGGGATTATCTGCTGGCAGAACAAAAAAAATGTTGTTAAATAAATTATTTTGCCCAATCCTTCTCTCCTCTGAGATCATCTGCAAGAGTCAAGAGCTCCCAGAACACATTAGGTTTTTGGCTGAACAAGCCGAGAACAGCGGGTTCAGACAGCAATACTCTAATATGTGAGGGGCCTTAAGACCCATTGTGTTCACAGGGTTTACATGCATATACCTGTATACAGATCACATAGAAACGACAGAGTTTCGCAGAACTCCTCTAAATGCATCCAAGCCAATGCTAGTAGATACATACAATACTTTTGAGTGCATGGTAATCTTTACTCTGAAAGGTAATATGTAAGCAATATCATTTCAGCCTTACCCATGTCAGGATTATGCAAATATCTGTAACATAGGTCTCATATTAAGATGACATATGCTATGTGTCAGACATGGTAATAAACTATGCTAACAGATAATATTAAAATGTAATGCCCAGAGCAAGACGTAAAATCAAACTGGACAGAAAGCTTGGTAATCCATTCCATAAGAATAAATATTAAGGATTATTTTACTGGAAGATATAAATAAATCTGGTTTGTTGACAAATTGTTTCTAAATGCTGTTTTTCATTTATGTATTTGTTTCAATTATTTTGCACATTACAATGCTCATTATTTTATTTAGTCTTTTATCAACTTCATAGTCTTACTATCTATGTTGGAATACATATTATTTGTCCTCTATGAATAGTATGATTTATAGTATTATTTGTATCTGCTTTAAAGGCAATATACAGCTTTGGTGGTATTTTTTAATTATTGCATTGTACTCATTTTGAGCTAAACATCAATTTTTCAATTGGTCTTTATTATAAATGATGAGCCATTTTCCATGCATAGCTTTAAGCCTATCTACTAGCAGGATCTGTATTTTGTCTCTGCTCCATCAGACATAGAGCTGACTGACTTCATATCTCTGACCTATAAACACTAATTGAAGCTCAATTCTTATATTACTGATAAAAATGTGGCTTGAATAAGTGTTTAGGACCTTTTAGTAAGTTTGAGATAAGGGTTATTAGATGCCCACCATTCACATAGCT
The DNA here is from genome assembly GCF_014858855.1 of Bufo gargarizans. NCBI lineage: Eukaryota > Metazoa > Chordata > Amphibia > Anura > Bufonidae > Bufo > Bufo gargarizans. The sequence goes on from NC_058087.1 coordinate 161,608,387, forward strand.
AGAAAAAACAGTTAACCTTTTGTGACAGAACAGCTCAATATTTTTAATAAAGACCAATTTAATGAAGAACCTTTACTTGACATCCGTACATCCGTATTCATTCATATCCACTTTTAGTTAAAAGCATTGAGGGTCATTTCTTTTAACTCTGCACCAATTTTCTTTTGTAGAAAAGCAAAAAGTTTAACACATTTTCAACTTTTTAGCTTTCTGTGATACCCTTGTCACCTTTCAAAAAAGTGGACGGGACATGGGTGAGAATAGGTTGGGTTCAGGTGGGACTTCCGCATCCTAATCATTTAACAACATGTGTGCCTGAAAAGGGGTGCACATTATAACACAAATCTACTGTAATAAATTTCAGATCAGAGGAATTAAAACCGGAACTCCTTTGAAGTAGTAGTGGTGCCAGTGTCAGGCTGCCACCAATCGAAGAACTGGAAGTTCGACGACACTCAAAATTGCAAGAAAAGCTTATTAATGCACATTGATACAATCAAGTCCAGACAAAAGTAAAATCATCTTTCCCAATAATTACTCGCACAAATCTGATGTTTCGGTCCCCTTGGACCTTCTTCAGCTACATTTTTCTATATAAAGATACAAAATATTGCTCTCTGTCATTGTGCCCACTCCATATAATGGAATGTGTTTTGTTATAAGTTAGGCCCCATGCACACGGCCATTGTTCATGGCCGTGTGCGGGCCGTGGAACCGCGGCCTGGATCCCTCCTGAGAGCAGGAGCGCACGGCGTCACTGGTTGCTATGACGCCGTGCGCTCCCTGCTGCCGGCACAGTACAGTAATACACTGGTATAGATCATACCAGTGTATTACTGTATTGCGGCGGCAGCAGGGAGCGCACGGCGTCATAGCAACCAGTGACGCCGTGCGCTCCTGCTCTCAGGAGGGATCCAGGCCGCGGTTCCACGGCCCGCACATGGCTGTGAAACACGGCCGTGTGCATTCGGCCTAATGAAGTAATTTGCAATTAATCATATTTCTTGATGAAATTCGGTGAAGCACCCAAATCTAATATTTCAAAATTTTTCAAAATTAACTGAAATTTTCACTTTGTTCATCTCTAATGGTGAAGGACTCAGGATCTGTATCATATTAAGGAAAAGCAATAATGCTTAACCGATCTATCTATCCATATAATATGAGAGTCAACATTGCTGTAGTAGAGGCAGAGGTACATTTCAGTTCTGGCACACGAGCAGCCGAAGATGTGACAAATTTATTAAGTGATGTGTGCCTCACAATAAATTGATCAGATCTTCCTCCAACTGAGTTTTTACTATGGCTTGATTGTGAAAAACTGGTCTTAAGTAAACAACCTCATTGTCTGGAATTACAAGCAATCTTTCTTCTAGAAACACTCCTGTGCCCTGGATGTGAATGGTGTTGCATCTTATTCCCATTCAAGTGAATAGAGCAGGACTTCAATACTAGAAACAACAAATGTATTAATATTTAATAGCCATATTCTTTATGTTTGTAGTTTTATACAATACTTTATGCAGATTTATGCTACCTAATTGTTGAGCCGGTTATAGGGAACAAAAGTTACTATGAACACCTGCACCTGATAATCAAACTGTATAAAGGTGTTCCTGATCACCTGGTGAGCAAGCAAAACTATCTCTCATTGGTTGAAATCGTTGTTGATGTGTCACCTAAATCATCATTTCTGGTACGCAGATTGTGTTTGAACAGAGATCTGCTGCCCAGAAACAATGAATCTGTATGAGGACGAGTAGAGGTGATCGCTGCATGTAAATACAGCTCTTTTCTCCACTGCCGAGCAGGCAGTTCTCTGGAAGGAACGGGAAATGCTCTTTTAAGCTATTACAACCTATTTGGGTAGATCTTATGTGAAATTGCACCTCGAACTGGAGAAGAGAATGGGATTTCTCTCCATGATCCCCATAATAACTTTATAGATGCTGTTATCTAAATGGAAAAACATGGTTGTAATGTTATGTTGACCACCCTTTTTAGTGTCGGCCTCCCAAAGCAGGCAAAAAAAAGTTAAAATAATGAAATGAGTCTAAACATTTGTTTTAATCTGTTTAATGGCTGAATTATGTAAAAGGTCTGCTCCTAGAACCTGGTGTACAATTGGTTGTAAATTAGTACTATTTCTCAGAGCTAAATGGCAGCCAGACATGAGTGTCTGCATAAAGGCTACATTAACATTCTTGGATTGGTTGTCTGTCTCTGTACTTTTTTTGACCTGAGTTTGCCAAATACAAATGATTAATATAAGAGCACATTTACAAATGGCAATCCTAAAATGTATCTTCTTAATTGATTCTGTTGCACATTGACAAAGTTCTTCAGTCTATGTTACGCCTGCACTGTGATAACCCTTGAGAAAAGAACCTTTGAAGTTATTTCTTTACAATTCTGGGAGAACTTTAATTGTTCCAGTTTATTTTTGGTAGGAGAATTGTTATTTTTGTCGATCTCTACACAGTATTATGGAAAATCACATAGAGAGCTGTATGTGAATCTCAGAGGGCTTTACTGTTACTTAGTGATGTCTCTATAGCTGATCCAGCAGCTGCACCTTATTGCCATCTCAGCAAAGCAGCAGCACACTATAATGGATAGAAGATGGCCACAGGGGAATAGTGTGAATGCTAAAGAGAGCATTCCTGCCTTTTTCCATGTGTTTGACACTGCATGATACAGTAAATGCAGTTCTCTTACCGGTGGCTTATTAGCTGTAGTAATAAAATCCAATTACTTTATGTGCCATATATCACCAAACACAAACTATCTCAAGGTGCAGAGATTATGGTGGTCTAAGGGAGGCTAATAGTTCCCTCTTTCTCTTATTTATAGACCAGTATTATCAAATACACTTATTACTAAGATCATGTGACAGACTTTGTATTGGGGACCAGGAGTTTTTGGTCTACTGGGACATAAGCATTGCTCAACTAGGGTAAGAGTCAAGGTATGAATGGATGCATCTGTAGACCAGTCAGCTGCTATGGAGCTATTACTAGACTTTTCATACTATGCAGAGTTTTGCTCTATTTTGCATTGTGGGATGTATCCTCCAAATCTCATCAGTTGAAACCCAAGATAAAAAAATTCAGATCTTTGCTTCAGGAGAAGTCATCAGAAGTCAGGTATGCTGGATGAAAAATGAAGTCCATTAGAATGGTGCAAGTAGTGCAATCATGGAAACCAAATCAAATAGGATTACACATTTCTGGACATGCAAGTGCTTGAGGAGACAGGGTGGATGAATGTTCCTTTATGTCAAATAAAATAAAAAGATTGCCCCCAAAACCCCAATTGCTGCAGGTTTCAGGAAACACACAAGTATCTATTGACTCCAAGGCATCAACACAAAACAAGAGCTCCATGCCCAGATAGGTTTGGATCACAAGCGCTCCCAACTGGTAGGAAAATCCAGCACAGGTCGTTAAAATCCATGCTTGATTTTTCTACAAGTTGCAAGGCATCAACCCTGAAATTAGTCTTATGATATTCTTGTATTGAATTTAGAGCTGCACAAATACAATTGGTAATTGACTATTTTGCATCAATTGAAATGCATTACTTTTTAAGTACTTAGAAAGTGAGACCTATTGAGTAGGTCTGTTGAGTAGATTAATAACAATGTAGCAAGATGAGAATTGTACAATGATTGTGAAATACAGATATTCTATTTCCAGACTAAATGCTTTCCACATGTGCATATGATGTATATTGTCTTTATAGATATAGAGAGAAAAAAGCTATATTTTTGAAAATCATTATGACAAAGATAATTAACCCAGCCCATTGTCCCATTATTAGAAAAACAATAGGATTAATTGACTAGCAGCCATTACATGATTATTTTAAGTAAATTATCTTGTATTGTATTTTATGATAATTCCTACTTTCTTTTGATTTGAGAGCCTCAATGTAGGAACTGTGCATGGACTATTTGTACCAGCGTAAATAATAAAGTTATCAAAAAGAAATGTGGCTATAAAGAAATAATTTCACAACTAAAGCTTTTAAACCATCACATGGTCATACGTAGCAGCACTTTGAAGGCTATGGACACCTTTTCAATGAAATTTGTTTTATTGTGAACTTGCATCATAAATTCCAAAAATAAGAAACTTTCTAAATAGCTATTTTACTTCTCCACAGTGAGTGTAAGTCTCTTTCACATGGGCAAGTGTTCTACCAGGATGCGAGGAGTGTAGTGACCGCATAGCATCCAGACTGAATCCTGACCCATTCATTTGAATGGGTCTGTGCATATGAGCATTGTTTTCATGCATCACCATAATCTCTGAGTTCAGGAATAATTGTAGCATGTTCTATATTATGCATTTTTCACACAGCCCTGGCTCCATAGGCCTCTTTGATACGAGCAATATGGATTGTATCAGGATCAGTCCAGGAAAAAAACGGATTGCTTTTCATGCAAATTCAATCAGTTGTGTCTGTAATTGCATTCAGTGTTTACATATTTTTAGTCCGGATTGCATGCATTTTTCTTACACGCATGAAAAAAAATGGAAGAGTTACTAGCTACATATACTAGCGACTATCAGTAAAAATGCATTGGATCTGGATTCCTTCCATTGCCCCTTTCATCTCTGCATGAAAAACACACGATATAGAACAAGCTGCAATGGCTGCTAAGACATTAGACTGCAGTTTTTTCACACACGTAAAACAACATGCAATCCAGATACAATTTTGACAGAAAAATGCAAACACTGAAGGCAATTGCATAAAAAATTGATTGAATTTGTGTGCATAACGTCTAGTTTTTTCCTGATCCTGACACAATCTGTATCTCTCATGTGAAATAGGCCTAGAGGAAGCAGTACACATTAGTGTGATTTTGCCTGAACCCATGAGAACGACAAGTTTGGCTGATGTTCTAATGTGAATTATGAATCCGGGGAGAGAAGGATCTGGTGAAATGAATATTTTTGTGTGATCCTTTTGTTCTCCCAGGAGATAAGCTGGCATTAGACATGTCTGGCAGTGGCTTTTTCTGCTCTTCCCATAGAATACACATACATGTTCTGCTGAGCTAAACATATACATGTATGAAGGAGTTGTTAGAGAGTTGGGAGAGATTATAGCATGAGGTTTTACACCATGGGTGTCAAACATGCAGCCCGCGGGCCGCATGCGGCCCGCAATGAATATCTTTGCGGCCCGGCAGTCTAGTATCTCTGAACATGAGCGCGCTGCTATCGGCGCGCTCATGTTCTCTCAGCAGCACAGGGAGAAGGAAGCTGTCCTCCCTCCCCCTGTGCTGCTGCCACCAATGAGAAGAGAGGGGGGGAGGGGCGGGCGCACTGCGCCACCAATGAGGAGAGAGGGGCGGAGGAGGGGCGGGCGCACTGAGCCACCAATGATAGGACTATTCCCATTTCCTACACAGAGCGGCGCCCAGCGATGTCTCAGCACTCACCATTAGTCCTGGGCGCCGCTCCGTTCGCCCGCAGTGCCCCATTACTGTCTCCTCTCCTGCTCCACATGCTGCTGATTACTATCGGAGCGATGGGAGGAGACATCAGCTTCACTAGTGGGCGTTCCTTCTCCCTGCGCTGCGATTGGACAGCGCTACAGCCAGGAAGAAGGAACGCCCACTAGTGAAGCTGATGTCTCCTCCCATCACTCCGATAGTAATCAGCAGCATGTGGAGCAGAAGAGGAGACAGTAATGGAGCAATGCGGGCGAACGGAGCGGCGCCCAGGACTAATGGTGAGTGCTGAGACATCGCTGGTTGCCGCTCTGTGTGGCCTGATAGTGAAAGTCAGTCTTTAAGACAATACAGGAGGCGGGTGCCGGCAGCAGAATCGCATTGCCGGCACCCTGCCGCTGACAGGGAGCTGCGATCAGAGGCAGTTAACCCCTTAGGTGCCGCACCTGAGGGGTTAACTGCTGATCTGCCAGTACCAGCCTCCTGTATAAAGGGGTAATTTATCATTGGTGGTGCCCCCCCCCCTCAACCCCCTATCCCATTAAAATCATTGGTGGCACAGTGCGCCAGCCCCTCTCAACCCCCCCAGTATTAAAATCATTTGTGGCAGTGGCCACAGGGACCTCTCCCCTCCCCCTCATTGGTGGTGCAATGGCAGCTTCTGATCGGAGCCCCAGCTGTGTAAGCCTGGGGCTCCGATCAGTTATCATGGCAGCCAGGACACTACAGAAGCCCTGGTTGCCATGGTAACATCCCTGATGCTGTGTGCACAAGGCACAGAGCAGCAGGGACAGTGTGAAGTCCTATTCACCCTGATAGAGCTGAATAGGACAAGGGATGAAAGATCCCAGGTTCTCGCCTCTAAGGCTACTTTCACACTTGCGTTCATATAATGCAGACGGTGGATCCGTTCAGAACGGATCCGTCTGCATTATATAGTAAAAAAATATATATTTTTTTTTTGATGCGGCCCACATAAACTTAAATTTTGTTTTTTTGGCCCATGTTAGCCTTTGAGTTTGATATGCTTGTTTTACACAGTGGAGAGGAAGAGAAGAACCAAGAAGAGAAGCTCACATTGTCTGTGGATAAGCAGGAGGGCAGGGGAAGGCAGCAGCATCCTGTGACTTTGTTACAGTAAATATTAATTAAAAAACTGAGCGCGAGAATAATAATTTGCAAGTTGCAAAACCGGGACTATCAAAAACCAAAGTAGTCTCTGTTTAACTTTAAGGCATAGACTAAAGATTCCCAATGTATCTTGTAAATAGATAAAAATAGATGAGTTTGATGGTGCCAATACAAAATTTATATTACGGTCTATAAGCTTCAAGTTCCTCAGACATACAAAATATAAAGACGTGCTGCAATTAAAATAATAAAAGAGTCTTTCACAAGCCAAGATAATATGCAGTCTTGATTGTCTTAACAAACCCACAATCATATCAAAGCAGCATAGAAACTACATGAAAGTATCTGGTTTTACAAAGTTCCAGGGATTTCAGTCATTCCAGTCATTTAGGGAGTAAAGGACATGCAGCAAAAACAAGTAATATTTTTGAGCAACAGACCTTGGTAACCAATTTTATTCCTTCACTATGTGCAGTCAGGCAAGAAGAAATCTGTAAGTGCCATGGTAGCACAATTCAGTAGCAAGATACAAGTTAAATATCTTAAATATCTTGTGCTACCAAGATTTGCTCGCACTGAATTACACTGAGGTCAACAACATCTGCCCAGTTATCTATTACTAGCAAATCTTCTTCTTGCTCAAGTATACTTTCAGACTACTTCAGATTTGGGGAAAGGTATGAAGTTTTGGGAAATAAGCTAGAGATTGTTTTGCATCCTGTCCGATAGGTGTCGTGGAAAGTTAGCTTACAAGTGATGTGCAGTTTATTGATTGATTACTTTCAACCAGCAGGACATTGTCATATCTCATCATTGCTGTCTTTTGTATATTTAGGTGATGTATTAGACTTTAATCTCAAAGAAATGTCTTCTTTTGTCATGTGATTTCTAATGGATGAATTTTACATAGTTTGGGTTTGATTAATTAAATGGGCTCCAAAAGTCAACCACTTACTGGTGATCAGCTGAACCAGCTTCATTCGGCTGGGCCGAAATGTGTCGGGTGAATAAAGAGGGTCAACACCTATCTTCACTCCATTTGGAGTGTTGCCTAGTTTTTTGTTGTTTGATTATTCATAGGAACTATTGCTTAAGGTCTGGGTGCTGCCATCTTTCAGGTTTCTATCTATCTATCTATCTATCTATCGAAGAAAAATGTCAGCAGTAGACTAGAAAGAGGTGCAAGGCCCAGTGGGACAAGACTATTGCCCAAATAAATGTAAAATGCATCCTGTGTGGATGAATAAACACTTTTTTTCTTTTGTTATGATTAAGTTTGCTGCTATGTATCTACAGACGTGGACAAAATTGTTGGTACCCTTTGGTCAATGAAAGAAAAAGTCACAATGGTCACAGAAATAACTTTAATCTGACAAAAGTAATAATAAATTAAAATTCTATAAATGTTAACCAATGAAAGTCAGACATTGTTTTTCAACCATGCTTCAACAGAATTATGTAAAAAAATAAACTCATGAAACAGGCATGGACAAAAATGATGGTACCCCTAACTTAATATTTTGTTGCGCAACCTTTTGAGGCAATCACTGCAATCAAACGCTTCCTGTAACTGTCAATGAGACATCTGCACCTCTCAGCAGGTATTTTGGCCCACTCCTCATGAGCAAACTGCTCCAGTTGTGTCCGGTTTGAAGGGTGCCTTTTCCAGACTGCATGTTTCAGCTCCTTCCAAAGATGCTCAATAGGATTGAGGTCAGGGCTCATAGAAGGCCACTTTAGAATAGTCCAATTTTTTCCTCTTAGCCATTCTTGGGTGTTTTTAGCGGTGTGTTTTGGGTCATTGTCCTGTTGCAAGACCCATGACCTGCGACTGAGACCAAGCTTTCTGACACTGGCTAGTACATTTCTCTCTAGAATTCCTTGATAGTCTTGAGATTTCATTGTACCCTGCACAGATTCAAGACACCCTGTGCCAGACGCAGCAAAGCAGCCCCAGAACATAACAGAGCCTCCTCCATGTTTCACAGTAGGGACAGTGTTCTTTTCTTGATATGCTTCATTTTTTCGTCTGTGAACATACAGCTGATGTGCCTTGGCAAAAACTTCGATTTTTGTCTCATCTGTCCACAGGACATTCTCCCAGAAGCTTTGTGGCTTGTCAACATGTAGTTTGGCATATTCCAGTCTTGCTTTTTTATGATTCGTTTTCAACAATGGTGTCCTCCTTGGTCGTCTCCCATGTAGTCCACTTTGGCTCAAACAACGACGGATGGTGCGATCTGACACTGATGTTCCTTGAGCATGAAGTTCACCTTGAATCTCTTTAGAAGTCTTTCTAGGCTCTTTTGTTACCATTCGGATTATCCGTCTCTTAGATTTGTCATCAATTTTCCTCCTGCGGCCACGTCCAGGGAGGTTGGCTACAGTCCCATGGATCTTAAACTTATGAATAATATGTGCAACTGTACTCACAGGAACATCTAGTTGCTTGGAGATGGTCTTATAGCCTTTACCTTTAACATGCTTGTCTATAATTTTCTTTCTGATCTCTTGAGACAGCTCTTTCCTTTGCTTCCTCTGGTCCATGTCGAGTGTGGTACACACCATATCACCAAACAACACAGTGATTACCTGGAGCCATATATATAGGCCCAATGGCTGATTACAAGGTTGTAGACACCTGTGATGCTAATTAGTGGACACACCTTGAATTAACATGTCCCTTTGGTCACATTATGTTCTGTGTTTTCTAGGGGTACCATCATTTTTGTCCATGCCTGTTTCATGAGTTTATTTTTTTACATAATTCTGTTGAAGCATGGTTGAAAAACAATGTCTGACTTTCATTGGTTAACATTTATAGAATTTTAATTTATTATTACTTTTGTCAGATTAAAGTTATTTCTGTGACCATTGTGACTTTTTCTTTCATTGACCAAAGGGTACCAACAATTTTGTCCACGTCTGTATCTATCTATCTATCAATCATCAAATCTGCTATCCAACATAGATTTCAAACATTTAATTGCACTTTTGTCAACAATTTGAATCATCAGTGTCTCTAATATTTCCACAAAAAATGAAAATGGGACTGCTTTATGTTTGCATGGACTATATTTTGTAATCTGATTCACGTTCAGCCAGTTTCGGCAGATGTATTGATTTTTAAAATTGCTTTTGCTGCTTTGACTGCCCTAGAGACAAAGTCAATGAATTTATCATTGTGCTGTAGACAGAAAATACAATTTTTCGGTGGTAGGTTTCACATTTTTATACAATATAAATTAACCCTTAAAAGTTTGCATTCCCCTTGAACTTTTACAACTAAGAATTTAATATAAGCCTAACATCTCTTGCAGTACAAGAAAATGGCATTGTGATCTTGTAATATAACTTTTACAGGAATATGAATAAGTAGCTTAATTTCAATAAGGGTATGTGTAAGCAGCTAGTTCCAATGCAGGAACGGATCCAAGAAGTCAAGTGCTGTTTTATTCAGTAAGGGTTTGTCCACTCTTGGCTAAAAAGTGGAAAATGTCTGCTGTGGTTTTTGTACTACAAGCAGTTTTTGCAGAGGGAATAGCTGTGGAATTCACCCTTTCCATTGCAAGTGGTAAAAACCCTGGTGGTGATCCAAAGCATAAAGTGACATGCTGCGAATTCCAAATCTACATTGCAGATCAATTTATGCCATAGTTTTCTTACTCTATGTGTAGATAAAAAATTTTAAATCTTATCCACTTTGCTGGTACTGTACAATGATGTGGATCTGCCACGCAAAAATCCGTGATAGCAAATCTGCAGCATTCCAGTCACATGTGGACATAGCCTTACATAGATTTCATATCTGCATATAAGAAAATTCATGCCATATACCTGCAAATTATGGTGCAGATTTTACATTGACAACAGTGAGAGGAGGATTTTAAATGGGTTTCATGTGGTTGTAGGGTCGGAATATGTGTCCAAATTTTGCTTTCAGCATTGTTATCTTCCAGACTGATTACTTTGCTTAGAAACTCTTATTTGGTCATCAGATATTCCTTTTAGCTCTCCCCAAATTATATATGCACATTCTGCTGTGCATATGTTCTTCATTTGAAATTGTACATTAGTCGCTGCCAGACTCATCCGGCAACTTATCTCGGGTGTGACCCAACAGGCCCAATCCTTTCATCCCCCAAAATCTGCTGTCAAGGGAGTGTTAGGACATCCTCATACACATTATTTTGACCAGGCAATTATTGGGAACATTTGGTTTGTTCCCAATAATTATCTGAAACATCTGTCCTTGTAAAAGGACTATTAAGCAAACCCATACATACATGTACTATGTTATTCATACTATCTAACATAAGGGTGAGAGAGAATACCGTACCTTTGTACAGCATTATATATATGTGAAATGGAAAGAGAATTGGTATAAATTATATAAGTGAGAATTATTTGATGATTATATTTCTTTGAAAGCATATAGTTCTAATTTTACATGGACATATTAATGTATGATATATATATAAAATTATTAATGTTATCATATTCTTTTATCATTTTCTATCCGCTTAAAAGGTGTCTTAGGATCAAATTACTGATTACCTTGTTGACTATGAAAATTAGGTAATCACAAGACCATTGATCCACCGGGTCTATATTGCACATTAACCCAAGAGTTCAAGAGTTTAACTGCAATAGATGTTAGTTTTAACTAGCTCAGATTAATGTGCATGATACTTCAATAAGAGTGAAAGAATTCTTGGTCATAGAATTAGTAGTAGAGAGCAAATGATGCACCATATAGCCAAGAACATTAGCTTTATTAAAAAAAGATCAATTGTTTTAAGTAAATACCACTTCAAGGCAAATTAAACAAATTCACAGAGGACTACATTAAACAAAGGACCATTTGTTTGAATTTGGTTGATTTTTTTCACATTTAGTTTAGAGGAAATATGTCATCATAAAATCATATTATTGTTTAAATCCCATATTTATATTTAAAATGTTTTACAATTTTTATATATTTAAAAATTTTCATATCAACATCTATATTTAAACAAAAACCATCAAATCCAGCACTTTTCACACTGGCCACTAAACTGAATAATAAGTGCCACTTCTTGTTCTGTAAAGATTACTTTCCTACAGTTACCTGCTTATCTGTCATTGTAATCCTGCATGTAATGATATCACTTCTGTGTATAGATGACAGGATTCACCCTTCACAGTAGGTGATTTTCAGAGTTCATCTATTCTTTCCTTGTACAATGACCTCTGTACAGGTCACAGAACATGCCTGGAAAACTCTCCCATAGAAGTCAATGAGATCCCCTCCTGTCTATTGTGTCTATGGCCCATGGGGTTCAAGATACTGTTAAGAGCAGATGAGGAAAGATGGCCACCACCATAATTATATTCAGGAAACAGAATTAAACACAATTGCAAAAAAATCTGAAAATAAAAAGCAATTAGGAAAAATATTAGTGACACGAGGTCCAGAATGCTGGAACTAGAGTTACCCTTTAAGACATCCCAATAGAGTTTACACAGTTTTGCTCAGAGTTTGGATGGTATTCAAGTTTTCATCACTAAGGCTACTTTCACACTAGCATTACTATTTTCCTGTATTGAGATCCATCGGAGGGTCTCAATACCGAAAAAAAAAAAAAACACTTCCGTTTGGTCCCCATTCATTGTCAATAGGGACAAAAAGTAACTGAACAGAATGCTCCAAAATGCATTCTGTTCCATTTTGGTTGCATTACCTTCCGGAGAGCAAGCTGCGGTTTTCTTTCCGTTGTGGGATGCGGAACAAGACAGATCCGTCATGACCCACAATGCAAATTAATGGGGATAGATCCTTTTAACTCTGACACTATCTGACACAATAGAAAACTGATCCGTCCCCCATTGATCTGTGATTGCTATGTTAAAGATAATACAATCCTTTCATAACAGATGCAGATGGTTGTATTATCAGCAACGGACGCATTTTTGCTGAACCCTGCCGGATCCAGCAAAAACGCTAGTGTGAAGGTAGCCTAATATTGTTATTATTTTACTTTTTCAAGTATTGTATAACATAAAATACATTGTTGTCTACAGAAATGCTCCTCAGTAGAAACAGTGTCCAGTGTCTCATCCTTGCTCTCTCTTTGTTCTGTCCTCCCGGGCCGTCTGAGCATTAAAATACATATAATTATATGGTAAAGGTTACTGTCATGGGTCTTTATTTCAAAAGATCCTTGGAAATGTTACTGCTTTAATTAAATTAAAAGTTGATTTCACAAAGGCTTCATGTTCTTAATATTGTGGAATTATATGGTATATTACCGAATGGAACTAGAAAGTTGTGCATTTTTTAAATAGAAATAAAAGATTTTCATATTTGATAAGAAATTCCACAGATTCCACTTCAAAGTATATATAGCTTAGCCACTAATATCTGGTAGCCTTTGGCATTCTATTTAAACATTAGACAAACTTAGTACTACTGCATGTTAATTATATGAATGTGTAGTTTTGAATGTATATTTTTATTTATAAAATTTTAATGAAAAGAGAATTTAAATGAAAAATAAAAATCCACATTATTGCACCAAAAAAATGTTGGATGAAATATAATCATATCACGTGCATTTTAAATCAGTATATAGTATTACACTTAAGAGAAAAAATACTAATCCAGTGAATAAATAACATTACATAAAAATTATCTCCACCACCACCATAATGATCATCAATATTAATAGAGTTATGGAAAGACAATATATTTAATCTGATGAATACTTTGATCTACTCTACAAATTAAGGCCAGCCATACACCTGTGATAATTGGTTTGCCTGAAAGCTATGCCTCCTAATCTCACTGTACACATGCATGCCTGGACAGACATGCATGTGCAGTGCCCCAGACCTGGTTCTAGTAATGTAAATGCAATGTAATGTCATGCTGTACACCTTGTTCACCAGCAGGTGGGGTACAGTTGTCAGTGTTTGTCAACAGGAATGGGGCTTAACATCTCAATGTTCCCCTCTTCTTGGAAGTGGGCTGGTCTGACTTCCTGTCAAGGGAGGGGATGAGCAGGTTATATTCAGTTTTTAGAATCAGGGAAATGAGTGAGGGAGCATGTCATCCATCTCGCAATCTGCCAGGCCATGGGGAGCACAGAGGTGGTTCATCAAGGACATCATTGTCTCAGAGAGACTGCACTAAACTATAAATTTGTAAACTAAGGTGTATTTGTTCAGCAGAGTGATAAAGCAATCAAGCTCGAAAGACTCCGCTACAAGGTGCTGGGAAACACGTTAAGATACCATCACAACAGTTAAGGACAGGCACAGCTAGTAGCTTGCATGATACCACCACAGGTGCCAGAGTACAGCAATAGGGGAGGGACTCCAGAGAGAGACGTTGTCAGCTAGCAAACTTCTGAGTGTCATCTTCTAACACATTGCCAGCCACCATAGCTCATTATTTGGGAGGAGAGTATTATTATTATATAAATTGCTTCTCGATGTGCTGCAATTTGTTTTTGCACACAGTTCTATAATCTTTGCCGGTTTCCTTCTAGTCACCTTTTTTTTCACTGCACCAAAGCCCAGGTGCAACGCTGCTGAATGAGGGCTTAATAATTGCGGGTTTCCATTGGTATCATTTTGGTGAACTTAACACCTTTTTGATTGCTTTTTATTGTTTTTTTGAACCAAAAAAAAGAAAAAAATAAGTCAATTCTGCAATAGTTTTTTTTTCTTTCACCATGCAGTATAAAGTTCATTATAATTGCATAGTGTGTGTTGCTATGGATGCAGCGATACCAAATATGTGACAGAGATTATTATTTTTGCAATGTTTTCCATTTAAAAGCTTTTTTAATGCCAAAGGGTATATCTTTTAATTTGGATTATTTAATCTTTAATGAAACTGTATTTCATTCTTATTTTTATTATTTATTAGGCCCAAAAGGGACTTCTGACCGGTGATCTTCTGATTGCTTCTATAATACACTGTACTGCTTATGCAGTACTGTGTTTTATACTGTCACTATGATATTGATATGCACCAGAGAAGCACAACCTAGTGTAGGGAGGCCTAGGGGCTTCATTAGGCTGACAACTTAGACAATGGCACCTAGAAATCACATTTGCAGCAACGTGATGCCTAAGAAAAGAGCCTCTTCCCTCTAAACCACTTAGATGCCATGGTCGCTATTGACCACAGCATCTAAGGGTTTAAATGACCTAAATTGGTTCTTCTGCCGATCCAGTTCATTAGAACAGGATCTGGGATACTATATGAGAGCTGAGCTCCTGCTCTCCACTGCACAGGACATGTGTGAAGAGCTTAGATTAGGCATCTTTTTATGGCCTAAACTAAGGCCATACAAAGACGTATTGGCAGTCACTCAGACGTTAATAGATTAATAGTTACTACAGTTGCTAAAAGGCATAAGTCAATAAAGTTTAACAAAGGGATGGGTTGCATTTTGCATAGTTGGGTTCTGCATTTTTTCATAGTTGCATTTTCTTTTGCATGTTCCTCATTGGCGGGTTAAGCAACTCGCAGAACGACATTCACTACTAGAAGAGGAGAAAAGGGATGTACTATGTCATAAATGACATCTCATGAACGGATCGGTTCTACAGAACTCAGTATGCATTAATGTTTAGCATGGTTCTAGGGGATACGCAATGCTGACATACACAGAGAATAGTTTTAGATGTGCTATTTATTTAGTAACCTAGAGCAATCGCATGAAAAATACTCATAAAATGCTTGTCAAACACCTGTCAATTTAAATGCTTTCTGTAAAATAAAAGCTCTAGTATTTATCTACATTTGCAAGTAAAATATGTAGGTGCCACATCTTCTTTAAGCAATCATGTTTCATCATCCCTTATGGCAACATGGACAACAATCCTGTCTCGTAAAAGATTCATGACACAACTTTGCACTTTCGTATGCTTGCTTTCTCACAAAAACAGTGCAAATCCCATCAAAAATTTAGTAGAACCCCTGCCTCATCTGTTTAGGCCTGAAGCTAGTTGCGGGGACAACTCATTAGGGACAGGCTCATTAAAACCAGCCCTGGAGCGAAAGCAGTTTGCAAGCTTCCTCATTTTTATTCACTTTCACCTAACCATTTGAGTTTCTTGTGTTTGCCGGATACTGAGCTTTTAATGATTCTGTACAATAAGCAGGGCTGTTTTGAGGCCTACGATTCTCAGCAGCTTACAAATACAGCTCCTTTACGCTTGCCAAAGCTAATGCAGCTCTGCTAATTTATATAGCTTTTGATGGTTAAGTGCCAAATTAATGACAGAACGGGAACAACAGACACTGAGGTATACAAAGCATGTTTCTTTAGCAAGTGTAAAATGCCGTTGTAAAATTAATCTGTTTCCAGGCTAATACACCAAGCTATTTTTATCCAGTTATTTGTCTGTTCCATTTTTTCCATGAGAGTGAAGAGTAGCATTTGAGTGTGTTTTTTCACATGCATTCCAACGGATGATTGATAATAAATCGGGGGGGGAAGGGGTAATATTATTTACATTGGGGGTCATTAATCAAGGCCCCTATGCTAGAAAACCGGTGTAAAAAGTCACAAACCTGGAAATTTTTAATGCCATTTGCACAAAAATATTTTTACGCACCCTCGCTACGTTCTGAAATGCCATGATGTGACAGTGGCAATCACCCCCGCCAGATTTGTCATCATTTACCCCAGTTTTCTAGCGTAAATGATGGCTGCCTTAAATAAAAGACATCTATATAGCTTCTTGGCGCATGATTTGCAGGAGGACGGGCTTAATTTATAATGAGGTGTGCGCCTCGTCGGCAGCACTGGGGATATCCAGACCCTCGTTTTGATAAGAACCTGATCATTTCCTAAACTATAGTATATCCAGGATGAAAAGAGGAATATTTTGGATGAGCTTATAATTGAAAGTAATAGTCAAAAAACTATTGCTCCTGACTTCCTCAGACATATGTATGTTTAATTAATAAGAAGAGGGGAATAGGCTACTGCAATAACTTGCTCACAGCCTATTACCTAAAAATCTGGCATGTTGAAATCCAATATGCCTGATCCATCTTTCTATTGAAACCTGCTTTTGAGAGACTATTGTGAATACAGTGTATTCAGTACATTATAAACAACAAATTTAAAGTGCCTTGAAGTTCATCAGCTTTCCTCTGGTGGAGCTGAGAAGACATGTTCAATCCAGGCCTTGTTCATTTTTATAAGTGTCAACCTATCAGCATTTTCAGTTGATACGTTTATCTGTTATAATGCCACCAGCAGCACTAAATACCCGTTCAGACAAAAAGCTGACGGCAGGGCAGGCCAGCACCTCCAAGGCGTAGAGCGCCAGTTTGTGCCATGTGTACAGCTTGGACACCCAGTAGTTGTAAGGCACTGAGGGATCATTGAAGACGCTGACACGGTCTGCTATGTACTTCCTCACCATCTTCCAAAATTTTACCCTCTATGTGACACTAGGCCGAGCATCAGGGTGAGGGTGCTAGTGGGGTGTCATGAAACTGTCCCAGGCTTTGGAGAGTGTTTCTTTGCCTCTGTTGGAACTGCTGTGTGTTTCCCTTGTCTCCCCTCCTCGGTCGTCCAAGGAACTCTGCCGCCAGTGTTGTCAGATTGAAATTTTTGGAGCAGTTTTTCAAAAAGGATCTTCTGGTATTGCACCGTTTTGCTCGTCCTCTCTACCAGAAGAATAAGAGATGAGAAGTTCCTTTTTGTAGCAGGGGTCGAGAAGCGTGAACAATCAGTAATCTGTGTTGTTTAAAATGCATATAACCCGCGGGTCGCGGGAAAGGCAGTCTAACATGAAGTCAGCCATTTGTGCCACAGTACCAACAGACAAGACTTCACTGTCGGCATCAGGAGGATGACTCTCAATTTCCTTCTCCTCCTCTTCTGCCCACCTACGCAGAACAGATGGAATTAAACTCCCAGGGGTACTACCCTCTGTAGCAGAGGCAACCGTCTCCTGCTCTTCCTCCTCCTCTTCATCGTCCAATTTGCGCTGAAAAGATGAACTGAAGGTGGTCTGGCTATCACCCTGTGTAATGTCTTCCCCCTTTTCCACCTCTTCCACATGCAAAGCGTCATCCTTAATTGTGAGCAGCGAGCGTGTGAGTAGACATAGAAGTTGGATGGTTACACTGATAATAGTGTTATCACCGCTCACCATCTGTGTTGATTCCTCAAAGTATCTTAAAGTCTCGCAGTGGTCAGACATCCATGCCCACCCTTCGCTTGTGAATAGCAGAGGCTGACGGGAAAGGCGACAACCATGTTGAAGCTGGTATTCCACTACTGCCCTCTGCTGCTCACAAAGCCTGGCCAACATTTGGAACGTCCAGTTCCAGCGTGTGCTCATATCACACAACAGCCTGAGCTGGCAATTTCAAGCACTGCTGCAGCATTGACAGCCTGGCTGAAGCTGTTGATGACTTGCGGAAATGTGCACACACACGGCACACCTTCACAAGTAGCTCAGGCAAATTGGGGTAAGTTTTGAGAAACCGCTGAACCACTAAGTTTAAGACGAGGGCTAGGCATGGGATGTGTCTGAGCTTGTCAATCTCCAAAGCCACCACCAAGTTACGGCCATTATCAGACACAACCACGCCTGGATCTAGATTGAGTGGCAAGAGCCACAGCTCAGTCTGGTCTCTTATCCCCTGCCACAGCTCTGCAGAGGTGTGCTGTTTGTCCCCTAAGCATATTAGTTTGAGCTCGGCCTGTTGCCGCTTCCCCACTGCAGTGCTACACTGCTTCCAGCTACCGACTGATGGCTGACTAGTGCTGCACGAGGATAATTCGGAGGTTGAAGTGGAGGAGGAGACGTGGGGGTTGGAGCCACTAATGTAGGTGCTGGCGGAAATGGGCACACACGCAGCGCACCTTCACTAGTAGCTCAGGTTTTGAGAAACGTGGGCTAGGCATGGTATGTGTGTGAGCTTGCTGAGCTCCAAAGCCGCCACCAAGTTACGGCCATTATCAGACACAACCATGCCTGGTTATAGGTTGAGTGGCGAGAGCCACAGCTTAGTCTGGTCCCTTATACCCTGCCACAGCTCTGCGGTGGTGTGCTGTCACCTAAGCAAATTAGTTTCAGCACAGCCTGTTGCCACTTCCACACTGCAGTGCTACACTGCTTCCAGCTACTGACTGATGGCTGACTGGTGCTGCAAGATGAGAATTCAGAGGTGGAAGTGGAGGAGGAGGTGAAGGTGGAGAAGGGGAGTTGCAGCCACTATTGTGGGTGGTGGCCGAAATGTTGATGCAAGTAGGGCCCGCAATCCTTGGAGTCAGTAGCACCTGTGCCATCCCAGGGTACGACTCGCTCCCAGCCTCCACAACATTCACCCAGTGTGCCGTCAGATAAATGTAGCATCCCTGGCTGAATGCACTTGTCCATGTGTTTGTGGTTAAGTGGACCTTTCCAGTAACTGTGTTGGTCAGGGCACGTGTGATGTTACGGGACACATGTTGATGTAAGGCAGGCATGGCACACCTTGAAAAATAGTAGTGGCTGGCGACTGCGTAAACCGGGACCGCCATCGACATCAGGCTGCCGAAGGCCTCAGTGTCCACAAGTCTAAATGGCAACATTTCCATGGCTAGTAATTTAGAAGGCTGCACATTTAGTGCTATGGCCTGTGGGTGGGTGGCTGGGTATTTGCGCTTGCGTACAAATGCCTGGGGTAAGGACATATGTACTCTGCGCTGGCACACAGAAGTGGATGTGGTTGCTGGTGGTGCTTGGGTGCAGGGCGGGAGGCATCTGAGCCTGCATCTTCGACAGGGGATTTGCCAGCACATAACACAGGGGAAGAGGAGGCAGTGGTGTGACCCACAGACACTGATTGTGGACCCAGTCGTTCGTTCCACTTATTACGATGCTTAGATGCCATGTGGCGGATCATGTTGGTGGTAAGGTGTCTAGTGTTCACGCCCCGGCTCATTTTGGTTCAGCACGGGTTACAAACTACTATTCTTTTGTCGTCTGCGCTTTCCTCAAAAAAGTGCCATACTGCAGAACACCTACCCCTTGGCAAGGGATACTTCCGCAAGGGGGTACTCCATGGAACAGTTGCGGGCCTGTTTGGTGTGGCCCGCCTTCTCCATTTTGACACCCCACTGCCTCTTCCAGCCTGTTGCGGGGCTGCAGATCCCTCCCGCTCTGTACTGCTGTCCTCGCTCGGCTTTCCACCTTCCCAGGATGGGTCATCATCCACCACCTCCTCTTCCACTTCCTCACTCTGCTCATCCTCCTAACTTGTTGACCTAACCACAACCTCAGTAATTGAGATCTGTGTCTCATCCTCTTCCTCAACCTCTTGAGATAGTAATTCCTATTGAGCTATTGGCAACTGTGTCTCATCATCATCCACCTCATTAAACAGTAATTGCCGTTCCCCACCATTATCTTCTTGTGACTGTGGATGCTCAAGAGTTTGGGAATCAGGGCACAAGATCTGTCCCTCTTCAAGCGTGCTTGGTGAGAGAGCCAAATCAAGAAATAGCAAGTAATAGAGGTTCTCGGAATATCCTAGTGTGGGATCACTTGCTTGCCCAAACTCTCCATGGTGGGAGACTAGACTTGGTGGAAGACAAGGTGGTGCTTAACCGACTGGAAGCATTACCTGTTGCAATCCAACCAACCACCTGGTCGCACTGGTCTGACTTTAAGAGTGGAGTCCTACGCCACCCTGCAAACTGGGACATGAAGCTAGGTATCGTGGATGACTGCTTTTCTTGTGCTCTGGCAGCAGGCACAGTATCAAAACGCCAAGGGCAATGCCCCTTCGTGAACCATTAGCATCACGGCCACTTCCCCTTCCCTTACTGCTCGCCTTCTTCATTTTAAATGTGATATATGCTTGAAAGTATGTCACACGTACAGTAGCGCAGGATTTGGAAGTGTATGCGCAAAAAAATAAAAAAAAAGGTATTTGGGATGTGGAAACGTCACATAGGAGATATCCTGCAGATAATGTCAATGCTGTCACCAGCGGCTAATAAAAAATTACAGGGAATGTCACAGGTATTTGGGATTAGTACACTAGATGTAATAGATATTTTAGGGATGAGCATACTTTACACAGGAGATGTGGCGCAGATAATTTAACTGTCCGCAGCGGCCTATTAAACAATATTTAGTGCAGGATGTGCTAAAAATATTTATTGCTGCTGTCACACACAATAGTCCTTAAAAGGACTTTTGGGTCTCTGAAAAAGTTTTTCTAATAAAAATCTTCCAATAACACTCCCTACACTGTCTTTCCCTTCCTATGCTCAGCTCTCAATGACTAAGACTGAGCCAATCACTGTAATGCCAGTAGCCAACATGGCTATGGCATTACATTACGTGCCAGCACCTCCCTGCACGTTTATTGGCCAGCCAATCACTGTAATGCCAGCAGCCAACAGCTACGGCATTACAGTGCGTGCCAGCACCTCTCTGAATGTTTATGGGCTGCAGCACTGCTGCACTCCCGGTCTGTATGACACTCCAGCATTATGTTATACTGATATATGATTATTTGGTTGCGGTTATAACATCAGATATTAACTTTCTCTACATAATAAATGCCACTTGCTCAAGTGAGACAACCCCTCTAAATCTACGGCAGCTTCTTAGCTGCCATAAATTTAAGTGTTTATTCATGGCAGAAAACTGGCGTGAAGAAAGATTGACGTGGCGGGACTGCAGCACTGCCCACTCCCAGCCCACGGTAAGTCCTCTTTTGTCGTCACTTTTAAATAGTGGTGTGAAGGGAAAATGTCACCAATTTTGCACAAATGTTATGTGACAAAATTTGAGACCAATTTACTCCACAAAAGTGGAGCATGCATGAGATGGCTGAATAGAAGATCTGTCAACAGCAGATTGTTTGTGGTTTCCATGTACAAATGGAAGATATTAAAATGGGTGTTGTTTCCATCTGAAAGGAGTAAAAGAAAGTGGAATATAAAAAAAATAAAAATGTGTATATATATATATATATATATATATATATATATATACAGTCAGGTCCATAAATATTGGGACATCAACACAATTCTAACATTTTTGGCTCTATACACCACCACAATGGTTTTGAAATGAAACAAACAAGATGTGCTTTAACTGTTGTAATTCCTACACCGTTCACCTGATTTGGATGTAAATACCCTCAAATTAAAGCTGACAGTCTGCAGTTAAGGCACATTTTATTTGTTTCATTTCAAATCTTTTGTGGTGGTATATAGAGCCAAAATGTTAGAATTGTGTTGATGTCCCAATATTTATGGACCTGACTATATATATATACATATATATATATATATATAGCAGCACTCTCACAAAAAAATAATAATGCTTATTTCATCCATGTGATCGAAATGTTTCAGCTCATACATAAAGCCTTTCTCAAGCAGATTGCTTGAGAAAGGCTTTATAGATGAGCTGAAATGTTGCGACCACAAGGGTGAATAAAGTATTTTTCTTTCCACTTAATTTTTGTTACAGTGTTGCCATTTTTCTTCTTATGTTGTCTTGGATTTGTTGCCAAATCCATTGGCCTGCACCTCCATATTGTGCTATTAGAAGCTGTTTGACACCACCAGGTAAGGTGCAGAGTGGGTTCAGCATGCATGTTGGCATCTGCGTTCCCTGTAGCAGATTGGACCCATCAAACATGTGGTACCGACACTCCATGAATTTTATAGTGGCCGTGAGGGCTCATTATAGGTAGTGTTTAGTGTTAGGTTCCCGTCTTACAAAGATTGCCTTGACGTTTGGCAGACGGGCCCAAATAATTTTGTACAAAATATATTTGCTAAGCATCTCAAATTTACTAAATGAGCATAGGATTCATATTATAACTTGTATCATTACCATGACATTTATGTACTTTATTTGGTTTGCACTGAATTTGCTGTTGCACTGTATTTTTTGTGTGTATTTAGCCATGGCAACATGAACCTGCACATTGGGATGTGCTGACTGACCCCCTTTTCCTTGCAGTATATAAATATACATATATATATATATATATATATATATATGTTCAAAGTAATTGCAAAAAGGCAACTATACACAATAGCAAATGATTGAACTCTTCCACGCCATCTAGAAGCTGTCACTTGGTACGAGATCCACTCCTCTTTTAAAGCCATATTGTACTTACAGATTTAGTTAGCATGCCAAACGCAAATGCAGCAAATCTATGGTGCACTCAATGTGCATTACAGTTTATCACAAAATGACAGTTCCATATACAGTACGGCCAATGAACAGACATCCATTTCTTAATGCATTTGCATTATTGCAGCTTGCCAAATGACCTTCCTTGGCATGAAGAAAGCTATCATAATGCTGACTAAACCTTAATCTTCCATACATAAGGAGCTGGCCTGATTATTGCCATCATCATCAATGTGCGGGCTGCACTGGAATAAAGCAGAACAGCATGGCCCCAGGGGCTTTATAGCCACATTCATAGATACCACTCAATCTTTCTCATTTCTACTGTACGAGTGCTAAAGTGTTATCTCAGGAGAATGGAGAGAGTGGTTGTACAAATGCATCTAATCTCTCCAGTTAGTGCTATTTTATGTATTGTGTTATCAAATGAGTGTATCTATATTCTATGGAGGATAACATCCAGAAGGATTTATAGATATTAAAGCTGAATCTGCTAATGTCTCGTGTTTTGGCAGGTTAAAGCTAAAAAAAAAAAAATATATATAGAAAAACGACATTTTAGAATAAGATGATGGCTTATATGGCAATTATGTTCAGTTACCATAGCAGCCAATAAGATATTAGCTTTAATTGCATTAGGAGAGAATCCTAATTAAACCCATTTTAAGTGAATGGTATTTACTGACAATTGGCAACCATAATGCCACATAATTAGAATACCGTACATCTCTGATTGGTAAAGATACTAGAACAATTTCCCAGCATCAGGTAGGTCAATTGATTCAGTGAAAGTAAAGCTTATACTGCTCAGAGAAGCTATCACTTGTAATCCATCCATGGCTTTTTATTGGGGGTGATGAAAACTACTCCCTTCCCTTTGTCTCTACAAGGGGAATGCCCTCTGCAGAAAACTCGTCCCCTGGATTTTACAGGGGGAATGCCCTCTGCAGAAAACAGGAACGCCCTCTGCAAAAAGCTCCTCGCCTGGATTTTACAGGGGGAATGCCCTCTGCAAAAAGCTCCTCCCTGGATTTTACAGGGGGAATGTCCACAGCCAAAAAAAACTCCTCACCTGCATTTTACCTACCCTGCAAATGCCTACCCTGAATTTTACAGCGGCAATGCCTACTTCAGAACTCTTCCCCCTCTTGCCTCTGCAGGGGATGTTCACAGCAGAAAACTCCTCCAATGGATTTTACAGAGGGGAAGAACACTCATGGCAGTAAAATAATATACATTAATATAAAATAAATTAAGCACTATCATTTTTGCACACATTACTTTGTAAGTTTTACAATTTCTTATGTTTATGCTCATGATGTGAAATTTTCATGTCATATTCCTAGAATAGGGAAGTATGTGTGGAAGTCTTTGAGGCCTATATGAATAAAAAAAAATTACCGCCATTCAGGGAAAATTAATTTGTTACCACGAAGCGGCTTTGCAGCAAATCGAATTTTCGCTGGACTCGGTTTCGCTCAACACTATTTGGCGGTAACCTTAGAGGGGTTGGCACATCAGTAGTGCTGGGGGAAACAGGGAAGTATCGGTACTGGAACGGCAGGGGAGAAGTAAGGCGAGAGTTACATTTATAAGCTATTTATAAAACAAAACTGCATTGGGTTGGAAACCTCTTAAGTTCCTTGCTATATTAGGGCCCTTTCACACCTGCGTTATAGTCTTCCGGCATAGAGTTCCGTCGTCGGGGCTCTATGCCGGAAGAATACTGATCAGGATTATCCTAATGCATTCTGAATGGACAGTCCGTCCTTCAGGATGCATCAGGATGTCTTCCATTCCGGAACGGAACGTTTTTTGGCCGCAGCAAATAGCGCAGCATGCTGCGCTTTTTGCTCCGGCCAAAAATCCGGAACACTTGCCGCAAGGCCGGATCCGGAATGAATGCCCATTGAAAGGCATTGATCCGGATCCGGCCTTAAGCTAAACGTCGTTTCGGCGCATTGCCGGATGCGACGTTTAGCTTTTTCTCAATGGTTACCATGGCTGCCGGGACGCTAAAGTCCTGGCAGCCATGGTAAACTGTAGTGGGGAGCGGGGAGCAGCATACTTACCATCCGTGCGGCTCCCGGGGCGCTCCAGAGTGACGTCAGGGCGCCCCAGGCGCATGGATGACGTGATCGCATGGATCACATGATCCATGCGCATGGGGCGCTCTGACGTCATTCTGGAGCGCCCCGGGAGCCGCACGGACTGTAAGTATGCCGCTCCCCCGCTCCCCACTACTACTATGGCAACCAGGACTTTAATAGCGTCCTGGGTGCCATAGTAACACTGAAAGCATTTTGAAGACGGATCCGTCTTCAAATGCTTTCAGTACACTTGCGTTTTTCCGGATCCGGCGTGTAATTCCGGCAAGTGGAGTACACGCCGGATCCGGACAACGCAAGTGTGAAAGAGGCCTTAATGATTTACACAACTTTTTATATTGTGTTACTATTATACCTATAAAATTGAGTTTGGGTTTTAGATTTTAGAAAACTATAAATTCTGACATTTAGATGGCGGATCATAGGAATTTTGCTGGAAACATAACATAAATATAACATTTTAACTGACTGATGTATTTCATCTCTCAATGCACACACATCATATAACACAGAATTCATTTTTATGAGAAGCAGAACAGAATTTTCCAGTTTGCTATGGCTGGAATATTGCGGTTAATACACAAGATGAGTTAAGATTGTGAACAAATTGACTGCAGCAGGCAAAAGAACAGAGCGAGAACAGAAGCATGAACAGGCCAGAGATACATAAAGGAGCTGCAGCATCATCAGACTGCTGAGAAAAGCCAGGAGCAGAATGAAGCCAATGAAAGTGTGGAGAGAATTTATCATAGCTGTGCACACTGTTAGGCTGAACACCAGCAAGAGCACAGGAATATTAATGCTTCTCCTGATATCTTTTTTCTTTCATTTTAGTGTGAAAAAGCGTTTCTCTCTGCTTGGGAAAAATAATAGGTACATTTCAGAACCTATGGTCACACTCTGGGGGGCTTCTGAAAACATACCTCCCCGTTATTCGATGGCTGGTAGCATTTACAAACATTAAATACAAGGAAGTTGCTATAGCAACTGGAATCATGCTGTAAAAAGCTTGCAACAAAGTATAGGGTTAGCCAATAATTGAAGATAAATACTTATGTTTCCAATGTTGCCAGGGTCATGTATAAACAAACTCGCTGTGGAGTTGTGGCCTACAAAAGTTAGCGTGCTGTCGTGGACCTATAGCGGTGCGATGTCAACAGGACTCGGAGGCTGTTGCAGCCTCTTCTCATTAGAGATTCTCAACAAACAGGTGTTTCACACTGGGTATACTTCTAAAATTGCTTTCTTTTTACTCGCAGGAACACATCAAGAGCAAAAGGGGAATTCATGCAGTATAGATCAGTCAGACATTGACAGCACATCAGACTTTGACAAGCTGTTTGGTGCTGTTTAAAGTCTAACTTAGGCCTTGGCCCATCAAGGCCATGGCTATTGAATTATTGACAGCTTCTCAGAGTGGTGCAAAGGAAAGGAGTGCTACAGTCTCAGTTCAATAAAGATGAAATGGAAACAGTCTCTGAAGCTTACTTTAGCACGTTAAAGGGGTTTTAATGGGCTAATTTAAAATTCAATAAAAGAATGCATTAGACTGATTAGATTTACTGTGATAAAATGACAAGATGGCAACACAAACTTTCTATAAGTATTAAATGAGACAAAAAAATCATGGGCAAACAATAATGTTTTGTGAAGTTTGGCCTAGAGTGCATAATTTTGTCTGGAGCTTAATTTTACCTGTTGCATCGGACATAACAGAAAATACGGTGGAATTTTTTTTTACAAATAGCAATAAAAAGTTT
Organism: Bufo gargarizans; assembly: GCF_014858855.1. Classification (NCBI taxonomy): domain Eukaryota; kingdom Metazoa; phylum Chordata; class Amphibia; order Anura; family Bufonidae; genus Bufo; species Bufo gargarizans. The sequence goes on from NC_058087.1 coordinate 161,635,032, forward strand.
TTTTATATTGATCTCTTTCCCCCCAGACGCAGATATAGAGTACAATTTGAAGACTGTCCTCCTATCTTTTCACTCATGTAAGAATAACTAACCATCCGTGAAAAAACTAGGTTGCCCTTTTCTTTGATCATTGGGTTAACAACCCCCTCTTCTTCATTGTTAATATTGTGGTGCCCGTGGAGAGGTGGACCCTTTAGGAAGTTCTTTCTTCCCATAGTAAAGGAGTATAGAGCTATCCTGAGCTGACCCAAAAACATCTGATTGAAATAATTTTTGTACGACTACAACAATAATGACAATTACCAACATGCTATGATATCCCTCAGTTGTATTGCCAATATTGTGGTGCCTGTGCAGAGATAGACACCTTTTGAAGTTCTCACTTCCAGTAGGAAAAGAGTATAGAGCTACCCTGGACTTACCCAAAAGAATCTGTTGGAAAACTACTTTTATCCGGCTACTAGTGTTGATCGAGCACCAAAGTGCTCGGGTGCTCAGGCCAAACACCTCTTGGGTGCTTGGGTGCTCTCCTCACAATGGACAGTCAATGGGAGAACCCGAGCGTTAAACCAGGCACCCCCCTGCTCTGTGCTCAAAAGACAAGGGGGCACTGCCTCCGACTGAAGAAGAAAAAGTTCAGTCTCCAGAAGCGTCAAAGCTTATTTACTGTAAGAACTGTGAATCTGTGGAATAGACTTCCTCAGGACATGGTCACAGCAGGAACAGTGGACAGTTTCAAAAAGGGTTTAGATGAAGACTTAAAAGTAAAAAACATAAATGCCAATGAAAACGTGTAAAAATCTCACTTCCTTCTGGGATTCGCGTCCCCACCTATTCGTTAGTTGAACTTGATGGACCTTTGTCTTTTTTTCAACCGTATTAACTATGTAACTATGTAACTATATATGTGAGGGCATTATATGCGACAAATGAGTATGTTTATATGATGGAATAGGAGGAGGAGGATGAGAAAAGGAAGATTCTACTATATACCCATTTTCTTGGGTGGAAGGGGTGCATGGGAATACAGTGTATTCAGTACATTATAAACAACACATTTAAAGTGCCTTTACGTTCATCAGCTTTTCTCTGGTGGAGACGAGAATTCAGGGTCATTTCAGGCCTTGTTAATTTTTAGAAGAGTCAACCTATCAGCATTTTCAATTGACAGGCAGTCAGTTGACTCTTATCTGTTATAATGCCACCAGCGGCACTAAATGCCCGCTCAGACAAAAGGCTGGCGTCAGGGCAGGCCAGCACCTTCAAGGCGTAGAGCGCCAGTTAGTGACACATGTCTAGCTTGGACACCCAGTAGTTTTAAGGCACTGAGAGATCATTTAGGACGCTGACACGGTCTGCTATGTACTCCTTCACCATCTTGCAAAAATGTTCACTCCTTTTGACAGTAGGCCGCGCATCTGTGTGAGGGTGCTGGTGGGGTGTCATAAAACTGTCCCAAACTTTTGAGAGTGTTGCCCTGCCTATGTTGGAACTGATGTGTATTCCCCTTGTCTTCCCTCCTCGGTTGCCCAAGGAACTATGGACTCTGCCGCCAGCGTTGTCAGATGGAAATTTTTGAAGCAATTTTTCAACTAGGACCTTCTGGTATTGCACCGTTTTGCTCGTGCTCTCCACCATGGGAATTACAGATGAGAAGTTCTCTTTGTAGCGGGGGTCGAGAAGGGTGAAAAACCAGCCATGCGATGCCAGAAGATGTTTGTGGGTGCTCGGCCAGAACAAACATAAGTTGCCACCGGCAACCGCATGCTGTGACAGTGAGTGCCTAGCAACCGCTCAGGCCGCTCCACTGCCAACAACCTTATGTTGCCAGCGGCAACCAGACGTGAGGCAAAAAATCCAAAGCCCACACCTGTGGTTGACAACATAAAACAAACCGCTGACAACCGCATGCGACCAAAGAGTCACGACTATAACCATGGTCGTGACAATAACGCACAGGTTGCGGGAAAGGCAGCCTAACATGAAGTCAGCCATATGTGCCAGAGTACCAACAGGTACTACCCTCTGTAGCAGATGTAACCATCTCCCTCTCCTCCTCTTCATAGTCCAATTCACGCTGAGATGATGAACTGAGGGTGGTCTGGCTATCACCCTGTGTAATGTCTTCCCCCATTTCCAACTCTTCCACATGCAAAGCGTCGTCCTTAATTGTGAGCAGCGAGCATTTGAGAAGACACAGAAGTGGGATGGTTACGCTGATAATAGCGTTATTGCCGCTCACCATTTGTGTTGATTCCTCAAAGTTTCTTAAAACCTCACAGAGGTCAGACATCCATGCCCACCCCTCGCTTGTGAATAGTGCAAGCTGACTGGAAAGGTGACGACCATGTTGCAGCTGGTATTCCACTACTGCCCTCTGCTACTCACAAAGCCTGGCCAACATGTGGAATGTCGAGTTCCAGCACGTGTTCACGTCGCACAACAGCCGGTAAGCTGTCAATTTTCAGCTGAAGCTGTCAATGACTTGTGGAAATGTGCACACATGGCGCACCTTCACCAGTAGCTCAGGCAAATTGGGGTAGGTTTCGAGAAACCAGCGAACCACTAAGTTTAAGATGTGGGCTAGGCATGGGATGCGTCTGAGCTTGCCGAGATCCAAAGCCGCCACCAAGCTACGGCAGTTATCAGACACAACCATGCCTGGTTCTAGGTTGAGTGGCAAGATCCACAGCTCAGTCTGGTCTCTTAACCCTGGCCACAGCGGCGGTGTGCTGTATGTCCCCTTACTGGTGAAACAACGTCGGGAGGAGGCGGCTGAGGGTTCCACACGCATTCCTGGGTAGTTATTTGCTTATCCTTTCCACACATAGGTCTGTTTATGCCTTAATTAGGATTTGTATGTCTGATGGCTTCTATTGTCTTATTGGCCTGCTTGTGTGTGGCTTCTCTCTGCAATCTATATACCCTTGTGTGTTGACCCCTCAGCCTCCTCTAGGGTTGTTTTTTCCTCACTGAAGGTTTCCCCCTTCCTTGCTGCTGTTTTTACAAAGCATATTTTTATACATGTTAAATTAATGTATGTTAAATAAAGACTCTTTTATGTTTATATATACATGTGTTTGGTGCTAATTTTTGGTGTGTAATGTCCCTGTCCGCAGCGGCCTAACTATTGCACGCTATTTAGCGCAGAATGCGCTAAAAATAGATATTGCTGCTACACACAATAGTCCTTAAAAGGACTTTTGGGTCTGTAAAGTTTTAGCAATTTAGCGCAGGTTGCGCTAAAAATATATATTGCTGCGGCTCTCTGAAAAGTTTTTTCTAAAAATAATATTTCTATATCACTCCCAACACTATCTGTCCCTTCCTCAGCCATTTGGCCGACAGCTATCTCTCCCACTCCCCAGATAATTCATGTATTATCAATGGTTAAAACTACTTCTGGACTTCTCTTGTGGTGGGGTGTCTCTCTGAGGATAAAAGGATCTGAATTAGGAGAGAGTCAGAAGTCCCACCATGTCCATTAGATGATTGACTATCTCTGGCCAAAATTTATCTAATTTGTATGGCCATTTTTAAAGAATGAAGAAAAACAAATCTTCCTGCAGCAAAAGGTTTGGGTGGAATTAGATTTAACCGTCAAATAAATGCATTGAACATAACAGAATAGTGTTCTTCAACACTGTAATTAGAGCAGTTTACTAACTTCACTGTTATTACTTCCACATACTTAACTCCTGCATGGTATTATTTTCTTCATATAATGCTGGCAATGTACTGAAAGAAGATTCAAGCATAGTGAGTCTTTGCCTGAGGCAGTGAAAGATAAAATGACTTGCCCAAGGTCACGAGGAACTTGGGACACAGGAATCAAACCAGGCTTTCCTGCTTCAGATTCTGTCACAGTATGTGTTGCTTCCTGCTGAGCTATTCCCCTTTCACTAGTACACATTGTATGGCTGCAGAATGTATTTTAGTAATCAATCCGTAGCACGTTTCCTCAAGTGATAAAGTTACCAATTCCCTTGAACAGTTGGTGTAGTAGTGCGTTTTATGATGTGCCAAGGATCTTGAAAAAACAGGTGTATACTATATAGTTTATTTCTATGCAAACTTTACGGTGGCTTGAATGGCATTTTAAAATTATCTTGGCAGTTTCATGTATTATTAACACATCGCTAGAGCAGTTAGTCTTGCTTGTCAACTTAAAGGTGTGATTTCCATGTTCCGATACTTATGTGATACTAGGCCATAATTACTACATTTATAAATACAGGGATAGAGTGAAGAAACAGGTGGTGCCGGAAAAAAAAAAAAAAACATGTATTTTGGGTTTTTATAACACAAATAAGTCACCATGTAGTCTATACTGTATATGAGAACTGTGCCTTAAAGGGGATGTCTGGTTAAAACAAAGTTTAGGATACTCATCTTTGGGCTTAGAGACTGACTACAAAGAGGGTATTTCATTCTAAAGACCTGTCCTGCTTTATACAGACAACAAAGCGATTTGAATAGGCACTGGGTAATGGCGAAACAACAATATTGAACACTTACTGCCAGGTTTCTGCTGATTCCAGCTGATCACTGGGGCTCCTGGCAGGAGGACACTTTGTGGTCAGGATATTATCTAAGGATTAGGGGTGCACCTAGCCTTTCTACTGCCTAAGGCAAAAACTAAAACCCCCACCCCAATGCCAATTTCTTAAACCTATCCCAGTTGCCACAATGAAAGTGCTCATTGCCTATGGCCCTTCTGCTGCCCCCTCTTGCCCCTACCTGATGCTGCCTGAGGCGATTGCCTCACCTGGCCTCCTTGGTGGTGCACCCTTGCTAAGGATCCCTCTAAAAAGTAGTGATTGCAGTGTAGTAGTAGTAGTAGTAGTGGGCAACCCCTTTAAAGAACAAAATTCATATAAATAGAGTATAATACTCACAGTATTTTTCTTCAATCGGTGCTATTGCAGCACCCCAAACTTAAGTTCTAAGCATGAATCAAAAGTGTGCATCATTTGCCAATCACAGTGCCTGATCTACATAAAGACATAATGTGGTCATAGCCACAGCACCTGTGTGTCCAAAGGAGTAACAGCTGTGACCATGGAAGGTACAGAACTGGAGCTCAGGAAGTGGCCAAGAGGATTGGAGCGGTGGCACTGGAGTAGAAGGGGTTCAAAATGGCAAGTATGCCTTTATATGTTTTTTTTCTATTAACTCAGAATAAAGGGTCTATCCCTCAGGCACTACCAGTTGTCCTGCCCAAACATGCCTATAGCACCTACGGTAGATGGAGATTTTTTTATACTGCTATTTCTGCACCATTAAAACAAAAATATGAATTAATTTGGCCGTCCTAATCACAGTAAATCGAAACAGAGCTTTATCTCATTGAAATAAAAAAGGAAATGGTAGATCTTTTAGTACTGAATGGAACAGTAGAGGTGGAGTAGCTCAGATAGATAAAGATACATTCTGCAACACAAAAAAAGACTAAAATCTGGGAACAGTGAATTTATATTAACAAATTCCATTCTTTGTAATAATCTCTTTTCTTCTTTAAATTTATACCTGCCAAGTTTTACGTGCATTTAAATAACTGATGTCAGATAAGCAACATGCTGGAAGTCCCATGTTAGGACTATAATTTAAAACACAATGAGGCAGGCATCAACTGTCGCATTGACATGCACAAAAATATTCCATGTGGACTTTGAAAGTGCATCCTAAAAGCTTCAACTAGGAGATGTAAAATAACGTGTCTTCAAAGAAGCGTTTTTTTTTTTTTAAAGTAATTTGTCTAATATGGCTCCGCACTCATTTTCCCGACATCGCTCGCAATGTGCCACTTTCTGTCAAATCACAAAGAGATTGTAACAGTACAACTAAATTTATGTTAGTTTTATTTCGGCTGGATTATATTTGCTACGTCAAGCATTATAAGTAAATCAAAGATGCTTCTCAGAGGCTATAACAGTAGCAGTAATCTCTAGACCAAAATTCAGAAGGCAGCTTAGCCATCTCCAGCTTGAGTCATTTCCAACTGATTTGACTTCCTCTAATTACAGCCTTTATGTAATAAAAGCCATTTGTATGTTGCCATGAAGCATTTTCATTGCAAATACACATAAATGTGCTGAGTTTTTACTCCCTGGTTGATTAAGAAAATGGTCCTCACTGGCTCTTCCTCTAATTAGAAAATCACACTGCACAGAAATCACCAATCCTTGAACATTAAAATCACTGTGTCCTCTGCCTGGACCGAAATAATTTCCCCAAGCAGGACACCACGGGGCTGCTGTTGCCCACTTAAGATTTGAATTAGAAGCAATTTCCATATTTGTGTATATTAGACTGTGATCTTTTCAGGCCAGATACTTCATCTAGGAATAAGGATATAATTAAACAGATGATTGGTATTTAGGCCAGGGCATTGCCTAGGTGCCGAATGTCTGGAACACTGTACAAATGGAATGATAATATTTTTTCTCCTTATTTTGCAAATTGCTATATAGCTGCCTTTAAAATCTAAAGGCATTTCTACAACTGAAGGTTATTGACACGTGTGTTTAGTGATTCTGAAATATAGGCGCTATATAGCCACACAGCTGATATGTAGTAGACAGTTAAAGTACTTTATGCTTCATATTTTAGTGATGCTAAGACTTGTATTCCCGTATGTTATGCCTTGTATTTTTCAATCTCTTTAGGTTACCCCAATTCTTACAGTTAAAGTGTCCCTGCGCTTTACAAAGACTTTTGATACGTAATAGCAATATATCAAAGTTTTTGTTTTGCTCAGTGAAGGTCCAAGCGTTGAGACCCAGATGTTAGCAAAAATGAAGAGCAAAAAAATGTTGATATAGAGCATGTTGATGCTAAAGACAGGCTCAAAGAAAGTCTACGGGGAAGATTTATCAATTTGGCGTAAAGATGAACTGGCTTAGTTGCCCATAGCAACCAATCAGATTTCAACTTTCATTTTCCCCAGTTGCTTTTGAAAATGAAAGATGGAATCTGATTGGTTGCTATGGGCAACTAAGTCAATTCTACTTTACACCAGTTTGATAAACTCACACTATGAGTCTGTCTCTGTCTCCTGCAACCATGAAACAGGGCACTCTATGTGAGCACTTCTTCTGTTTCCTCATTATAGTGATCGGCACTGGGGCTTCAACAATCAGAGACCTCCGCTGAGTGCTGGGTGACGTAACTGTTCATATTCCTAGGTGCTATATCATGCATTGAATGACTATACCTTTCCATGTATTCCTAAACAGCAGTGATCAGCAACCTTCGGCACTCCAGCTGCTGTGAAACTACAACTCCCAGCATGCAAACATGCTTGGCTGCTATTCTAATTCCCATAGAAGTGCATTAAGCACTCTGGGAGTTGTAGTTTCTGAACAGCTGGAGTGCTGGCAGTTGCTGATCACTGCTATAGGGAATGATCATAAAAGAATTCAGGTCCCTCTAACCCAACCATTCCTGTTGAGGCAGCAACAGGCCTTCAAATCCAGATGGAAAATTAATGAAGAGTTGGCTGTGTATACAAATATTCATGCACTGCCACTTATCCACTCATTTTTTATCTGGATATATTGGTTATGTCTGCCTCACAAGGCTGGTTAGGAGCTGTGGGACCCCCATTCTGGAGATTGGTGTGTGCCCTAGAGGTGGGAACTCCATCTATTAGACAAGCATATCCTGTAAATATTTCATAAATGTCTATGGTAGGAAGAAGTTCTTTAATAACCCTGCACTGAGATAGCCTCTGTGACTTACATATGTGGGTCCAACAGTGAGGCTACCGATAGGACTTACTAAGAAGAGGAGAGCACCTCGTTGTGAGGGTGTTCATCTAATGTGAGTTAAAATGCACCAATATTGTATTTGAAATACACTTCTGATATTTGTAGTAAAAATGATGGAATCAGAAATAAAATGACCCTGAACACCATGTTCATGACCAGATTAAATCAAACCAGATACCGAATAAGAGCTCCACTGTGAATTGACAATAGGAGTTTGTGAAAATGAGCACCTTTACAGTGGACACAAAAGCATCCTGCCTAACCAAACACAACATGAGCATCAAGCCCTCAATAGTGTGCAGACATCACAATAATTGCTCTCATTGCTTGCCCACTTCTGTTGGTCAGGCATACAGCATTAGAAACATAATACTAGCCCCTAAAGTCACAGGATCAGGCTTGTTCAACTTTTCAATGCTCTTTGCTAATGTGATGCCTGGGGGTGGGGGGCTGGTATTAAAGAGTCATTCCAGAAGACCCCATTGATTGCAGATCCAGATGAAGCATTGCTGAATTTGTGATTTAACTGTTGTGCATTTACTGACAAGATAATATATTTCTTGTAGGTCTGTCTTGGAAAAAATAATTTATCCCCTATCCACTGGAAATGGGATAACTTTTAAATCAATAGGGGTCCGACTACTTGGATGGTCACCGACCAAGAGAAAGCTACCGCTACATTCAAACTCCATGAGATTGCTGGAGATAGCCAAGCAGCACGCTAAGGTTGACTATCTTCGGCAGGCCCATAGACTTTGAATGAGTGTGCAAGAACATGCAAATTGAGTACACAGGACCCTCATTCCCATATTTGGTGGCTATCGCAAAGGTTGGACCACTACCAATTTACCCCTGGCTCTATGGATTAACTGATAGTTTTATGATCTTACATTAGTGTGCTGTCTCTGAAATTGATGCCACTTTGACTTGTTAATTAGACACAAATCTTATTTTATGAATGGCCGCAGTGTTGGATTTTCTGTATATCCCAGCAGTCGAATCCCACTGATCTAACATCTATCCCCTAATCAGTGGAAAGGGAATAGCTCCTTGTTACCAGAATATCCCTTTGATATATTTTTGTAGTGAGTACTTTGTTTGTTTTCATATACAGAGATCCCAACTTTGTGCAAAAGTATAAATTAACATTCAGACTTCATGCATCCACCACTAGGGTGATCAGTTGAGCTTACTGCATGTTGTTTTTACATTGAACTCAAACAGTGCACAATAAGTACTTATCTCCCCCTAGTGGCAGGTGCAGGCACATGGAATTTCTAGCATTGAAATCTTGGCTATTTCAGAGATAAAGAGATAATAATGTAATTAGTACAGAAATTTGGAGTTATCTGGATGAAAATATATCCTACCAAACATTCCATTTAATGTCAGAACTTTAATTTTCTATGCAATTGAATTGATTCATCCATCTCTTCTGGAAAACAATAGCAGTATAAAGAGCAGTATTTAGATCCTTATGGTCTTTTAAAAGATCTGTGGCCTTATGTGACCTTTGCCATTTCAAATGTTTATGGACCACCATACTACATAAAATCAATACAGTCCTCCTTTATTGAAGTCATAGAGTCATTGAGAGTTTACCCAACGGTGGTACCCTTTAGACTGGAAATATACAGCCATTATGACTAGTAATAAAAATGGAAATGAACTAATTCATTAATATCACTATAAAATATAACCCTTCCTATGTTTAAATGACTTACCTATTGGCAATGTAGACATTTTACAGCTGTAACATAACTTTTTAATAGCTAGTCGTTTGGGCACTTGCGGCAATTTGTAAGAATTAGATATTTAATGAGGAATACCTATCGGACAGTTTAACATGTTTAGCATGTTATAGGGTTTACATATGAAACATACAAAAAATTTATAGATATCTGGGTTTATGAAGTATGGTCTATCTGTAGTCAAAACCATCCTCCAGGCAATAATTTTAACCATCACCATAAGAGTTACTTAGCAGAGATTTTGGAGATTCTAGTCGTTTCCAATATTAGTGAACAGCACTGCCAAGGCAGTATGCCAGAGTCATGGCTTCTGCAGCCCTGCTCCATTCACAACTATGACAACCGTATCTAGATTTCTGGTATGGGAGATTTGGTTGAAGAAGAAAGATTGATAAGTTGGCAATTTCTAAGCAATACTTTATCAGTGTTTATATACAGTAGCATGTTAGTCTACCAGGAATTTAAGATCCAGAAGCTGCCATGTTGTCTGATATTGCCAGTCCTATGATGGGGGACAAGAGCCATGACAGATAGGCAGTAAGACCACTCACAAGAAAGAGCCACCAGTGTGGTGGAATGGTCAGAGACCAAAAAATGGTCTTGAGATTTGGATTCTTGGAGCAAAGAGCCACCAGAATAAGGGACTGGTTTGGTCAGTAGCTGAAAATGGTGCTACTATAACATGAAGTCTGAGATCAATGAAGTTGTTGCCTCTAGAACTGTAGACTACGGGCATCAGGATAGACTGCATGCTATATTAGTGCCCATTTTGCATCCTTTCACTTTGATTTTAGACATTAAAATTGAATGTTTATAATGGATCAATATGACTAGAGTAGGAGTACTGTAGATCCTGACCAGAACATAAACCAACAAGCAGCAAGTATCCTATTGAGCAAATGAGCAGAGGCCCAAGTATCTGTACATATTATAAAATGAGCTCAATAATATAGTGGGTTTTCTTAATGTAGTTTAATTATTTTTGAGGTTTTCAGAATTGGAAATAAATGAGATATTTAAAGACAGATATTTTTCTTGACCTATGGTCAGTGTTCCTGATGCAGGGTACTACAGTAGCATCAGTAGCCTAGTCTAAAAATATTGTTTTCAGAAAGAAGTAGATTGGCACGCGTCTGGCTTCTCTATCCCCTGTAAATCAGCTGTTATCAGAGAAATTAACTGTTGTGATTCATGCAAAAGGTAGCTTCAGTCAGTACCTATTCAAATGAATGACCAATCATGGATTACGTGATTGTGTCAACTTTAGCTTATTTGGAACTTTTCTTCACACTGTCTCTTTGTTCTGGATTATAGATTGATCTCCTAGTAAAGAACCTCCCTGTAATATCCACATCCTCAACTGAAGTCTATGGAGAGGTGTTGCCCTGCTGGGACAACCTTTTTACTTGTATAATTAGCATAGATCCAAGGCTATTGCATTGCAGAAAAATACTTATCCATGGATAAATTTACAGATGGGATTAAAATCAATTGCTCTTGCTAGCAGATGCTTGTCTAAAAGATGGTTTCTATAACATTAGGGTTGTACTAGCCTTAAAACAGGCAAGGATTAAAATAATGGAGCTCACAGCCTGACTTTTATGCATTGGAATGACCTCCAAATTCTTACATGGAGTATAACTTTTTAATTGCCGGATGGAAGGCTCACTCAACGTTTTCGAAACAAATCTGCTGTGCAGCAAAGTGACTCATACGGGAAAGTCTTGAATTTTAGCATAGTAAGAAACATTAAATGGGATATTATGGTCTGCTCTCCTGAATGTAAAAATACAATTTCTCTAATGAGATCTCAGGTGTTTCAGCAGACATGAAAAATGTAAGTTCTCTGCTCAGAGTTGGCGATGAATCTGTTCACAAATCTCATTCTTCCGACAAAAAATGTGTGACTTTGAATAAAGACATCCAGATGTACAAAATTATGATTGAATGACTAAAATGAAGAGACAACACAGAAGCTTATATTGGGAGACAAATTATGAATTAGATCAGCGCTGAAAAGCAGCTAACTTACGAAGACTATGGTCTGGCTTGGCTGGCTATAATTATGTCTAAGGTATATTTTAGAGCCGTCCTCCTGTATTCCTGATACTATAAAACATGAATATAATTCCAGCTGATAGGGAATATACACATGCCATACACATACATATTCAGTGGCTGTCAGACAAACGATTGGTCAGCCAACAACTATCTCTCCCGATTCCCTCCCATATCCCTCATATACAAACACAATTGCTTCAGCCGAACGTGTATGTGTTATCAATGGGGGGAAAGCTGATGTCCCTTCTGGAGGTGGCTTATCTCCTGGGAGAACTAACGGATCAGGTGAAAACATTCATTTTGCCCAATATTTCTCTCTCCTGACGCCATCAGTCAGATGAGAGTTGTGAGCTCCCCATACACATTAGACTGCCAACTGAACCCGGTGTTCTCAGCAGGTTCAGCCGACAATGCAGTAGTGTGTATGGGTGCCTTAAGCCATGGCTCATGGGGGCATGATAAGAAGCAGATCAACTTGTAACTAGGCCCACATGCTTTGCAGTCTAAGGCTAAGTTCACACAGCATACTTTTGAAGCTAAGAAATACAAAGCTGATGTGTAGCTTATTTTAAGAGAAATCAGCTTTTTTTTAATCTAACTAGTTTTTGTGTATTAGGCTTTTTCAGCTGTGGAAAAGCTTGCAAAATACATACCAAATCTTAATTTGAGTGTATGCTGGCAAAATCAACTTCTAAAACACTTCATTACATGACACCACTTCTTGAATCTTTTTGGGAAGAAAAAGCTGTATAAAATGTATGACTGATTGAACTACGGTGTGTGTTTCCCATTAAAAACTATGGAACACTGCTTTCAAGCATTTTTGAAGAGTATAATGGCATAAAAAACTGGGAAATTGCTGCATATTTTACTGTGTGAATATAGTTATACAGTCCACTTGTAGACGGTAGATTCAAGAATTAGTATTGGCTATAAGGGCACATGATGGCCTCATAAAATGATTGAGTTAGTAATAAATTCATAATTCTTTCACCTAATATATAGCAAGATAATAAGACAAAAAAGGGGAATTTATAAAGTAAAATAACTGAAATAAAGTGGCCTAAATGGGAGGAAATGCTCAAAAACCACAAACACTGTGGCATGTTTATAACCGTGGGAGCAATTCCTCCACATGTGATCCGTTGCTAACGGCAATCCCCAGCAAAAATGCATACAATAGAGGATGTCGGCAGTGGACCACATACACCACAATGTCATCCTACACAAGATGGGATAATGTGTGGATGCAAATATAAAAATACATAAATCACTGCGAAAGGTGCACCACAATGATATGCAACTGACAACACTGGCTAATCCCTCAAGCTGATGTTAAGAACTGAGACTTTAGCCAATGTATTCCTGTCAGGAACATATCAGGGTCCTTTTGAACAACCATCACGGTATCTCAGCGTGGCATGGGTTCCTACCACTAAACTCCCTACGGTGTGTGAACACGGTCTGAGAGGTGCTAAGATACAACATACGGCCAAGCTCCCACATACCTCCATAGTGAAATCACTCAGGTAGTGGGAGAGATGGTAAGGCTGTAAGCCCCACCTATAACAGGCCATGTGACACAGGCTATCAGGTGCAACAGAATTCTACCAGCAGTACGCAATGGCATATTCTAAACACATCGAGAAAAATAACTGAAATAAGGCCCCTAAATGGGAGGAAATGCTCAAAAACCCCAAACACTGTGGCATGTTTATAACCGTGGGAACAATTCCTCCGCATGTGATCCATTGCTAACGGCAATCCCCAGCAAAAATGCATACAATGGAGGATGTCGGCACCACAATGGCATCCTACACAAGATGGCATAACGTGTGGATGCAAATGCACCTCTCAGACCGTGTTCACACACCGTAGGTAGTTTAGTGGTAGGAACCCATGCCACCCTGAGATACCATGACGGTGGTGCAAAAGGGCTCCGATGTGTTCCTGACAGGAATACATTGGCTAAAGTCTCAGTTCCTAACATCAGCTTGAGGGATTAGCCAGTGTTGTCAGTTGCATATCATTGTGGTGAACCTTTCGCAGTAATTTATGTATTTTTAAAGTACATAAAAATATAATTTCTGAAACAATTCACACTATATCCATCACAATAGTTATTCATCTTTAGATGGAGGCAAATGGACCCAGTATAACTGGACAATAATGAAATTTAGATAATGATGAGATATTCATGAAATTTGTTTTCTCTATTATGCTTCAAAACACGTAAAGACTGAAAATAGACAGCAAAAGCATTTTCTAGGGGGTGACCCAAATATGCCTATCAGGAAGAAGACGCTCAAACTGATCACATGAGATGACGGCTTCCAAAGCTTTAATGTAAACTGGAGCAAAACAAGGGAAAATCAATAGCTGTGTAAAGTTTCCAAAGAAGAAAAGAAGGAAATGAGACAGAACAATGAATGGGATAAATGCTCTCTCATACAAATGGAACCCAATATCACTAACATCCATTTCATTCCTCCAGCAGTCTTTCCATGTAATACAGTATCTGCAAATCTGGAGGTTCTGAGAACATTTCTGGCTCCATGCCCTATCTGGTAATGCCTCTGCCTGAGATTCCATATTAAGTGATGTTTGCACAAGAAATGTTGTACTCTTGATACCTGTTTTTTATATATATTTTTATATTTCTTCTTACATAACCATATGGTTACACGTCTGCTTTTCTACATACATTAGTGATATCTATGTCAGTCTGCCAGTACAATGCAAGCTGTCAGAGTAGTATCTCATTTATTATGTGCCTGGATCATCTAATTACTTTCTATTTGCTACCACAAGCTTATGGAGTAAATAGGATTTCACTTTGCACTGACAATCTGCACGACTCTACCATGCAGGGAGGGAAAAGATATTAAATAAGGGAGTGTACATGATCATTAATATAGCAAAAAATACGGGTTACAATAGAAAAGAGATGCTATACAGAATATGTTATTGTATATAAATATGAATCACTTTAGGTATTCAGCAAAGCAGACTACATTGGTGAATTTACTGAAGCAATAGCAAGGTGCTTTGCTGACAGCATAAATGGCTAATGCTGAATTAAAGGGGTTCTCCAGTTTGAAGTTTGGAAATAGAAGAGACCTCAGACGTCAACTGATTTTAGGAGAAGTTGTATTGCCATGAAGCGGAAATTCAAGAAAGAAAAAGATTGCAAAGTAAACATTAAAGAGAACTTAAACATACAATTATAGAGCGGGAGGAGCCGACTATCTCTCTCTCTCTATATATATATATACACTGAACAAAAACATAAAGGCAACACTTTCGGTTTTGCTCCCATTTTGCATGAGCTGAACTCAAAGTTCTGAAACATTTTCTACATACACAAAAGACCCATTACTCTCAAATATTGTTCCCAAATCTGTCTAAATCTGTGTTAGTGAGCACTTCTCCTTTGCCAAGATAATCCATCCCACCTAACAGGTGTGGCATATCAAGGTGCTGATTAGACAGCATGAATATTGCACAGGTATGCCTTAGATTGCCCACAATAAAGGCCACTCTGAAATGTGCCCAGTTTTTTTGGGGTCAGAAAACCAGTCAGTATCTGGTGTGGCCTCCATTTGCCTCACACAGTGTAACACATCTCCGTCGCATAGAGTTGATCAGGTTGTTGATTGTGGCCTATGGATTGTTGGTCCACTCCTCTTCAATAGCTGTGCGAAATTGCTGAATATTGGCAGGAACTGGAAAATGTTGTCATATACGCCGATCCAGAGCATCCCAAACATGCTCACAGGGTGACATGTCCGGTGAGTATGCTGGCCATCCAAGAAATGTTTTCAGGTTCCAGGAATTGTGTACAGATCCTTGCAATATGAGGCCGTGCATTATCATGCTGTAACATGAGGTGATGGTCGTGGGTGAATAGCACAACAATGGGCCTCAGGATCTTGCCACGGTATCTCGTCTGCCCATACCATAACCCCACCGCCACCATAGGCCACTTGATCCACAACAGTGATGTCAGCAAACCGATCACCCACACGACGCCACACATGCTGTCTGCCATCTTCCCTGAACAGTGAAAACCGGGACTCATCCATGAACAGAACGCTTCTCCAATGTGCCAGTCACCATCGAATGTGAGCATTTTCCCACTCAAGTTGGTTACAACTACAAACTGCAGTCAGGTCCAGACCCCGATGAGGACAACGAGCATGCAGATGAGCTTCCCTGAGACTGGTTTCTGACAGTTTGCGCTAAAATTATTTGGTTATGCAAGCTGCAGCTATCCGGGTGGCTGGTCTCAGATGATCATGGAGGTGAACATGCTGGTTGTGGAGGTCCAGGGCTGGTGTGGTTACATGTGGTCTGTGGTTGTGAGGCTGGTTGGATCTACTGCCAAATTCTCTGAAACGCCTTTGGAGGTGGTTTATGTTACGGTCTGTGCAATATTCATGTGGTTTAATCAGCATCTTGATATGCCACACCTGTGAGATGGAATAGATTATCTCGGCAAAGGATAAAAGCTCAGTAACACAGATTTTAGAACAATATTTAAGAGTAATGGGTCTTTTGTGTATGTAGAAAATGTTTCAGATCTTTGAGTTCAGCTCAAGCAAAATGGGAGAAAAACTGAAAGTGTTGCCTTTATATTTTTGTTCAGTATATATATATACAGTACAGACCAAAAGTTTTGACACACCTTCTCATTCAAAGAGTTTTCATTATTTTCATGACTATGAAAATTGTAGATTCACACTGAAGGCATCAAAACTATGAATTAACACATGTGGAATTATATACATGACAAAAAATGTTATGTGAAATAATTCAGCTTAACTTTTACTTATTTACACTTCTGCTCATTCGCTGCTTAGGAGTCCAGTAAGAGGTTTGCACAGTCCAGGTTAGGAGTACAGTGAGTGGTATGCCCCCTTTTACAAGGAAGGTTGTCAATCACAAACTAGAACTACCTAATGCACTCCTAATCCCAGAATGAGCAGACATTTAAATGGAAAAATTACTAACGTTATAATGAATATATTCCCACAAAACTGACAATGTCTGCTCAGCATTGCATTGCTTTTTCAATGTGACAATTTCCCTCTGACTTATGGCTGGCATTGCTTTGCTAGAGGTCCTGAAAACCTTAGCATGCTCAAGTATAGCATATGAGTACAGGAAGGAGCTGTCTACACCAGGGAATCTCCTTTAGGCTTTCTTCATACACACACTATTTTTTCAGCTTTTCAAAGTAAAAACATAAAAAAAAACACATACCATAGTGTTTTTACTAGTGTTCTTGGTTGCTTTTTTATTTTGCCATTTTTCAAGTGTTACAGAGAAGCCTATGAAGAGGTCAGACAAAACAACCTGCTTAGAACATGCTGCATTTTGAAAGCCGGCATTTAAAAGTGCTGAAAAGATAGTATGCAAAGGAGTCCTGGAGGTAGGAAATCACGGACTGCCAGCACATGGTATTATTAGCAAAATTGTGTGGTCAATTAACAAGCTATCTAAAAACCCTGTACACTGCATGTTGGCGCTGATTCATTCATGTGTGGTTGCCGCTCCGTGTATTCGTAACATTACCATGTTCTAACACAGATTAATTGCTCATTAAAGGGACTCTATCATTGATTGTTTTCTCCCATTTTAACAGTCAATATTAAAATATTCTAATTATTTTTCACAAAAACAGATGGTTTTCTGGATATTTTTTTTACATCACTCAATATATTCAGCTTCCTGTTGAGGGCTCTTCAACTTCCTCTTTGTTTGGACTTTTTAGCATGGCCGATAGTCTTGTTTGACCTTTTTAGACCATTTACTGAGGTCATAGAGAGAAAAGGGATGAGTGACTCAATTAGAGCATCACATATTACACTGATGAATACAGTGCTCTTCATGGTCATCCTAATTCTACCAATCTACTATTATACTAGCGATTAATATCTTTCACATACAGCAGCAGTACAATGGGATCCCTATCTATATAGACGTATTATCTCTCTGTGCTGATTACTAAAGAAGGATGATATTTTGTATTTGATTTTCATTTATATAGTACTGCTGAAATAAAAATTTTTAACAATATTGAGTTTATAAAAAGTCCCTTCAAGAGTTTCAGAACCATGTGTGACCTGATCCTGATCAGGATAGATCTTTAGCATATAAACCTGCTCCCATTCTGTGACATCAAGTAGAGAGCTTGAATACTGAGAGGCCTCAAAATGTAAAGGAGCCACACTTTTGATTACAATAGATAAGCTTCATGTCACGTTTCAGTGTACGAGGGAAACACCACACTGAGGATAGGAGAAAAGGGGGATCAGGAAATCGAGCCTGAAAACTAGGGAAGGAAAATGGGCATCTACTAGAGAAAACCCTAACCAAAATCCTGACTGACTACCAGTACGAACAGAGCCCAAAGGTAGGTGAGTTTATACACAGGAATACCTAGAGTCCTATCTAACCCTATAGGACCCTAGTACTAATGGCAGGAACAAGACTACCTGTTCCTCCAAAAGGAAAGATGAACAGGAGTCTCCTTCAGGTCTAATACAAACAATAGGGAAATGCAACACACAGAACACAGACAAAAAACAAAAGAGAAAGGAAAGACTTAACTTTAAAGGAGCAATGGAAGCACCAGGAAATCAGCCGAGATTCAACCACAAGCTATCCAAAGGTCCAAACAGAAGCTATTAGCCGCACAGCATTGTGGGAAAAGCAACTATAAATGGAGAAGGTTAAATGACCCTAATAGCAATACCTGGGGAAAGAAGGTGTGGCAAGCACCAGAAACAACACAGACGTCATTTGATCCAACCGGAAAACATGTCATATCAAACCAGATGTTGCCAGTCTCACTGATCTCCTTCCATCTGTTGCGCGAACATCCATGAGGCTTAATTTCTGGAAGCCTAAAACACCTACATAATTTTTTAAACATGATCATAGCTGCCTAACTGCTAATGCCACGTGTGAACATAACTGAAGAAGGATGGAGACTTGCTGCTATTGGTAATTCAATTGAGTAATGTGGAACCCATCTAGACTTATGGATTGCTGTTTGGCGAGTTTATGTGTGATTTGAAAATATAAAGGCCGTAATTTTGAGAACTGAAAAAATAATCTATTTGGAAGTAGTTATAAGTAATGTGAGTGTGTTTGTCCATAGAATGTGGCGTAATGTAGCTTCAAAGCAAATGGGAAAGGTCTCAGTTCTCAGCAAAGCTTCATGAAAGAATATATTAAGACTGCATAGGGAAATGAATTAGATACCAGTGCAGGTGTCTTAGACTTTATCTGGCAATATGTGCTTTTCAATTCAATATCCCTGAGTACAGTAATCTTCCTCAATGTTGAATGCCTCTGGCCATTGTGTAAGAGGAGGCTGTGTCTTCAAGATGTGTATACAGGTACTGGAGATATAGCATTTACTAATCAACTGCATTTCATATGTGATTTGCTTTCTTGTCTCTAAGGGCACACTATTTGTATGGAGCTTATAATGTGTCTCTGTAGAGGTAACCTGCTCGGTATTTTTCAGATTGACAAATACTCTTGAGCCTTTTGTAATATATGGATATTGTTATTTTATCATTTTTATAAACAATAGAGTATTTAATGTTAATTTTCATGTAAAACAGCATACTTAAAAGTGCAATGGATTCCTTGCCATTAGGATATGTTCATAGGGAATTCTTTGTCGCGTGGGTTTCAGTGCACATTCCACATGGATTCAGCTCACAGTCTGCTTTCTATTGTATTCAATGAGTAAGCCGCGCCATAAGTTTTACTATAAACACCATGTTGCTTCTTTTCCCTGTTTCCACATGGATGGCACAGCAGGTGACCATGCATGCCACGGCCATGATAGCTTGACAAACTACAAAGCCACAGATGATATCCTACAGTTAGTCTTGGATTTCTGCTGCTGATTCTGAGGTTTTTCCAACCCATATTTTGCTGTGTAAATTGAACATAACCTAACCTTTAAGGGTACGACCACAAGGCGCAGTGAGCTGTGGTTAAGAACCATGTAGCCAATTAGGCCACAGCTGTCTGATACTTACCTGATGATGACCGCACTATATAGGCGGTCTGAATTCTTAATAGGCGCACGGCACCATAAATACTGCACGGCACATGTTTGGACCACCAATACAGTGCGGTATTCATTAGTTAAATATCAGGCAGCTGTGGCCCAATTGGACACGCGATTCTGGACCTCAGCTGGCCATGACCCGATCAGATCATGACCGTGCTGTGTGGTCATACCCTAAGGGTATCACAAGTAGGTTGGAAGTAACTTTAAAGTCTGTAATGCACTATGTATACCATTCTTTTTTGTATTTTCCCCTTATGCTTCTCTATATGAGCTGATAAACAACATAAAATACTGTACAAATGTTCAAAGTAATTAAACAAAAGTAAAAAATGTGGTTAAAAATGCATGCTGTTTTTCTTCATCAAAACAAATGCAAACTAAACTGATTATCCAGGAAATAACATAGGGTAAGCCATTAATGTATGATTTGTGGAGGTTCTACAAGTGATAAGCCTCTTTGCTCCAGTACTCAACACCAACCCAACTCTGGGCCTGCCTGGTACTGCAGATCAGTCCATTCAAATGAATGGGGCTAAGCATGGGGCTAATCATGGTTGAGTTGCAGTACCAGATAATGCACACTCATATGGACAGTGCAGTGTCAGGTACATTACTTTGTTCTACTGATCGGTGGCCATCTAGGAGGTCCTCAAAGTTATAGTCTAGAAAACCATTTTAAACCAGATGTTCCCAATCTTTTGTCAGTGATACCATTTTACTACATATATTGCACTTTTGTCTGTGATACATTAATATACCAGAGAAGGTATTGCCCCTTCTCTTTATACCAGAGAAGGGGCAATTATTAGGGAGGAGTGTTTGTATGAATGCTCATTCCGGAAAATTGCCTCGTTTAAATTACCATTTGCCACCAATCACCGTCAGACAAGCAAAATGCTTGTTGGCCATCACATTTTTTATGTGGCAGATAAGATCATCATTTTCTGGCAGAAGACAGAGACAGGGATCTGCTGCTGTCAAAAAATCTGTATGGGACAAGCAATCATAGTAGTGATCATCTTTTATAGACAAAGAAGACCGGCACTCACTTTATCTTCTGCAGATTTAACCAGCAGAAGATAAAGTGAGTGCCGGTCTTCTTTGTCTATACAAGTGGAATTATTGTCTCGGACTTGTGCACCACGCCTCTTGATTAGAGTGCCGGCCGACTATCACCTGATTGTCAGTAGTGATCATCTGTCCTTATACAGAGGAGATTGCTGAGTGTAAGTGCACCCATCATCTCCTATCAATGAGCAGTCAGCGATCAGCAACAGTTTATCTCCAATCATTGACTACGTATTGGCAGGTTTAAAGGGCCAGTATCGAGCTTATAATATGTGGTCTTGATGCTGGATCCTGCAATGAGCAATGTTTTTTTTTTTTTTTTTAAGGAAATGGCCACTAAGGGTCCTTTTATATAGGCAGAAAATTGTCCATCAATAAGTGTAAAACAATGATATATCTGAATGGTGGTCTTTAAAGGGTTTCTGTCACCAGATTTAACCCTATTAAGCTAGGTGACATTAGCGATGTACCAATGTCAGCTAAACCTAACTAGCCTATTCCTATTTTTATCTATGCCCCCGTTACGCCAGAAATCTAACTTTTGTAATATGCTAATTAGCCTCTTGGAGCAGGGGGGGCCTTGTTCCTGCTCCTAGAGGCTCCATTCTTCCACCTTTGTTGACTCCCTCCAAGTCCTGATAGACAGGGCCAGGCAGCGCTTGCATCTGTCTTCCAGCCCTGTGCTCTGGTGAAATCTTGCGCCGTTCAGTATTCGATGCAGGCACGTTGAGGAAGCTGGCAGCCTGCGAGCCTCTTTCCCTCACTTCGCCTGCGCCAAATGTTGAACGGCACAAGATTTCACCAGAGCACAGGTCTGGCATGAAGGGCTTTCTCTGGATGAAAGAAGAGAGTACCACTTGGGGAGCCGAGAAAGGTGTTGTCCATGGGGGCTAACTACTGTAATACTATGTGTAAGTAATTGTAAACAGTGGATCCTAATAAACAAATGACCTAGAATTCATATGCATGTGTCTGAGAATAAAAAAAGGAAAGATTACAGTGAAACTCAGAATAAGGACTGCAAAAGACCTGACTGTACAGAACCTGGCTGCAGAATGTGTTATATTATTAACAAAACATACGTTACATTTTATTTTTCTTACCAATGGTGACAGAATCAATAAAATATTCCACTTTCATGTACAGGTGAAACTCAAAAATTGTAATATTGTGCAAAAGTCCATTTATTTCAGTAATGCAAATTAAAAGGAATTGCATTAATGCAGCTTAAAATTAGTATTTTGTGAAAAGGTTCAATATTCTAGGCTCAAAGTGTCACACTCTAGTCACCTAATTAATCCATACCCCCTGAGCAAAGGGTACCTCAAAATTGTGACTTTGGGGTTTCATAAGCTGTAAGCCATAATCATCCAAATTATAACAAATAAAGGCTTGAAATATCTCGCTTTGCATGTAACGAGTCTATCTCATCTGTTAGTTTCACCTTTTAAGTTGCATTACTGAAATAAATGAACTTTGCACAATATTCTAATTTTTCAAGTTTCACCTGTATACAACCCATTCTAGTAGTGCAAAATTCTGTATGGAGATAATGACTCACAAAGTAAAACCCAGTTGTCTCTATTTTGTTGAATATTTTAACAGGTTGCCCCCACTTTAGTGAATAAAATTTGCTCTGCCAACAACATTGCATCACCTGAAGGCGGCTACAAATTTCACTTGTTCGGGATCATTAGTCAGGTCACCACAGCGAATCTAATCCTCCAGCCCTTCCAGCAGACAATCTTTGAGGATATCCTGGTGGATCACAGATCAATCAATCATATATTAATAAATAACGAGTGGATGTGCGCGCAGTTTGGTATAGCGTTACTGTAGTCATTGCTGCATTGCAGCACTGTGTCAGCAGAGCTGGGAGGTTGCAACTCTATCTCTACCAGAGGCAGCAGCATAGTAACAGGCAACATGTGGCTTTTGCTCATTTAAGAGCGTAACCAGCCTACAGAGCTTCTCGCCCTGCCAAACTCAAAGAAACATTTAAAAAAATTACGTATATTAACTTCTTCATGGCGGTGAAACCAAGAGTAGCATTTTATTATATCTTTATACAATAAGACTGAAAATAGGCAAATATGCTAGATCCATGTGATTTCTGCATCTGTATGAAAAAGGTAGAACATGTTTTATGCTTGACCTCAAAATGCGAACAATGGACCCGTGGAAGTCAATGGGTTCCCAAAAAATAGACGTCACACAGATTGCATCCGTATTTTGAGGATCTGAGATTTGTGGACTGCAAATACACCCAATTTCTTTCCTTTCCCTTTCCAATTTCTTTCCCTTCTCTTTGTATATGGCAGAAAAACCTGACAAAAAACTTGTATTTGTGTTTCTAACACCCCTTTAACAGTCTTTTTATTCCTGTGTTTCAAAATATATGAAAAAAACTAGTTTTCAAACATACAGCATTTTTTTAAGTGTAATATGCTATTTACATAGCAACTTTTCTTGAAAAATGTAACTTTTTATTTTCCGTCACAAATCATGTGGTTCCATAATGATGTGACTTATAGATTCCTCTTTGAATGACTTTTAATTGTAATGTAGAAAAATGATACAAAACACCACAAAAATGCAGTTTAACACAATGGCCCGAATTTACTATTGTGTCTGTATCTAAAACCTGGTGCAATTTGGAGCATCTAGGTTTCTTATACTTTTTTTATGACATACTCCTCAAGGGGGTGGGTCTTATCATAAAGAGGGTGGAGCATCTCTGGAAATCGGGGCTGGGCCTAAGCGGCTATGGCTTTTTATAGCGGCTATGCTTGGTATCACAGCTCAGCCCCATTCACTTAAATGGGGCAGAGCTGCACCTAGGCCATGTGACAGATGAACATGACGTCACATGGCCTACACTAAGCTGAGAGAAGGCCATGGCAATACTGCAAGCAGCGGTGTCTTCTCAGGGGGTCCTGAGTGTCGACCCCCACCGATCAGATACTGATAACCTATCCATAAGTGAGGTCATCACTATAAAAGTCTTGGAAAACACCTTCAAAGGTGTCGTACATTGTAAATAAAAGGTGTTTATGTTGTTAAATGCACCTGAGATTGTAAAATGCGTGAGGTGAACACATTGTACCCGCACTGAATCCTGACCCATTTATTTCTATGGGTCTGTGCACATGAGCGGTAATTTTCACGCATCACTTGTGCGTTGCATGAAAATCGCAGCATGCTCCTCTTTGTGCGTTTTTCACGCAACGCAGGCCCCATAGAAGTGAATGGGTCTGTGTGAAAAACGCATGCACCCGCATCCTATCCGGCCCTTACACGTGTGACAAATGTTACACAATGGTGGCAGATTTAGCAAAACTGCTGTAAAGGAAAACTGGTTTAGTTGCCCATAGCAACCAATCAAATTGATAGTTATGGAAAACTAATCCAGTTTTACTTTACACCAGTTTTGATAAATCTTCCAGCGCGCCATAAGATGTCTACTTGCGACACAATGCGCCACAGGACTTTATACTAACAGAATTTTGCACCACTTTTTAACCACCTTGGAGCTGGTATAATTTTTGACCAGAAGATTCAACAGGACCTAAGACTATGACAAACAAAGGGGCAAAGTAGCACTAGACAGAAAAGATGACTCCCATACAGTGTCCAGCACATCAGAAGTGGGTTCGAATTATGACGCATGCACCTGATGTATTCAGCGCACCACAAATTCTGGCACAAATAATGTGAGATTCTAGGTGCACATTTACTATATCTGCCTCATTCTTTGCAGTATGTTTTATACTTTACTGCAGGCTTTTGTCTAACATTTGGCTGCACAGACACAAAAAAAAAAGACACAAAATCAGTTCCTCATCATTTTTTTAAATTATTTGATTGATGTCACGAGTTGAAGATTTTATTGTTTACATCCAGAGGCTAAAAGACACAGACAACTGTAGCCAAGTTCTGCTTACATAGCTTTGCTGCAGTATATCTGTGTAGGCAATTATATATAGGCCCAACAACCAAATGAAAAAGAAGAAAAATACAACAAAAAATAGCTGCGTCATATCCTTTCTTGATTTCCTGCATGTGCCGGTACAGGGGCAACAGATGCCTACTGTCCTTAAAGGGGTTGTCTAGGATTTAACAAGTTCCTCTCAATGAACTACTACTGTGATGATGAGACATTCTGTAATTCACATTAACTACTGTTTTGGCTCTGTTTAGCCAGTTCCCATGTTGGTCAAATGACCGCGTTTTATTGAAGTTCCTCTGAACCACTGCCACTACTTCATGCATGAGCTGTACTACATAATCCTTCTCACAGGGCTGGAGCTTGTGCAATGAGCATCCTCCTTCATCGGATCTCTAGAGTGCACTGGGCTATTGTTTATCTGAGTGCTCCAGAACACTGTAAGGAGGATATTCTAGAAATTACAGAATGTCTTATTTTCGCAGTTGTAGTTCATTGAGAGCAAGTTGTTAAATTCTGGAAATTTCTTTAACCACTTAAGGACCACAGGTTTATACCCCCCTAGTGACCAGGCCCTTTTTTACAAATCGGCACTCCACAACTTTAGCGGTTTATTGCTCGGTCATGCAACTTACCACCCAATTGAATTTTACCTCCTTTTCTTCTCACTAATAGAGCTTTCATTTGGTGGTATTTCATTGCTGCTGACATTTTTTGTTATTAATCAAAATTTAACGATTTTTTGCAAAAAAATGTCATTTTTCACTTTCAGTTGTAAAATTTTGCAAAAAAAACGACATCCATATATAAATTTTTCGCTAAATTTATAGTTCTACATGTCTTTGATTAAAAAAAAATGTTTGGGTAAAAAAAAATGGTTTGGGTAAAAGTTATAGCGTTTACAAACTATGGTACAAAAATGTGAATTTCCGCTTTTTGAAGCAGCTCTGACTTTCTGAGCACCTGTCATGTTTCCTGAGGTTCTACAATGCCCAAACAGTAGAAAAACCCCACAAATGACCCCATTTCGGAAAGTAGACACCCTGAGGTATTCGCTGATGGGCATAGTGAGTTCATAGAACTTTTTATTTTTTGTCACAAGTTAGCGGAAAATGATGATTTATTATTATTATTTATTTTTTCTTACAAAGTCTCATATTCCACTAACTTGTGACAAAAAATAAAAACTTCCATGAACTCACTATGCCCATCACGAAATACCTTGGGGTGTCTTCTTTCCAAAATGGGGTCACTTGTGGGGTAGTTATACTGCCCTGGCAATTTAGGGGCCCAAATGTGTGGTTAGTAGTTTGAAATCAAAATGTGTAAAAAATGGCCTGTGAAATCCGAAAGGTGCTCTTTGGAATGTGTGCCCCTTTGCCCACCTAGGCGGCAAAAAAGTGACACACATCTGGTATCGCCGTACTCAGGAGAAGTTGGGGAATGTGTTTTGGGGTGTCATTTTACATATACCCATGCTGGGTGAGAGAAATATCTTGGCAAAAGACAACTTTTCCCATTTTTTTATACACAGTTGGCATTTGACCAAGATATTTATATCACCCAGCATGGGTATATGTAAAATGACACCCCAAAACACATTGCCCAACTTCTCCTGAGTATGGCGATACCAGATGTGTGACACTTTTTTGCAGCCTAGGTGGGCAAAGGGGCCCACATTCCAAAGAACACCTTTAGGATTTCACCGGCCATTTTTTACAGATTTTGATTTCAAACTATTTCGCACACATTAGGGCCCCTAAATTGCCAGGGCAGTATAACTACCCCACAAGTGACCCCATTTTGGAAAGAAGACACCTCAAAGTATTCCGTGAGGGGCATGGCGAGTTCCTGGAATTTTTTCTTTTTTGTCACAAGTTAGTGGAATATGAGACTTTGTAAGGGAAAAAAAATATAAAAAAATCATCATTTTCCGCTAACTTGTGACAAAAAATAAAAAATTCTAGGAACTCGCCATGCCCCTCACGGAATACCTTGGGGTGTCTTCTTTCCAAAATGGGGTCACTTGTGGGGTAGTTATACTGCCCTGGCATTCTAGGGGCCCTAATGTGTGGTAAGTAGTTTGAAATCAAAATGTGTAAAAAATGGCCTGCGAAATCCGAAAGGTGCACTTTGGAATATGTGCCCCTTTGCCCACCTAGGCGGCAAAAAAGTGACACACATCTGGTATCGCCGTACTCAGGAGAAGTTGGGGAATGTGTTTTGGGGTGTCATTTTACATATACCCATGCTGGGTGAGAGAAATATCTCGGCAAAAGACAACTTTTCCCATTTTTTTATACAAAGTTGGCATTTGACCAAGATATTTATCTCACCCAGCATGGGTATATGTAAAATGACACCCCAAAACACATTCCCCAACTTCTCCTGAGTACGGCGATACCACATGTGTGACACTTTTTTGCAGCCTAGATGCGCAAAGCGGCCCAAATTCCTTTTAGGAGGGCATTTTTAGACATTTGGATCCCAGACTTCTTCTCATGCTTTCGGGCCCCTAACATGCCAGGGCAGTATAAATACCCCACATGTGACCCCATTTTGGAAAGAAGACACCCTAAGGTATTCCGTGAGGGGCATGGCGAGTTCCTAGAATTTTTTTTTTTTTGGCACAAGTTAGCGGAAATTGATTTTTTTTGTATTTTCTCACAAAGTCTCCCTTTCTGCTAACTTGGGACAAAAATTTCAATCTTTCATGGACTCAATATGCCCCTCATGGAATACCTTGGGGTGTCTTCGTTCCGGAATGGGGTCACATGTGGGGTACTTATACTGCCCTGGCATTTTAGGGGCCTTACAGCGTCAGAAGAAGTCTGGAATATAAATGTCTAAAAAAATTTACGCATTTGGATTCCGTGAGGGGTATGGTGAGTTCATGTGAGATTTTATTTTTTGACACAAGTTAGTGGAATATGAGACTTAGTAATAAAAAACAAAAACAAACAAAAAATTTCCGCTAACTTGTGTCCAAAAAAATGTCTGCATGGAGCCTTACAGGGGGTGATCAATGACAGGGGGGTGATCAGGGAATCTATATGGGGTGATCATCCCCCTGTCATTGATCACACCCCTGTCATTGATCACCCCCCTGTAAGGCTCCATTCAGACATCCGTATGATTTTTTACGGATCCACGGATACATGGATCGGATCCGCAAAACACATGCGGACGTCTGAATGGAGCCTTACAGGGGGGTGATCAATGACAGAGGGGTGATCATCCATATAGACTCCCTGATCACCTTCGTCATTGATCACCCCCCTGTAAGGCTCCATTCAGACGTCCGTATGATTTTTTACGGATCCACGGATACATGGATCGGATCCGCAAAACACATGCGGACGTCTGAATGGAGCCTTACAGGGGGGTGATCAATGACAGAGGGGTGATCACCCATATAGACTCCCTGATCACCTTCGTCATTGATCACCCCCCTGTAAGGCTCCATTCAGACGTCCGTATGATTTTTTACGGATCCACGGATACATGGATCGGATCCGCAAAACACATGCGGACGTCTGAATGGAGCCTTACAGGGGGGTGATCAATGACAGAGGGGTGATCACCCATATAGACTCCCTGATCACCTGCGTCATTGATCACCCCCTGTAAGGCTCCATTCAGACGTCCGCATGTGTTTTGCGGATCCGATCCATGTATCCGTGGATCCGTAAAAAATCATACGGACGTCTGAATGGAGCCTTACAGGGGGGTGATCAATGACGGAGGTGATCAGGGAGTCTATATGGGTGATCACTCTTCTGTAATTGATCACCCCCCTGTAAGGCTCCATTCAGACGTCCGCATGTGTTTTGCGGATCCGATCCATGTATCAGTGGATCCGTAAAAATCATACGGACGTCTGAATGGAGCCTTACAGGGGGGTGATCAATGACAGGGAAGTGATCAGGAAGTCTATATGCGTGATCACCCCCTTGTCATTGATCACCCCCCTGTAAGGCTCCATTCAGACGTCCGTATGCGTTTTGCGGATCCGATCCATGTATCCGTGGATCCGTAAAAATCATACGGACCTCTGAATGGAGCCTTACAGGGGGGTGATCAATGACAGGGGGGTGATCAATGACAGGGGGGTGATCAGGGAGTCTATATGGGCTGATCAGTGGTTTATAAAGGGTTAATAAGTGACAGGGGGGTGTAGTGTAGTGTAGTGGTGTTTGGTGCTACTTTAGTGAGCTGCCTGAGTCCTCTGGTGGTCGATCCTAACAAAAGGGACCACCAGAGGACCAGGTAGCAGGTATATTAGACGCTGTTATTAAAACAGCGTCTAATATGCCTGTTAGGGGTTAAAAAAATCACATCTCCAGCCTGCCAGCGAGCGATCGCCGCTGGCAGGCTGGAGATCCACTCGCTTACCTCCCGTTCCTGTGAACGCGCGCGTCTGCGTGCGCACGTTCACAGGAAATCTCGGCTCACGCGAGATGACGCCTATTGGCGTTAGCGTAGCCTGGGAGCGCCGCAGAGATGACGCCTTTCGGCGTTAGCGTAGCGCTAAGTGGTTAAGCTGGTCATAAAATTGAGATAACGGTCAACTCAGCACTCATTTTGCCCATCTCTCCCAACCCTTCATAGACATGCTAAGTTGAGGTTCATGTTCTTATAGGATGAGCTGCCTCCAGACACCTCTGGTGGAGGCTTATCTACCCAAGAACAAAATGACCAGGCATGTTTAAATCTAACTGCCCAATCCTTCTCATCACTGACTTTTGCCATAGGGGAGTTCAGGAGGCCTCTATACACATTAGATGATCAGCTAGTCCAGATGAAATTGGTAGAAAACAGAAGTATTGAGCAGCTCTCACCTGCCAGGGATTCCACTGGTATAGCACGGAACAGCTCCTTCACCTGAATCAGGAGAAATACGGAAGTATAGAGAAAAAGAGATTTTGTCCAGCTTGTACTTGTGGTAATCCAAGGCTTCTTTATTGAAAATTCAGTATAAAATCCAGGTACAGAAAGCAGAGTCTACATGTTTCGGGCACAATGCAATCTTAGCCCTTACTCATGACTCATGAAATTGGTAGGTTCAAGCAATTTTAATCTAATAATCTAGGAATCTTTGCATTTGGCCACATGGTCAGGTTTCTACATGCTGTGTGGAAGCAAAAACCAGGAGTGAATTAAAAAAGGAGAAGTCATATACTCCCTTTAGACCTTCTTTTCTTTTATGATCCACTTGAGATTTTGGCTTTCAAAACTGCATGCAGAAAACTGATGGAGCGGCTATACCATGAGGATGCCTCTAAACGTGTCAGATTTTGGTGCTGGAAAGTATTCAACCTGCACAGTGAAAAATGGCCTTTAGGCGGTCATTTTTAGAACCATTGAAGTTAATGGGGCTGGCTATTCACATGGCTGTTTTTTTTAATGCCCAGTGATTAGCGGCTATCAAAAAATAGAATCAATTGAGCTGGATGTTCGTTTTCTGTTTTGGATTTCAAGTTACCCGCATCCAAGTGTGGTTTATCTTCCGTGCTCATAGCAGAGAAGGAGCAGGTGAGAGCCGTGTTATAACCTTGTTTCTCTTGACAAGAAATAGAATATATCCTATTTTTTGATGTTGGATACCAAACAGACCCCATGGAAATCAATGGGACTTTTTTTAGCTGCCACTTAGACAGGACTGCACCCATCTAACAGCCATTAAAAATGAGTACACTAGTGAAATAAAATTAAAAAAAATAATCACCTCATCTACTTGTACGTGCAGGGAAAGTCATTCTTCTTTTGATGCAGAAGGACTTGCACTCCCAGTATGATAATGTCCTCAGGTGCTCCCAGCATGATCACTGGGAGTGCATGTTTAGTTGGAGGGACATTATTACTGCTGGGGTCACCATGGGGGGTATTATGACTGCTGGGGCCACTATGTGTGACATTATTACTGCTGGAGGCCACTATGGGGGACATCACTACTGCTGGAGGCTTCTATGGGGGACATTATTAATGCTGGGGCCACTATGGAGGAAATTATAACTGCTGAGGAGGCACTATTGGGGACAATATTACTGCTGTGGGGGCACTATAGGGGACATACTACTGCTTGAGGCCACTATGGGGGACATTATTACTGCTGGAGGCCACTATGGGGGAGATTATTACTGCCGGGGGCCACTATGGAGGAGAGTATGAATGCTTGGGGCCACTATGGGGGACATGATTACTGATGGGGGGCACTATGTGGGGAATTATTACTACTGGGAACACTATGGAGGAAAGTATCACTGCTGGGGGCCACTATGGGGGACAATATTACTGCTTGGGGGGCACTATAGGGGAATTACTACTGCTGGGAACACTATGGAGGAAAGTATCACTGCTGGGGGCCACTATGGGAGACATTATTACTGCTGGGGGGACACTTTTGGGGTACATTATTACTGCTGGAGGCCACTATAGAGGAGAGTATAACTTCTGGGGACCACTATGGGGGGCATTAGTACTGCTGAAGGCCACTATGGCGGACATTATTGCTGCTGAGGCCACTATGGGGAACATTATTGCTGCCGGAGGCCACTATGAGGGACATTATTGCTGATGGGGCCACTATGGAGGAGAGTATGACCTCTGAGGGCCACTATGGGGGGCATTATTACTGCTGGAGGCCACTATGGGGAACATTATTACTGCTGTTTTCCATGGCCATTTTTTCACTGTTGTGTAAATGTAGCCTAATCTAGTATTTATATATATATATATATATATATATATATATGTGTGTAGTATGAGATGTTATATATAGACTAATGAAGGGAATAAGTAGAATAGTAGATATTTCCTAAAGTGCAACACATTTAACGTCATGGTGCATAACATGTTCCAATAAACAACGAATTTAGAAAATGCTGCAAACAGCAAATATATTCACCGAGAGGCTGGAGAAAGTCGAACGTGAGCTATCATATACTCTGCTGGATATTTTTATAATACCCATTTGAACACAATTTTACATGTACAGCTGCATTAGTGGTGTTTCTCAGTTATTAGATAACTGTGAGCCTAATGTGTTAGGAGGTGTTGGGCTAATAGAAAAAACGGCATTGATTCACTTGCCTCTGTCGAGCACGCCGCTACCAGAACCCGAACACAACAACAGAGCAATCCCCTGTAATCACCTCCTGCAAGCTTCAACCATAGGCAAAGTGTTAGCGAGCATTAAGTGTGAAAACTATCATAGGATCAATGTCAGGCTGAAAGGGGGCTCAATTTGCAATCCATCCAGACGCCATAATCACTTCCTTTACCAACCTAGAAATTGAGTCATATCAAAATTCACACAGCAGCCACATGGCATTGTCTGACATTACAATGGAAATAGATGGTGTTCAGATAAAATATGCATATGGTTTATTCCTTGTAAAGCTCAGTGGATTTTCTGTATTGCCAACGGGAATAATTAGTGCTGTGGGCTGAGAAATTAGTGCAAAAAATAACCATTAAAAAGGAGAGAAAGTCAGGAGGAAAGGGAAAGGGGCCAAAATCTGTTTATTTAAATTGCCAGCGTTTGTTCCATCTGTACCTTAAATAATTAGCAGTGTGACAGGCGAGAGTTAATTGTGCATTTCCACATCACATATGTTTTAATAGTCATGTCTATGGTACATGATACATGTGCTCTACATGGGCAGAACGCAATGATTTCGAGCCATTCTAGGTTTAAGGAACACATTGGATGATATCTGTCACTGTCACTAGCTTACAGACCTGACAAATAAAATAGACAAGGATCAGCCTTGCAGTGAAAAAAGTAAAATAGTTTCACCCTTGTGTTCATGAAAGATGTCAACATGTAGTCATGTCCTCTTATCATTGAACTCCAGAGCTGGAGGGCAACATGGAGATTGGTTTACGAGGTGACAAATGAGGCACAGTGTAGTTATGGGACTAGTCTAGTTATAGGCTGTAGTCAACTAGTTATAGGCTGTGGCCTATTATCTCTGGTACACTATACTGTCAGTCTACCAATATATATATATATATATATATATATATATATATACTCTTACATACCTGTGTGGTATGTTATCACATGTACACAATCTAGCAGGGGTGGAGTGGGAACTAAAAGTGGGAGTGGAAAAATAACCTAAAAAAGGCCCCCGATTGTAGGTGAATCCAAATTGACAGAAGGTGGGGCAACACAAGTAGGCAGGGACAGCAATCCATAGTGTAGCACAAAATATTGCCCCAGCAGAACCAAATACCACAGTGCAGCACACAATACTGCTGCCCCCATTGCAGTATTCAGCTGTATCATCATCCTTAGAAAAGCAATAGGGTTGAATTCAGGAGGGCGCCAGCAACCACCAGCCGGGTGCACAAGTACCTGATGCTCGGGCCATTAACTAATGCTGAGAGCATGAGAACATTATGTACCTGGCCAGCGGCTGTGAAGAGGGCTTGGCCTCATTAGTATTGGCCCACCAGGAAATTTCCCTGTAGGATCTATGGCCAATCTGCCCCTGCAATCTAGTAACCCCTGATAGATCCAGACTAGCTGGCGATATGGATGGGGCATATCTTTAGGCTTCTCCATCATTTGGTGATCTTTATCATTAATGTATTTTGTTTGATCTTTTCATCTTATTTTGTGATTGTTTTTAGGACAAGATCAGTCTTTTGTATTTATTTGCTCATAGCCATTTTTCTATTACTTTAGTTGTATTTCCATATTACTTTGACCCTGTGGTATACTATATATTTTGTAGAGGGTTGGGTTTGGCGATTTAAGACTATCATGGTCCCTCTCTTAATGTATATGTACAAAGTGTAATATTTTAAGTGTTTGTTAAAATGTCTTCTTTTTCCTGGTCTATTTCGGTCTAATGTTTTCATAAATTGGACAGCCCCTTTATATGCTGCTTTATACCTAAGGGGAAGACGCTTAGTTAGCTATTCTGGTTAAGATTGTGGGGTTCAACAGTATAAATATTTCCTATACGTTATGTGGTATATTTACTATAGACAGGAATACATTTAGAATTTAAAAGGTATGTGGCATATAACAGTAAAGCCATGTTGAGTCTTTCCAGTATGAGTTGCACATAATTCTTAATAATCCCTGATAATCCATGACTTTACAGATTAGAGTCTGAAATTATCAAAATTGACTGGTTTATAAAAGAATGCATATATACACATAACATGTGTAACTCATCAGCACATGTTCACATTAGACCTCTTTCAGACAAGTGCGGAAATCACAGGATCGCATGGCATTATAATGATTTATAATGCTGAGCGTCTCTCCATAACTGTCACGGCCATGGCTATGTCCGTGACTCCTTACCGCATGCGGTTGCCTGCGGTTTAGTTTGTGTGTTCAACCACAGGTGAGGGTCGCTGTGTGTGGCCTCACTTGTGGTTGCCGCGGGCAACTAGTTGTGTTCTGTTATTGTCAGCAGAGCAGCCTGAGCGGTGCTAGGCAGCTTGCTGCTTTGGCATGCGGTCTCACCTGACTTCCTTTATGTTAGGTGTGTGTGTATGGTGTACACCAGGGATGTCAAACTCGTGGCCCTCCAGCTGTTGCAAAACTACAACTCCCATCATGCCTGGGCATACTACAGCTATCAGGGAATGATGGGAGTTGTAGTTTTGCAACATCTGGAGGGCCATGAGTTTGACATCCATGGTGTACACTGTGTTTTATGTATTGTGTGCACTTCCCTTTTAAGTGGTGTTTTTCCCTTCTCTGGTGCTGGAAGGGTTAACTCCCTTCCCAGTGTGTGTGAGTCACTGGGTGTGTCTGACCATTGGGTGTGGCCTCTTAGGCCTATAAAGCCTCTGTCTTTGGCTGGGCTCAGTAGGTTGCTTCAGCCAGGCATAGCTGGAGCAGCCTCCTGTGTGTTACCATCTACCAGTGGGGGCCTCCCTTTTGGTCATGAATCTTTGTTACACGGTGTTATCTAGGTGTGTGTGGGGTTTTGTATTATTGCAGCTTATGGTCCAGGGTTCATGTGTGATGTCTGGTGTGTGCTGTGTTCCTTGGTGTCTTGTACTAACAGCACCTGCACATGGGTTCCTGGTTGTGTTGTCTGTGGCAGGTGAGTGTTGTGTGGATTACTTTTGCCTGTCACTGCCATAGCTGTTTCTGTTTCCCTTTGTAGCTTGGCCACATTAGACTCCTGTTTCTCAGTCTCCAGGAGGAACGGGCTGTCTACCCAGCTCCTAGCCCAGGGAACGACGGAGGGTCAGTAGGGATCCGAGTATGGGCCCTCCTACCATCAAGGTCGGCTAGGAGTCAGGGTCAGATTAGGGAAGCGCTAGGAGGTGACCTGCTCCCTAATTCTGTGGTTCTGTCCAAGTGACAACCCTTCCATCTCCTGGCACCGCACGGCTGGGGGTTTTCCCCATCTCCAGCCGTGACAATAACCTTGCATCCACTGAATATATTGACATAATGCTATATCATTATAATGCCTTGCAATGCTGTGACATGAGCAGTGTCCATAATGGGAAATCATACTCCCAAGTGGAGAGTACTTTCCGTGTCTGAAAGAGTTCCTACAGTCCAATTCAGTTGGATTTGGTGTTCCAGTTGTAAACCTATCAATAAGCCTGGAAATTAAAACGCAGATGACATAAAGGGACATTCCTACTGCAGAGATTGCTGGCGTATTGATAGGACCTATAATTAATAGCTGATCAATGGGGCTTTGACTGCTGGAACAGCCCCTGCCCCCCAAGTACATAAAATCCAGAGGTCATAGTGCTTAGTAAAACACAGGGATCGAATGACTTTTTCCTTGAAATTCAGACCCGGTCTTACATCTCCATGGTAGAGCAGTGCCATTTGACCTTTCACATTAGGAATTAGTCAGGGTCTCCAATCAGTATGCCCACCTGTTTGTGCTAGAAACACCTATCTTAGGCCACAGTAATGTTATTGCTGATGACAGTGGTATATTATTATGCCTCTGTGGTCAAAATTGTGACTTGGCAACCTCTCACTTGTGATGGATTATATTTGGACTTAGTTAAGCTTAGACTTCTCAAATGGTGAACAATAGAAACTAGGGACAACAAGGCTGGTTCCATGGTTGGATGCAAAATGCACCTATGATTGCTATACTTAAAGGGGTTATGCCAAGACTGGTGTAAAAGATTATATCAGACATCATATAGTAAATGGCGTTCTCTTTCTAACAAACCTAGAACCAGCCCTGTATCTCAGATAGATCCAGAGCTCCCCTCATTAATTACTCTAGTTGGTCTACTAGATTCTCCTCACACTGGCCACTCAGGGGTCGAGTGTGTAGTTTCTCAGGGGCATGTAGTTTCTCAGGGGCATGTCCCTTCTGCTACAGCTCTCTCCAACAGTAGATATAGCTGGTGGAAGCTGAAGGGTGGAACTGAGCCTGTGCGACCACCTCTGTAGGTGGATGTGCACAAAACATTTTTGCAACAGAAAGTAAATTACAAAAGTATATCATTTTTCATATGAAGTCATATAGGCAAAAAGCTTAAAGGAGTTCTCCGGGCTTTTAATATTGATGCCTTATCCTCAGGACACCCGGCACCCCTGCCAATAAGCTGTTTGAAGAGGAAGCGCGCTCCATGCCAGCGCTGCCTCCTCTTCACTGTTTACCTTCTCGCCGTCGCCTCTGCAGCGGTCCGCAGGTGTAATTACACCCAAGCCATCCTATTTATTTCAATGGGACGGATCGCTCCTATACAAGTGTATGGGAAAGATCTGTCCCATTGAAATGGAAGGGACGGCTTGGGTGCAATTACACCAGCTCACCGCTGCAGAGGCAACAGCGAGAAGGTAAACAGTGAAGAGGAGGCAGCGCTGGCACGGCACCCCCATCCTCTACAAACAGCTGATTGGCGGGGGTGCCGGGTGTCGGACCCCTGCCGATCTGATATTGATGACCTATACTGAGGATAGGTCATCAATATTAAAAGCCTGGAGAACCCCTTTAACTGTATGCACATATTTTCCCAATTTCCCAAAGTAAGGCCCCGTTCACACGACCATATTATTGATCCGCATTTGATCCACATTTTTTGCGGATTGGTTGGGGACCCGTGTGCTGTCCTTATCCATATGTCTGTTCCGTAGTCCTGCAAAAAATAAATAACAGGTTCTATTCTTGTCCATTTTGCGGACAAGAATAGGTATTGTTACAATGGTCCTGCAAAATGCAAATGGTTATGTGAATGCCCCCAACCAGGAGCATATTGCGGTCTGCAATATACAGGACCCCGGACGTTTTTGCACCACATCACAGATGCGGACCCATTCACTTGAATGGGTCTGCAATCCGGAAGGTGTGGTGTGGAATGGTGGCATGATACCCCACGGAAGGATTATGGAGTGCTTCCATGGGGTTTCTCTCCATGCGTCCGCACCGCATAAAAAATAGAACATGTTCTATTATTTTGCAGTGCGGAAGGATCACAGACCCATTCAAGTCTGTGGCAGGCACATGGATGTTGCCTGTGCATTGTGCACCCATATTGCGCTCCCCAATGCACTGAACGGCATGAACCCTTAAGCTGTATCTTACTATGCTCTAGGCGCTCTGCCCTAAACAATGAATAAGAAGAGGAATTTATGATATCCTGAGATGACATGTTCCATATGAACTGAGAATGGGTTCATGTCATGTAAACTAGATATATCATGATTTGCCAAAGAAGAGAGGAGAACTGCAAGGGGAAGCAAAGCTTATGATTCGGCCTGCATTCATTTACATAGCACATACAGCTCGGCTTAGCCATGGTGTACGTAGTCTTCTTCTTTGGTGACACTTTATATTACGGCACAAGTGTAGCTTTTGTACCATGACGTGAAAGCTTTGCCAAGAGAGTCTATATGTTTGATGCCAGAAAATGGCCGCCTCGGTTTTCAGACACTGAGAAATCTTCCTGTTGTACAGTATGTGTATTAGTGGAGTTCCAGTGTTTCCTATGTCTTCTGGCTCATGAAGGAAAATGACTGCAGATGTGCCTTTATACTGTCTTATGATAATGCCATGTATTATGCTTTTGATCAACCCTTCTGTCCTGAAAACCTTCAGAGTCAGAGACTCATTAAAAAGCAGAAAGATCAAACAGCTGCTCCTACAACAGCTGAGGTATTCCACGACACCTTCCCATTCAGCCCATCTCCCATTTACATTGTTTGTTCTTTGGTATTGCTGCATAAACAGCTTCATAGGCATTTTTAGGCCAAGGAATCAGAAAGATTTTAACTCCTGTGTAATGGAGGCATTAGCATTCATTATTCATAGGTTTTATGGCCTCTTTCGGTATACTGTATGTGCTCCCTTGCCTTAGCATGAGAGGGAACGGTACACACTTGCCTTGCTGTTTAACGCCTTTTTTTGACTCAAGATTGCGGAATTCAAATATTTATATCTTACATAGAATTTGGCATCATATCGGTTAAATATTTTTGCTGCAATATGCAGTAACCAATCAAGTCGGAGGGGAAAAAAAAGAAGTAAAACACATGCGGAGGGGGTGGTGGGGGGGGGGGAGCCAATATGTGCTAAATCGCTGACAGCCAACAGCCATATCACTAGTGTTACTTCTCTACTCCTACTTATGATTCAGATAAGGGAGAAAAAAACTTGTCTTTGCTTCTGCTTGCGTTAACCCCGTCAGGACCAAATTACATTTATATCTTCTTTGCAGATTTACTCTAATCCAAGCGGTGGAAGTTGCTAGTGGCGTTAACTCTTTAGGATGCCATGGCCGGTGGAATCCTACTGCAAGCTGCCGCGGCTGTGCCACATTGACATACATGACAACAATTACCGCTCAATTTCTATTATTTCTCAATAACGTCTTTATTTATCTAGATAAGAAGAACAAAAGCCACTGACAAGCTTGTTTGCTCCTGTGAAAATAATTGTTCTGCTGCTGCCAAAAATATCCTTCTCGGCAATTAAAGTTGAATAGCTCCTGTATTATCCCTGATAGCAAAACTGCTTTTAATAAACATTAATTGTATATTAGCTGAAGTGAGATTGCCAGGAGAAGTGGGAAAACAACTGTGAAAACACAGCTACAGGAGGAACAAGGCAGAAATGATCTGTAGTGTTACTAATGGTGGGCTTAGAATAGTACAGCATCTACCTTGGGTCTCCTCATCTAAATAGAGACAGTGGCCACAAATTGTCCTGTCACTCAGGTGGTTGCAGTACCTACCGGGGTGTGCCATGGGAGAGGGTGTAAGTACTGTGTATGGGGAGGTGCGTGTAAGTGTATGAGCATGTACGTAGGTACTGTACTGTAAGAATGTGCGTGTGCTGTATATGTTGGTTATGTATATGCCCATTTGTATTTATGTATGTGTTCTGTATATATGTATGTGTATGAACTGCGTATCCATATGTTTACTCATCTGAATATGAATGTCCATAGTAATGTGTGTACATCCATGTATTGCATATACACTATGTGTGTGTATGTATGAATTTATGTGGATGAACTGTGTATCCATAAGTTTACTCATCTAAATATGAATGTCCATATTAATGTGTGTACATCCATGTATTATGTGTATATATGTGTGTTTATGTATAAATCTATGTATGTGTATGAACTTTATACCCATATGTTTACTCATCTGTGTATGCCCATGTATTGTATATACATAGTATCTGTGTATGATTGTCTATAGTATTGTGTGTATGTCTATGTAGTGTATATATGTGTGTGTATGTATAAATGTATGTATGTCTTTACAAAAGTATGTGTATGACATGTATAGCCACATCCGCTGTGTTTGAATGTCTATAGTAATGTGTGTATGGCCACATGTTTATGCATATGACTATGTATGCAAATGTATTTTTATGCAAATGTTTATATATGCAGGTATGTACAGTATATATCTGAATGAACGTATGTGTATGTACATCTGTGTGCTGTATATACACTGAACAAAAATATAAACGCAACTCATTTGGTTTAGCTCCTATTTTGCATGAGCTGAACTCAAAGATCTGAAACCTTTTCTACATACACAAAATACCCATTACTCTCAAATATTGTTCACAAATCTGTCTAAATCTGTGTTAGTGAGCACTTCTCCTTTGCATCCCCCCTCACAGGTGTGACATATCAAGGTGCTGATTAGACAGCATGAATAATGCACAGGTGTGCCTTAGACTGCCCACAATGAAAGGCCACTTTGAAATGTGCATAATTTTGCCTTACTGGGGGGGGGGGGGGGGGTCTAAGAAAATCAGTCAGTATCTGGTGTGGCCTCCATTTGCCTCACACAGTGCAACACATCTCCGTTGCATACAGTTGATCAGGTTGTTGATTGTGGCCTGTGGAATGTTGGCCCACTCCTCTTCAATAGCTGTGTGCATACTGCATCTAGGCCTGCACTGCACTGTGGCCTGACATTTCACAGAGTCAGGTCACAGTGCACTCCATCACACATGTTCTGAAGCTGTGCGTGGCCAGGATTTGGTGCAGTGCAGGCACCTTGAGAAGAAGAACAGGGAGGGGTGAGTAATACCAATGCTAGGACTAGGAACACCATACTCACCTCTCCCTAGGCTTTGAAAATAAATCCATATGTTCTCCTCCTGGCCCCTCCTGAATTCAGGCCCCATAGCAACCGCTTCCTCTGCTTCCATGGTAGCTGCGCCTGTCTCCCCCTCTATTGATACAGCACTGATGGCATTAAGAAATTCATTGAGATTGACTTTGTGCTGACATTTACCAATATGCACTTAATACACCTGAGCGCTGATGAAATAATTTACTACTTTCCTATAGGTAGTATACATTTCTTTAATATCCATAGAAGAAACTAGACAAACACAGACTTAGCACCATCCCCTATACATAGGCTGTGTTTGTCTCATCCTTGTGAATAGGATATGGGCATATGCCACAATTCCTTTCAGCACAAGCGTGCATGGGAAATCTATATGTGAACAAGCATCCCCCTCCATTAGTCTCCAGTGGTAAATTAGAGTGCTAGACTTCAGTTATTCACAGACATTTGTACAATTACTACATGTTGTACTAGTTTGCTTTCATCTGAAGTGTATCTTTACACATACATACATACATACTGTGATAAAGTGCATAGTAGAGGTATGGTGGAAGGGGGTGTATTTCACCCAGTGGTTCAATTTAGCTGGGTGAGATAACCGAAATCCAGAAATGGCACTGCTTCAGCGAGGCATAGCTTGCTGGAGACAGCTTTATTTATAGTTGTATTGGCTGGATTTCTTAGACTGGGAGACAGGTTGGTAGTGGGAGTCTCTCAGTCCACACCCCTAGTCCACTACAGGTATTTCCTTTAGCTGAGGAGACCACAGGTGAGGTCAGCTGGCCTATAATCAAGGAGGGATAAGACAACCCTCTGTGTATGACTGGGAGAGGAAGTGACCCTACAGAGAGGGTTGGAGCCTGAGACCCTGGGTGTAACCTGTGCTTAGAGGTGATTCAGGGAAAACTATTGTGTATTAGTTAGAGCCCAGACGGGCTGGTGTTTATTTCATTTTGATGCTTATGTTTGTGTGGGTGCTGAAGTGCTACAATAAAGCACCAGTTTGGACACTAAATCCCTTGTCTGCGAAGAAGTCTGTGATTGTGACCCCCTGAGAAAGAACACATACCTACCTATATGCACAAACTCATATACATTAACGTATGCAGAGCACATCCATATACATGCATATACTTTCATTACACATACATAGACACATACACACTTTCATGAAGATATAAACATACACATACATAAATGTGTATATACATAGCCATATACATAAACACATACATACAGAACACAAACATTCATGCACATGCGTTCATTAGATATACACATACATATAGTCATACACACATACAGCCCATATACACAAACACACATACACTGAGCAAAAATATAAGCGCAACACTTTTGGTTTTGCTCTTATTTTGCATGAGCTGAACTCAAAGATCTGAAACATTTTCTACATACACAAAAGACTCATTACTCTCAAATATTGTTCATAAATCTGTCAAAATCTATGTTAGTGAGCACTTCTCCTTTGCCGAAATAATCCATCCCACCTCATAGGTGTGGCATATCAAGGTGCTGATAAGACAGCATGAATATTGCATAGGTG
Organism: Bufo gargarizans; assembly: GCF_014858855.1. Classification (NCBI taxonomy): domain Eukaryota; kingdom Metazoa; phylum Chordata; class Amphibia; order Anura; family Bufonidae; genus Bufo; species Bufo gargarizans. The sequence continues at coordinate 161,676,863 of NC_058087.1, forward strand.
TGCCTTATACTTCCCACAATAAAAGCCCACTTTGAAATGTGCAGTTTGATCATATAGCACAATGCCACAGATGTCGCAATGTTTGAGGGAGCTTGCAATTGGTATGCTGACTGCAGGAATGTCTACCAGAGCTGTTGCCCGTGCATTGAATGTTCATTCACTGTTCATGGCAGATGGCAGACACCGTGTGTCTCGTCGTGTGGGTGAGCAGTTTGCTGATGTCAACGTTGTGGATCGAGTGGCCCATGGTGGCGGTGGGGTTATGGTATGGGCAGGCGTATGTTATGGACAACAAACACAGATGCATTTTATTGATGACATTTTGAATGTACAGAGATACAGTGACGAGATCCTGAGGCCCATTACTGTACTATTCATTCACGACTATCACCTCATGTTGCAGCATGATACTGCACGGCTCCATATTGCAAGGATCTGTACACAATTCCTAAAAGCTGAAAACATCCCAGTATTTGCATGGCCAGCATACTCACCGGACATGTCACCCAGTGAACATGTTTGGGATGCTCTAGATAGGCGTGTACGACAGCATGTTCCAGTTCCTGCCAATATTCAGCAATTTCGCACAGCTATTGAATAGGAGTGGGACAACATTCCACAGGCCACAATCAACAACCTGATCAACTCTATGTGACAGAGATGTGTTGCACTGTGTGAGGCAAATGGAGGCCACACCAGATACTGACTAGTTTTCTGACTGCCCCCCCCCTCCTCCAGTAAGGCAAAACTATGCCCATTTCAAAGTGGCCTTTCATTGTGGGAATACTAAGGCACACCTATGCAATATTCATGCTGTCTAATCGGCACCTTGATATGCCACACCTATGAGGTGGGAAGGATTATCTCGGCAAAGGAGAAGTGCTCAATAACACAGATTTTGACAGATTTATGAACAGTATTTGAGAGTAATGAGTCTTTTGTGTATGTAGAAAATGTTTCAGATCTTTGAGTTCAGCTCATGCAAAATAAGAGCAAAACCAAAAGTGTTGCGTTTATATTTTTGCTCAATGTATGTGTGTTTGTGTATATGGTCTGTATGTGTGAATGACTATATGTATGTGTATATCTAATGAACGCATTTGCATAAATGTTTGTGTTCTGTATATATGTGTTTATGTATATGGCTATGTATATACGCATTTATGTATGTGTATGTTTACATCTTTATGAAAGTGTGTATGTTTCTATGTATGTGTAATAAAAGCATATGGATGTCTATGGATGTGCTGTACATATGTTACTGTATAAGAGTTTGTGCATATAGGTAGGTATATGTGTATTTTAAGGATTTGTTCTCTCTCAGGGGGTCACAATCACAGACTTCTTTGCAGAAAACAGATTTAGTGTCCAAACTAGTGCTTTATTGTAGCACTTCAGCACCCACACAAACATAAGCATGAAAATGAAATAAACACCAGCCCGTCTGGGTTCTAACTAATACACAATAGTTTTCTCTGAATCACCTCTAAGCACAGGTTACACCCAGGGTCTCAGGCTCCAACCCTCTCTGTAGGGTCACTTCCTCTCCCAGTCATACACAGAGGGTTGTCTTATCCCTCCTTGATTATAGCCCAGCTGACCTCACCTGTAGTTTCCTCAGCTAAAGGAAATACCTGTAGTGGACTAGGGGTGTGGACTGAGAGACTCCCACTACCAACCTGTCTCCCAGTCTAAATAAATCCAGCCCATAGAACTTTAAATAAAGCTGTCTCCAGCAAGCTATGCCTCGCTGAAGCAGCGCCATTTCTGGATTTCGGTTATCTCACCCAGCTAAACTGAACCACTGGGTAAAATACACCCCCTTCCACCATACCTCTACTATGCACTTTATCACAGTATGTATGTATGTATGTGTAAAGATAGTACAACATGTAGTAATTATACAAATGTCTGTGAATAACTGAAGTCTAGCACTCTAATTTACCACTGGAGACTAATGGTGGGAGATGCTTGTTCACATATAGATTGCCCATGAACGCTTGTGCTGAAAGGAATTGTGGCATATGCCCATATCCTATTCACAAGGATGAGACAAACACAGCCTAATACATGCTATGTATAGCGGATGGTGCTGAGGCTGTGTTTCTCTAGTTTCTTCTATGAATATTAAAGAAATGCATACTACCTATAGGAAAGTAGTAAATTATTTCATCAGCGCTCAGGTGTATAACGTGCATATTAGTAAATGTTAGCACAAAGTCAATCTCAATGAATTTTTTAATTCTATCAGTGCTGTATTTATATAGGGGGAGACAGGCGCAGCTACCATGGAAGCAGGGGAAGCGGTTGCTATGGGGCCTGAATTCAGGAGGGCCCAGGAGGAGAACATATGGAATTATTTTTAGAGCCTAGGGAGAGGTGAGTATGGTGTTCCTAGTCCTAGCATTGGTATTACTCACCCCTCCCTGTTCCTCTTCTCAGGGTGCCTGCACTGCACCAAATCCTGGCCAGGCACAGCTTCAGGACATGTGTGAAGGAGCGCACTGTGACCTGACGCTGTGAAATGTCAGGTCACAGTGCAGGCCTAAATGCAGTACTGCATGAAGTGCGGAGGTGCCTCTCAGGGGAGGATATTATTATTATTTTTGGGGGCCTGAGGTCTGCATTAAAAGACCAAGGGGGGAAGGTCCTGCTCAGAAATTTGTTGCGTGGCATAGTCAGTTCTAGTTACGCCACTGGGGGGAGATTTATCAAAGACTGGCATCATACACCGGCTTTTAAAATCTCCTGTTCTGCTAGAGAATGAGAACAATTTATGATGACACTTGGCCTTGTCATAAATTAGGAGGGTCATTTATCAAACTGGTGTAAAGTAGAACTGGCTTAGTTGCCCATAGCAACCAAGCAAATTCCTCCTTTCATTTTCCAAAGGAGCTGTCATAAATGAAAGGTGGAATCTGATTGGTTGCTATGGGCAACTAAGCCAGTTCTACTTTACACCAGTTTGATAAATGACCTGGCAGACTGTGTGGCAGAATGAAATCTATGGCAGCTCAGAGCTGCCAGAGATTTTTCCTTTTATTTGCACCTGAAATCAGGCACAAATGAAGATAAATGGGACACACCCATTGGCTCCACCCACTCACTGCCCTCACCATGCCCACTTACCACAAAGCAGTGAGGGCAGCTCAGAAAAGCCACTTTGTCGCAAATGGCATTTAAAAAGTCCTAAACATGGTGTTTACAACTTTTTTATGCCAATAAAAAGGCACAGGAAGAATATAAATTTCCCCTATACTGTACCATACCCTTCACAGATCTGTTATAAGTGCTAATAGCATTAAGGTGAGACACCATTAATAACATGAACCAATAGCACCTTCAGAACGGCACCCTCAAAGTCCGGAAGCCATATGAAAGACCACGTATGTCATAACGCATCTCTCTCTCTGCTGACTGGGTCATGGGAATCACCTGGTGGGCTCCATGGCATCTTTCTTTCTTACATAGACGCCAATCCTTTTAGGTATTAAATACCAGAGCAGAGTCCCGCCTTAGCCAGTGATAACTTCCTGTGTGTTGAGAGGAACCAGGAAGTAGAGACCAACAGGGGACCTGACAGACATTGGAGATTGGAGCAGTGGGGGAGCGATGAGTAAGACAGCACTATCATCCTGGTCTTTTTTTTTTTTATATTAGCTGGACCATCCATGAAATATCACAGGTGCCCTAAGGTAGAGGTATTTAAGAGAACAGAGTCTCTCTTTAAAATTTATGGTAAAGTATGACAAAAAGAATGAGGCCATCAACATATCACTATAACACATGCCTACAGGCACAGAACAGACAGACATTGAAACCTTTCATAAATAACCCCCTCTACAGTATATATGCTCCAATAATTACGTTGCCCCAATTGTCCCAGTGAAGTTTGCAGGCACAACTATTACATTACGTGATGGCACGCCAATCTGGAACCACTTTTTGTACGGCTGGACACATGACCTGGTCAACCAATCACAACTGACTGACACAAGAAAAAAAAAAAAAAACACACACAGTATAAATGGTCATTCAATTGAAAGAAATGACAGTCCTTAGCCTGGTATAATGACAGAGACGCCATCGACTAGTCAAGTGTATGCAGATTTCCTTATTCCACAGCCATAAACAAGCCGGAGGAGTTAGCTTTATGTAATTGTAACCTTGATGCTTCTAATACAACGAGGCTGAACGGCAACAACAATCACAGCTTGTGCAATTACTCACCACAAAGTCCCAGCGCCTTTCAATTTATCCCCCCTCATTGAAATAAAGACTTCAAAGGGGACATATGAAACTCGCTAAAATAGCACCATTTTTCATTCTGTTCTACAAGCACTGGACTGGACTCATTGCAGCCGAGCAGAATATTGTCAGCCTGCCAATGCAGTTCTCTTCCACCTGCTTTGTAGGTCATTCTTAACAGTTGTTACAGCACGTGAAGGCGACGGCAACTGTGATCGAGCATTTCACGCTTCCCCTTCCTGACGCTCTTTATGGCTAAAATTGCTTACATTAAATAGAGGAACTCACCCCACTGTGAAGCGTGCCTCTTGCGAGGTTGGCTAGCCACGAGACAGTGCTAGTGGCTACTAGGTAGCTCCATGCAAGAAAAGGAAGACAAAAAGCATTAAAAAAAGCATCGGTGGAAGGCGCGAGAGAAAGAAAGAGGGATGGGAAATTAATAATCCAACAGGCAGGTTCTCTCAGTGTTATTAATCATGCTGCTTCTCACAAGCTCGAGAGGAGCTGAGATTTGCACATGGGTAGGGGAGGGGAGCAGACATCATTGGCCGACTGTGCTCATTCCTATACATCACAGCCAATCCTTCGTTTTTTGCCTAAAGGTACGAATACTGTATATCTGTGGAGCAGTTACAAAACCCTGGAAGATGAAAAACCCTGCTCTCAGGCTAGGCGATGCTTTTGTCCAGTTAATGCACTATAAACTTTATTTGAGCTGATTTCCCATTTGATACCCCTGTGACAGGGTCAGTGAACGGCAAGCAATTCCATCCCAAATCATACCATAATCGAATTGCTGCCTATTTCCCAAACCTATAATGAAAAAGGCAACCGAAATAATGCAGGTAATGTTGCCAGCCTCCCATTGCTGTCGTACATTATTACTGCCGATTGCTTGCCTCCATTTCCCCTGTACTCTAACAATGAATATATTTCACAGCTCACTTGCTTTACTGTGTGGGTGGCATGGCATAGACACCTACATGATATGAAAGAAAATCTAAAACAATAGGGTTTTGTCTGTGAAAGCAACCTAACAGGCGGCTGATAGGAAAGACAATTTTGTCAGTATGATACCCTGACATGGAAAGGGAGGGGGAGGACGGGTGGACAGTAAAGTAGAGCTGGGATCTGAATAAATGGATTTTTTTTTTTTTATGGGTACAATTTTTTATTACACAGCTTCTCTGATTTATTGGATATAGTATGTCGGCTGGCTATAAACAAATCATCAGTGAGGCAGACAGCCACAAAATCAAGAGGAGGCAAATAGTGATGCCTGCACTTTATGGGTATCCCAAGCCGTGCCGTTAACACGTCAGATAATTGCACTGTAAAATATGCAATGCCAATGGTAAGTAAAAGGGTTAATCTTGTCCCGCGGTTTGGCGCTTCCTCTATTTATGTTTTTTTTTTTTTTTTTCATTAATATTTAAGTGATGTTCCATTCTCTCTGTGCAGTGGAATAGAGCGAAATGCACTTTACGACGTAACCCTTCAGGGTTAATATTATTTATGCAAACTCCTTTTCGTCGCTCTGGATTGAACCAGGGCGAGAAGACTCGCAGATTACGTGTTTACTGCTTTAAGTGTCGCCAAACCCTTAGACGCTATTAACAGCAGCACTGTATCCCTGCATAATAGAAGACGTGGCCAAAGAATATAAAATATTCATGTCATTAACCTAATGGAATGAATGCAGGCAGAATCTCAGAATCTGCCCCTTTATATGTTAGTTAAGAAATGCCGCCAGTCTTCATAACCTATTTAAGCCTATGTAATACCATGTATAGGTGGCCTCCTAATTTCTAGGGGGGGGGGGGATATGACCTACAAATGGCTGCATGGCTGCACAGTTGGAGGACAGGTTCTCAGAAGCAATGGTTTGGATAGCCTTAGGAGGAATGGCTTTGCCCAGCAGTTTCCCTACATAGAGATCAGCTTGAATAAGGCATGAGTCTTTATTAAGATCTAGGGTTAAACTAAACTTTTGAGCTGTCGCTCATATTGACAAAGGATCCACTAATGGGCACTAAACTGAGCGGAGAGGAGTTTAGATTTGCTACAGCTTAAGATTTTCTATTGACTCTGGACCAATGACCTGAATCAAAGTTGCAGTCTGAACAGCCAAGTTAACCCTTAACAAAGTTTAATGAATCCCCCCTTCCCGTGTTTGCTTATGTATTATCCCAGTTTTGCAGCTGGAACACTTTGATAAGTAATCCTCTTCTCCCCATGTACAAAGCACTGCAAGGCTGAATCAGCATGACCCTGCATGGAGAACAAGATATACTGTATCCTTTCCAATCAAGCAGAAAGGATATGCGCTTCCAGTCACTCTTGTCAACCATCGAGAAACTCAGTAGGACGAGGACAAGAATAATTGTTAAACAACGGGACTGCTCCGACAGCTAAATCAATTCTGATGACGTGATAGATTACGATTTTTAATATGATTAGAACTGAAAATGATAACGATAACATTTCATATGCAGGGAAATAATTGGGGGGAAAAAAAATCTCACGAGAAAAGGCTGATATCAATTCAGGCCCAAAAAGGTAGAAAATACAAATGTTATATAACTGTTTAACAATGTAAGTTATGTCAAAACAGATTTTTCTTCTTGATTGCTTATTAAATCAATTCAAGGGATGGAGTCCCACACACATAAATATGCACCAGCACTTATTTGGGGTGTAATAGCACTATTATAACCGCGTGCACTTTTTTGGCCGTCTGTAAATTATGCTGCATTCTTGCTCTGTTTTTTGGTGTGTATTCCTTCATGGGGCCAAACTGCGGCTCTGCAGCTGTTACAAAACTACAACTCCCAGCATGCCCATACTGCTTACAGCTATAAGAATACAGCACGGCATGGTGGGAGTTGTAGTTTTACAACAGCTGGAAAGCCGCAGGTTGGCCAACCATGCACTATAAAGAAGGTGTTGTTGAAACACTTGGAAAACGACTAGAATCTGCAAAGTTCGCAAAAATTTGATTCAGATACTTCACCGAATTTCACAAAGAAATTTGCTTCATAACAAATTACTTTGTCACATAGCACTTTTCTTTGTGAGTAGCGGGCGCAATGATGGATAACAGTGATGGTGCCGCCCCCATCATTGAACACCTCAGCATCTGAGATGACCATTGAGGGCTGTCAGGGGTTAATCTGTCCCAAAAAAATCCTTACCTTATCAATCTGATTGCAAAGAGTCCGCCGCGGCAATCATGATTGAAGATCCCGAGCAAAATCTTGCATGGTGTGTGATGACGTCATCATGCTGGCCAGCGTGTGTCGTCATATGTCACCACACACAAGATTTTGTGCAGGATTTTCAATCAAGATGGCCTCGGAGGATTTTTTGCGCACAAATGGATGATGTATGTTTTTTTTTTTTTTTTGTACCTCCATTTTAGGGCAAATTAATTAGTTACCACCAAGCATGAGGAAACTTGGCTTTGTGACGAATCAAAACTTCCCTGAAATTTGGATTGAAGTCCACTTTGTGAGCTTCGATTCGCTCAACACTAGTTGTGTCTATGAAAAGAAGCAAGAAAGACAAAATACGCCCCCTAATAAAAAAAAATGGCATTAGCAAAAAAAAAAACACATTTGTGTGTCCTGTATTTCATATCTTAACACAGACTTTCAGATAACATCTGTAACTGATGGTTTTACTGAAAAAAAAATAAAGAAATATAATAATATTTGGAACCAAAAACGCAGGTGCAAAAATTGCTAATAAAATGGTAATTTGACAAACTGCTCATTATTCCACCTTCCATATATATTCAAGTTACAACTTGAGCATATATTATTGTAATTTGCCATTGGTTATGGGATTTATGACTACTTTGCTACAAAGTACATACAGGAAAAGAGCACAGAATGGGTAGGTGTAGGTGTAAAAGAAAGCAAGGGTGATGAAAAGGGTGCTAGAGGCACAACATTCTTGAGGGCTTTGACAATTGGTATTTGGGAAGATGCTGCTGGCTCAATTCTAGGTCTGCAATTGGTAGTGAAGATCAATGAAATACAGGGTGTAGTGGACTTCTATGTTCCAGGACTCCACAGAATGGATATAGGATTCATTTATTGATAGTAGAATAGCGCATTTCGAAGTTCTACTGGTTCAGTACAACATAACACATCCACTTCACATGGATTTAAAAACCTAAACTGGTGCTAAAAAGAAAAGGAGGGGCATATGCAGGTCAACCCCCTATGCGCTAAGATTGACATGTAGTGATAGCACATATGTAAACATTAGCTAGAGTAGTTACATGAGATAAGCATGTATGGGCAGGTATGTATGTGCTATCTCTACCTGTCAATCTTAGTGTATAGGGGGTTTACCTGCATATGCCCCTCCTTTTGTTATTTGGGCTTGTTTATTTTTTAAAATCTATTTGAAGTGGATGTGTTATGTTGTATTGAACCACAAACATAAGGACCCCTCCGGCCCCAAAACACGTTGTTCTTTTGTCAATAAACAAATCCTATCTCCATCCTGTGCTTTTCCGAAATGAAGCAGCGCCATTGCATACTGCATTTAATGGGTCTACATAGCTACAAAATGTCAGTCATCATGTCATCCTTGGTCTATTCTAGTTTGTGATAGAACATAGAAATAGACAAAAGTAATTGACGGCACTGATATGGGCGGGATAGGGAGGAGTAATACAAGCAATATCCAATGGAACAGGATGTTTCCATTGGAACCCAATGGAACACTATATACTAAATCATTACCGCCTATATAAACCTCTTGCTTTATCATTCATAAAATTAATTGCTTTTCCTATAGATTTTACAATAAGCTAACAGCAGCATGGAAATAAATGATTCCTTTTTTCTAAAGTTAATTAAGAGCAATATACTCATAATTATCCTCTAAATAATTGAAGTGTATGGTGGTTTTCAACACAATAGAGGTCATTGGTTATTCTTGAGAGTAGAAGCAACATGATCAAACAGATTCAAATTCTTAGATGGCTCATCCCAAGAAGATACTTCTAAGTTGGTTGATGTTCTGTGCAATTTTCTGGTGAAACCATCAATGGGACTCAGTAAATGCGTTCCCAGCAGTGATGAGCGGCAGGGGCAATATTTGAATTTGAGATATTTCGCGAATATTTGGGCAATTATTTGTCATATATTTGTGAATTTGAGAATTTGTGATCTCCATTCATTATTTTCTTGATTGCATAAATTGGCAATTGAAAAATTTGCGATACAAAAATTTGCGATCAACACTACTCCTAAAGTCAAAGATATAGCAGCCTTCTCATCGGCCCACAAGCAAAAAACAGTGAGGGATCATGGGTACTGATGAAGATATAGCATTATATTCTAGATATTTGCGAAGTGCTAATATTCATGATAAAAATTTGTGATTAGAATATTTGCGATCAACGCTAGTTCCCAATACAGACTTTATGCTCAGAGTTCATCTTAAATGTAAAAAAATCGGGGTTAGACAAGATTAGTTAAGATTTCAACAGGACCTTATGTTTATTGGGATCTCTTGATTTTCTCTCAACAGATTTTGTCAAGGAAAAGGAGGTTCTGCATTTTGAATGTCAACGCCTGTTTCTTTTGTTCTGGCTTTGTCTCATGGTGACCAACGTACTTCTGTCTCCCAATGAAACACACACTTGGCCAACCCAAACTTGCATTTTTATGGGAGATTCAGGAGGAACAGCTGAGGGCCATTTGGCCAAGAGATATTCGAGCCATATGACGAGGTAAACACATAACATTCATTTTTTATAGAGGCCCTACCAGCCAAAGATGGTGATTTAAGGTCCTCACTAGTGGTCAAAGTCCATATGACAATTAAAGGATAACTGCTGTATATATATATATTTTTTTTTGAATATTGAATAGTGGTGATTAATATCACCTTGGTGGCCCTATTTCAACTTTTCACTGTGTATTCAATTACCCCTTAATTCCACAATTTTGTTCCCTGTACTGCCTACTTTTACCTGTGCTTAAAATAGGGTTGCTATGCATGGTCCGTCTATCTGTTTATAGATGGAGCACGGAGCGAGCAGGGTCACATTACTGACAGCCAGGGACTGTAAGTAAATGATTAAAGCCAGGTCCTCCCCAGCAGCTGATAACAGTGCCTGGGCTGTGTGCACTTCTCCCTGTCCCTGCGCTTGGCAGACGCTCCCACACTCAGCAGAGCTGGAGAAAGCAGGGTTGAGGCAGCGCAGACAAGGGAAGGGAGATCTGCCATCTGCTCAGTGTATAAATGAAAGCAACAATCGGTGAGAGGACCCCTTTGTGCTGCAGGAGATTAACCCTTTAGGGTATTGTTACTGGCTAGTGCATGTGAGAAGCTCAATGCATTGTGGGTAGTGAGGGCAGGCGGGATTAGCCTCAGGGTGAGGGCAGTGGCGGCCATCTTAACTGAATAGTGAAATTGCAGTTTTATGCAGACTGGTTGCTAAGGGCTGAATCTTATTAAATATGGGGTAAGTCAGTCTAATAGTAACTGATTCTGGAATATCATGTTATTAGTAACTACATATATGAAAATTGAAATTAGGGTCTAAATGTTACAGTTATCCTTTAAAATATTGCTCTTTTCATCTTTCATTTGTTTCTTAAACTGATAATACTGTAGCCAGATAAAACCCTATGCAATAGGAGAGACCAACATTTGGTCACTTCCTCCAAAAGTGGATATTAGCACATATGCTAATCCTATTTTGTCTTATTTAAGCTAGCCTATTCAGGTAAAAAGTGTTATTCTGAAGTAAGTACAGCACGAAGTAACTCAAAGAACTAGACTGCCACATACTGTATTGCAAACAACAGGGTCTAAGCCACTGGGAGAAGGTGGCATATTTGACTGATACATGTACTTTATTATATTGGTGACGTTCCAAATATATTCAGTATTTGTGCGCATAATATTAGAGGAGCAAACATGACAGCCTGAAAGGGTTTCAAAAGTCAATATCTGAACCAGGAAAAGGCACTGGCCTGGTCTACCATAATTGTTTAGACAAATAAGCTAAAGCTGCTTGTTTAAACAAATGGCGAACCAGTTATTAGTGCTTCTCCAAACCTGAATTTCTGCCAGATTTCCCAGGAAAATTCAAATTTCCCAGTTATAGCTCAGTTGTATTTTGTGCATCTAATGAGATCTCCCTGCTGTGATTGTCAGGTGCTTCCAACGCGTCCTTTATTCTGTCAGTTTCCAGCAAGCTTATTGATCAAGATCTAAGGATGCCTCTCTTTGGAAAACACATGGGGAGCTCTAGATATTTTTAAATTAATTTAATTGATAGTTAAACACCTTCAAAACAGATGAAAGCAAAGTTTTAGCCATTGTGACATCCACACATCCGCTCTTTTCCTCTTGTGTTATAATTACAAAACAATATCTGCTTTCTAAATACAGCCAAAATAAACCAAACACACACACAAACATGCGCGCACACACACACAAGCACATACACAACAAATGCACATAAACACACACAAGCACATACACACACAAACACCAAAAACATATAAACACTCACACACAAAGGCACATAAACACACAAAGAAACACACAAACACACACATAAACACACATGCACACACAAACACACACACATACACAAACACACACAAGCACGCAAACACACTGAAACACACACAAGCACACACAAACACACATGCACACAAGCACACATAAACACACAAGCACACACAAACACACATGCACACACAAACACACACACATACACACACACACAAACACACACTCACATACACACACACAAACACACACACACTCACAAACACACACACACACACACATACACAAACACACATAAACACACACAAAGAAACACACCTGCACACACAAACACACACTCATACACACTAAAACACACACACAAGCACACACTCACAAACACACATATACACACAAGCTCACACAAACACGTGCACACTAAAACACACCCACATACGCAAACACACATACACCCACAAACACACACATATATATCAGTTGAAATGAAATCCTATTAACCATTAATCTGAACACACAGGTTGTGATGGCTGTATAGCTGTTGCACTTATGCTACTGGAAGGCGGCATGCTTATTTGCTAACACAAATGGAAAATGTATTTATATTGGTTAAAGTGGCAGAAGACCTTCCAACATATGGACTCACATTTATTGTGTGCCCGTTTTTAACAATAAGTGCATCATAAAAAATTCTACTTTTCAGCAATTTTTAAAAGTGTTGAGAAAAGTGAACATGGTTTTTATGGAATGGATGTGGTCTTCAAGTTTAAGTCAAATTTATTAACAGGGACAGGATCCATGCTTGCTTGTTGTACTAGATTAACTCCATTAACTAGCACGCACCATTTAATAAATTTGGCGTAAATCATTTTAAACAAATGCAGGACACCATTTTTTTCAATGTAGTTATGCTGGATAATTGCATTGATGTTTTACCCAGTCTACTAGGGAATTGCTATTAAAAAGGGTTTCCAGGCTCCTGATATAGGACATATATATCCAATCATTGAGGGTCCAATACTTTGCACCACCATGTGGTGTCCCCTGCAGTCTGGAGCTAGCATTTTGAATGGAGCAGGAAGCACAGCTCCATTCAAATTTTAGTAGTTGTGCTAGGTTACTGCAGCCCTTGAATGCAATACGCTCATATACATATGGTCATGAGCTGCCCAATGGAATATTTATGCTTTATATTGATATATTTTGCCAGCTCTAGTACCAAAAGATCAGCAAATTAAGCTGAGGGATCTAATCAAAAAGGAGTAAATTCTTGATTCCATTATTTCATAGCAGATATTCGTTCTTTGTCAATATCTTTCCTCACTGTTGTGTCTCTAAATTGACCATAATCGTCAATAACAATCCATAAGATCATTAACATCTGCAATCAGGTTGATTTACATTACATAGATCATTACATCTGAGAATAATCATGACATAAAAAATAAATCATTTTAAACCCTTTCATTATGCACCCATGTAATGTAAAATATGCATAATACAAAATGTAGAAAAGAAAACTTCTATATTTGAATAGAGGAAATAATAGGATCAACCTTTGCTGTTTTTTTTTTTTAGCTTTGCTGATTGTAATAGGAAATATCTAGACACTGCCTGGTCCCTTTCCCTGAATGAAAGCCGAATTCCGAATTTCCTTGTGGTTCGTGGCAATGACTCAATTTTCCCTGAAATGGCGGTAAAAAAAAACATATTCAACTTATCCATTTGAGCGTGAAGAGGCTACTGTGACCATCTTGATTGAAGATTCTAAGCAAAATCTTGTGCACGGTGATGTATGATGTCACCACACCGGCCAGCATGATTACATCATCATGCACTGTGTGAGATTTCACGTGATGTTCTTCAATAAAGATGGCTGCAATGGCCTCTTTGCGATCAAATGGATATGTTTTTTTTCTCTACCGGATATAGCCGTGAAAGCCAACACTATTATTGTCAGATGCCGTGATCAGCAATAATGCAGCTTATGAGGGGTTCAATGATGAAGGGGGCCGCCCAATCGCCATTCCCCGTCATTGCGCCCGCTACTTACAAAGAAATGAAATTTGTGATGAAGTAATTTGTCAGGAAGAAAATGTATTTGTAAAATTCGGAAAAGCAGCCAAATCGAATTTTTGCAAACTTTGCTCAATACTAAACCTAGGGTGAAGGCCATTCTAGCACAGCATGAGCCTAACTTCTCCCTCTCTGTACAAGCTTTGCTTTAACCAATAGAGGAACATACATGGTAATCAGAGGGCACTCATTGGTGCTTAAAAACGTAAGAGGAAAGAAGAAGGGAGAGGAAAGTTTGAGGTTTACTGTACAAGGTAAACAATTACCAGAAATGATGAGTGAGAGCTGCAATTACATGTAGCAATAATCTCCTCTGTACGGGAACTAGCGATATCTACTGCGATTGTTCGTCCTCATCCAGATTCATTGTTACTGGGCAGCAGATCCCTGTTTATACAGGAGCATCTTTTCCGCAGAAACAATACCTTCACACAAGGCAATTGTCATGAACAGGAATAATCTTTTCTATAAAGGCCCATCCACGATAATTGCCCCAATGATTGGTCCATGTAAAAGGACCTTTTGGGGAGTCATGGCAGTCCACACTGCCTTTCATACAGCCACAGATTGTTTCCATGTGAATTTTCAATCTTTGTCAAGAAAGGCTGTCTATTCAAAGATTATCCCCATCCCCATAATAGGGCTAAAGCCACAGAGCATTCAAAATGAAAACTGTGGCAGAAACCCAAAGGTCAGCCTCTGGTTTCTTCCACAGATTCTGAAGCAATTTTTGGGGGTAGAATAATCTGCTGTGTAAAAATACCCTTATTGTAAAACATGCTTAAGAATATCACTTTTGACTATGTATATTGCATCATAGAAAAGCTTCAGAAGAGATTGTTTGAAGTTACTGGGGAGACTCGATGTCTTCCGTGCATTTTCCTATATGCAAGGACTTCCAGTAATCCAGTTACATAACTATTGCTGCTACGTACAATGAAAATAATTTGTGTGCATTTCCTGCTACTGATAAAAATGGTAAAAGTCATTATTTTTGTGCTGCCTATTGTGAATCAAAAATGTCATATTTAGCCTAGCTTTTTAATCAAACTAACCCAGAGTCCCAGAGATACTAACACAAGCCACAGTGAAATCATCCAGAGGGATCTTTGGAAACATACTATGTGAATTTTATTCCCAAAGGCTAGGCCTCCACGTGGGCACATTGGACATATATTCATTCTTCCAAACAGCTTAGCACTGTAAACTATACAGAACATATTTTATAAGAAAAAGAAAAGATCAATATAAAAAAAAATCACAGTAGATGTAATTGAAGTCATACATTTTACCCAACTTCTGCTCTACTCCCAATTACTGCTATTTATCAAAGAGAAGATAACATAAAACCTGGCAGCATAAAAACAAATTTTACTAGGTCTGAAAAAAATAGTGGAATATCCTCAGAAAAGAGAAGAAAAAAAGGACACAAATAATAAATAATTCAATATTCCCGAGGAAAGCTCTAGCGGAAGAGGCCTGAGCTGATTCAAACATCAGACATAAGGCTGACAAGAGGTATATCGATTTAGACAATTCTATCATTATTATTCTAGCCTGAGTCCTTCAGGAAAGTTGCTCCTTTGGCCCTGTTGTTATTGCAGAATCTACAAACCTTCCTCTTACACCTCATACATTTGAACGTCTCGTCATTTCAGAGATTCAATCTAAACTTTATGTATGAAATAGCAAACAAAAATTGTTCTATTTTATACCCTTCCATATACGGTATTTGACAACTTTATCAGTTTCTGAAACCTTATGCACAGTTAGCAGAGAGGATACCCCAACCACTTATCTTTGTTTCACTGGCATTTTTTTAAACATATTCGTAGACTTGTCAAATGATATATTAGGCATTTAAAGGGCATTCTGCCACTGAATCAGTAGTGGAAAATGAAAATGTTTTTTTTTTTATTTTTATATTTCAATATGAAAAAATGTACTGGCTTCACACCTTGGGCTGGACCATGTGTTCCTTTTTCAGCAGCTGAAGTCAAGCCACTTCAAATTTTTATTGTAGTTTTCTATATAGGTCAATGGGAAAGCAGAAAATCTCACTCAAAAATTCTTCTAAAAGGCTTATAAAATCTCCTCACACAGCAGAATTTGGTGTGGACCCAAACCAAGAAGCCACCAGCAGCTGCACAGAATCCACCTCACTTTGTTCTCAATGTGATGCTGCTGTTTATGGCCGTGAACCCACCAAGTCCCTTCTTGGAGTTCTTGCCGCTATAAAGCATGGCTGCATGAAGGGCAGTGTGGCCACTCATTGAAAGCAATTGGAGGCTACATATACCCCTACATATACAGACCATATATGTAACCATTCATTTCAATGGATCCGCAAAAAAAAAAAAATCGAAGGTACTCTGTATGCCTTCCGTTTTTGTATTTTCGTTTTTCCGTTCCGTTCAAAGATAGAACATGACCTATTATTGTCCACATAACGGACAAGGATAGTACTGTTCTATCAGGGGTCAGCTGTTCCGTTCCACAAAAAACTGAATGCACACGGACATCAGCCGCAATTTTTGCGGATCTGTTTTTTTGTGGACCGCAAAATACTGAAAAAGCCATACGGTCGTGTGCAATAGGCATTACTGAGAAACATAGAAGTGGTTGGTATTTGGTGTTCTTTGTGTCATGGTCTCACTGTCCTCAGCTTCCATTAAACAATACTGATGACTGAGAGATAGAGAGAAACAGAGGGAGATCTTATTGAGGCTGTCAATATACTTTTTCTTTCTAAAATTGGCTGTGCATGTTTGTGAATTCTATAAAGCCAACATGAGCCAGTGTTCAGTCATTATAAATTACAACCACACAGCATAGCCAAATTAAATTCCAATATTACCCCTACTACCATGCCCTAGATCACCTCAATGAAAAGAAAAAGCATTTTCAAAACGTTTTAATTTTTTTCCCAAAAACTCTTCAAATTCAGAATGATATTGTAGGATGGAAACTACAATATAGGAGGTATACAAAATCTTGGGCCTCATGTACGAGGCATAGTGATGTGTGTAAAAAATGTATGAAGGCACATGAGTACTTTAGTAACATAGTACATAAGGCCGAAAAAAGCCATTTGTCCATCCAGTTCGGCCTGTTATCCTGCAAGTTGATCCAGAGGAAGGCAAAAAAAAAAAAAAACCTGTGAGGTAGAAACCAATTTTCCTTACTTTAGGGGAATAAAAAATTCCTTCCCGACTCCAATCAGGCAATCAGAATAACTCCCTGGATCAACGACCCCTCTCTAGTAGCTATAGCCTGTAATATTATTACGCTCCAGAAATACATCCAGGCCCCTCTTGAATTCCTTTATTGTACTCGCCATCACCACCTCCTCAGGCAGAGAGTTCCATAGTCTCACTGCTCTTACCGTAAAGAATCCTTTTCTATGTTTGTGTACAAACCTTCTTTCCTCCAGACGCAGAGGATGTCCCCTTGTCACATCCGTACTTTGTGTGCCAATACATGATGTCTCTGGAAATGCCAACCTGATGAAGGGGACTATAGCCTCCCCGAAATGTGCTGTTCTTGTTACTTACGCATTTTAATGAAATAAAGAAGATTTCACATTCAAGACTGTCTACACTGGGTTTTGAAGCGCAGGAGCAGGAATTCAAGTCTTACTCTCTTATTGAGTAAGCCTTCTAAGGGAGAATAGATCTAAAATATGTCATACCACAGTTCTTTTCTGTCTGATTCACACAGAATCTGACCAAAACGAAGAAACCCTGTATAAAATTGAGTAATAATAATGATAATAATCTTGATTTCGGGTACTTTCACACTAGTATTATTCTTTTCCGGCATAGAGTTCCGTCAAAAGCGCTCTATGCCGGAAAAGAACTGATCAGGCTTATCCCTATGCATTCTGAATGCATAGACATCCGTTCAGTTTGCATCAGTATGCCTTACGTTTAGTCACTGTCAGGCGTTTTGGCCAGACATAATACCGCAGCATGCTGCGCTATTATGTCCGTTCAAAATGCCTGATCAGTCGCCAGAATGCCGAATCCAGCATTAATTCCCATTGACTTGCATTAATGCCAAATCCTGCATTGCAAAACAACTTCCGGTCTGCGCATGCTGCGAAAAATACTGCAAGACGGATCCGTCCATCCGCATGACAAGCGGAGAGACGGATCCGTTCTTGCAATGCATCCGCACCCAGATCAGTCTACAAATGCTGTCAGTTGTCACACTGATCGGCGGATCTGGCAGGCAGCTCTGACGACGGAACTGGCTGCCGGATCACACTAACGCTAGTGTGAAAGTACCCTTATATAGTGTCAATACATTATGCAGCACAGGGTTCACGTACAAACAAAAACATATTATATATCAACAATTAAAATACGAGAAATGAGGGCACTGTTCGCAAGAGCTTGCAATTTATGAGGAGATAGGGGTGACATAAAATATAAAAAGTGCTTGCTTTGTACAGAGGTCTAGCCTTCTTAACAAAATAGGGTAATAGATATAAAGCTGCATGAGCAAGTTGATATCTGTAGTGCTTCGATTGCAGGGCATGTGGAGAATACTGATGGATGATACATGGGGTTGGGGTGGTGTGAATTTAGAAGAGTTAGATTAGGGATGTGATAGGCCACCATAAAAAGATATGTTTTTTACGGAGTGCCTAAAGCTAAGGATGTTAGAAGTTAACCTAAGTGCTTGGGGTAAGACATGCCAGAGACCTGGTGCAGCTTGAGGGTAGCCTTGGAGATGGGAATGACAGGTTCAGATTATGCTGGATATTAGTCTTATATAATCTGAAGAGCATACATCACGGATAGGGTAGTAGATAGAGATGAGGGAGGAGATATAAAGGGGTACAGCATCATGTGGTATATCTTTGTGGGTGATCATTTTAAATTGAATACTATCTGTATGGGTAACCAGTACTTTGACTGGCACAGGGTGGCATCGGAGCATCGGTTAGACAGATAGATCAGCCTGGCTGCTGCATTCAGGATAGAAAGGAGAGGGACGAGTTTAGTGAGGAGTAGACTAGTTAACAGTGAGTTACAATAACCAAGACAATAATTGATCAAGCCAGCAATGAGAACTATTGTTGTTTCTGGGGTAAGAGAAAGATAAATCCTAAATATGTTTTTGAGGTGCGGGAGGCATGGGGGTGACAGATTAAATATAGGAGTTGAAGGAAAGATCAGTGTCAAACACGACACAAAGACAGCAGGCATGCTGCCTAGGCTTTATGGTAGTGCCACACAGTGAGAGGGAAATATCAGGTTTAGGTAGGTTAGTAGATGGAGAAAACATAAGTAGTTTAGTTTAAGGTAAAGGGGGACATGGAGGCAGTCACTGGTGTTCTGTAGTACAGCATGAGTGATGCCACCGGATGAAGTGCATATTTGGGAGACGTCAACATAGAAATGGTATCATTGTTGTGTTTTAAAGTTAGATCAGGACTCAGGACAGGGGAGAAAAGAGATTGAGGACATTGATGTCTGAAGAGTGTCAATGGCATGTAGATTTCTGAATATAAGATAAGTAGGAGTGTGCTGGGATGGATGAGAATTCGTAACACTTAAGAAGAGACGGTTTTGGTCAGATAGCGGGACAGGAGGGTTAGTAGAAGCCAAGCAGATCCCGAAAAAGAACAGGTGTTTATGTGTCTAAGTTAGAAAGTTGTGAAAGACCAATAGAGGAGGTTAGAGATAGAAGTCCTGAGAGGCAGATGGAGAAATTGAATGGGCAAGTAGATTTCAGAATATGAAATAAGTAGGAGTGTGCCAAGATCTATGAGGATTTGTGAAAGCAAAGGAGAGGAAGTTTTGATCAGACAGTGAGTGGGAGAGGAGAGTTAGTAAAGTCAGAAATCAGGCAGAGCCTGACCAGGTCTTTATGTGTCATAAATGAAGCCGGGCAGCAAAGTGATCCAGGAACTAGGTGGATGAGCCAGGGGGTCAGTATACAACCGCCACTTTCAGGGAGAGTGAGGGAAAAACTCTGAGGATGTGGACCTCAAAGAATGGGAATTTGAGTGATGGTATTGGGGGAATGAACCATTAACATGTCTGTTCTCAGGTTTGGGAGTATGAGAAAAATGTAAGTCACCATAAAATAGAGCTGCAAGAGAATAAAGAAGTAAAGTACGACTACATAGACTTTTGTAGGTGCTATACCAGTTCTGATGAACTTAAGAGCTTCAACTGAGCTATAATATGATTGTGAGCATGAGGTTTTCGATTTAGTTTTAAAGCTGACTGTAAAAAGTAACAAAAACATTTGAAATTAATATTAAAGAAAAAATAGGACATGAATAACTGAACATATGCTCCTTGTGAATGCCACTCTTACAGTCTATGGGGGACGTCTTTCAAACCTGTTATACCAATTGTGTGGCGTTACAATGACGCAATTGATGTTAAGTGCAACATTTTGTGCAACTTTTGATTAGCTTTGCCACTTTTAAAAAGCAGAGTGATAAATTGGTCAGAATTACAGATTACAACACTTTTATGTCCCATCTATGATGTTTTTTTTGTTTGTTTTTTAATAAGTCACAAAAATGTTGCTTATCCATGCCAGGCAACCCCCTGGAGTACTGTTACTGACGAAACCACATCACACTTGTGCCAAAGTTAATAAAACTGAAAATCATGTTCATAAATTTGAAACAGGTAGGTAAAGCAACTCCAGTTTAAAAGTAGCTTCAAACACACCTACAATGGTTAATTCCCCCCAAGAATTTATTAGTATAAAGCAAATGGACGGACCATCTTCTATAAATGAGGAGCTCCCAAGATGCTGCTCATCGTCATTTATATTAGGTTGTATCCGACTTTGAGTGTAATCATTGCTTTCCCAGTGTACTGAATATGTTAGTAGCATGTAAATTATTAATCGCAATAAAGAACAGTTCTGTGTTTTCCTTTTACACAGAGAAGCGAAATGGAAGCAAAATACCATTAGTGTTATCTCCTCTAATGGTGCCTGGGTTATTTTTATGTCTTGATGCGTTTCATACCTTCAAACACGGCTCCAAATGACCAATAACCCTAGCAACGTACTGTATGGGAAGCTGTTAATATAACTCAGGCTAAAGCGCTTAGAGTCATCTTGTGAAATGATACAACACATGCTACGAGGATGAGGTTGACCTCTCAACAAGAGGTCCTTCCTCAATAATGTTTGCATGTGTTAATGTTTTTCCTGTAATAAACGTATAAGCTTTGTAGCAAAATGTCTTAACATCTGATTAATGTTAAGAGGGGTGAGACTACAAAGGGGATTGACAGCCATTATTCCTTAGGACTCAGTTATTCACTTTAGTTGATTGCACAAATATTAGATTTTTTTTTTTACACTTTATGTTGAAAGGTTCTGTTCTTTTCCAGATGCTGGTAATATCATAAATGATCATGCTTATCTGACTTAGTCGTTTGCCATTCATTTCAAAGTAATACATCATGGAAGCAAAGTTTTACATGACTTGGCAATAGATGGCTAGTCCCTTAACTGAACATAAGGTTAGTAATCCATAACAAGATCTGTACAATGTAGGTTATTTCATAAATGGTGGATGACTAATCCTTTTTAATCTTGTTATTAGTTCCACTTTCTCAATTACTTACCTACTAAAATAAATCCATGCTTTTCAGGAGAACATGAGGAGGAGATGATATGCCATGAAGGAACATGGTCCACTAGGTTGATCCTTTGGTTTTTAAATTTGACATATGGTGGTATACTTATTTGTATGAATTTAAATAGCATGAAATACATGTTACATTTTCATTATTTCTGTGAATTGCTTTGCAACTCATCATCTGTTATGTCTCTCTCTAGAAGACTTTTCCTTTGCCTTCAACTCAGCAAGATGGACTGCCATCTCGCTTTAAATGTTGGACATACTAATTGATTCTACCTTCTAAAGAAATGATTTTCTTATTTTTCTTTATTTAGATGCCTCAAAAAGCACTATTTATGGATTAAAGAGCTGCATATATCTTCCACTGGTGGAACATACCATTTTTAGTTTCACCTCAAAACAATAGAAAAGGAAATCCACAAGACTAAAAACATCAAATAAAGTTAACTGAAATAATTTAAATTATTTGATAACATTAGAAAATCTCCAATATTACCATGATCTCTATTGTGTAGTGTTCTGTTTATTCCACGTTTGCTGACTATCTCAGCATATATGTGTTTTTAAAAAAAGCAAAAACTGTTGCAGGCATGTCCAAATATATAGCATTCGTGAAAGTTGCATACGTCTGTTATGTGCTTACATTTTAGAAAATATGCCCCTCAGAGTTTGTCTTTTATGCTATAACGTAAAGGGTGGGCAATTATGTTTTTCAATACAGCTTAAAATGGTTACATACATTGTAAACCAGCTAATAATGCCAAAATAACAGTATATTGGTGTACATCTGGCATATAGAGGGCTAAAAGAGCATCACACAGAATCCAGAGGTATAGGGCAAACCTAGGCTTTACATGTGATCAATACTTTGCTGGAGACAATCAATGTAACCAGAAACTACTTTAATATCACTAATAGTTCTTATCCGGTTTTCCAATACAATACAAAATAGTGCCAAGGGGTTCAAAGTAGCTGACCATATTTTAAGATTGGAACCTGAAATATAGAAAATTGGGGAATAGCAATCAGTGTTGGAGGCAGGGAATTGGCGACAATGAATATTGCTAAATTTTATGTTTACCCCTCCTTACTCTAAATATTTGTTTACCCACTTTCAGATTTTTATTTTACCCACTTTTTGCATATAAGAAGAAAGAAAAGAACCTGATCAGAACATAAAGAATAGGGATATTCAGAATTTGGCATAACATCTAATTAGTTGTATATGTATGTATTTTGTATTAGTATGCAGGTTTCTAGTATTATTTTCTATATCTATAATTGTTCATGCTTCCAGATGGTGATCTGTTCTGGTCATGTGATGGACACACATCTACATCTACTGGTAGTAAACAATGAGAGTGCCTTCACATTCAAAGTCCTCAGTTAGCGGCGTAATTTTGTCGCAAAATTGGTTGCAAAGGGAAAGGGGGCCGGGCGGGCGGCCCATCTCGTTTATCATTTTCAACGCCAGTTTTTTTGCATAGAAAATTACTTAAGTCTATGACAGCAAAGAAGCTGATGTAGATTAAAGCAAGTTGCATGGCCAGCTCCTAAGTTATGTAGTTGCTGGCGCCTCTGCATAACTTAGACGCATCAAGCACCAGCGCCAAGTTATTAATGCTGGCATCTAAAACGCTGGTCTTAATAAATGACCCCAAAAGTATTTTAGAACAGTGTTTTAATTGTCATTGGACAGTGAATAAGATTAATTTGACAAAACTAGAATTCCCCTTTAAGTCATAAACCTAATAGTGCCTTTGATTTTGGTGTTCCTTATAAGAGTTTAGTCATCAGTCCTATTTTTGGTTGGTTTCCAATTGATTAAGGCTAGGTCTACACGACGACATTTGTCGCGCAACATTTTGTTGCACTAATGTCGCACGACAATTTTTATAATGGCAGTCTATGGTGTCGCACTGCAACATGCGACATGCTGCGACTGCGATGCGACAGTCGCAGAAAATCCATTCAAGATGGATTTTTCTGCGACTGTCGCAGTCGCAACATGTCGCATGTTGCAGTGCGACACCATAGACTGCCATTATAAAAATTGTCGCGCGACATTAGTGCAACAAAATGTCGCGCGACAACTGTTGCGCCCTATCTGTCGCGCGACTTTTTGTCGCGCGACAAATGTCGTCGTGTAGACCTAGCCTAATTGTAATCAACTTGCATATTGCACTAAAAGGAAGGGAAGAAAATATTGTTCTATCAGACATTTACATGCAATACTACATCTCCAGCTTCCAATGTGTTAATTGCAAGCAGATATGATGTGCCATACAAAATTAACAGTCTCGCAAAGACATCAGAGGTAAACACACAAAACCGGAGCTGCTATGAGGTCAGGAGAGCAAGTCAATTTTGAGGAAGGATAAAAGAACTGTCATGTAAATGATTGCTTATGAAAGGGAAGAGGGCAATCCTGCCTTGTTATCATCAGTTAATTAGGCACTACAGTCAGGCCTGCGCACATTTGCCATGGTAATCAAATGTATTATTCAAATGGAAGACATAACAAAGTCATTTGCAATTGTGACGAGGCAGAATGCAATCTTCTCATTCAAAGGTGCTGCAGAAATATCTTCACATAAGAACAAATAAAGAAAATAAATTGTATTGATATTTCACAAATGCTTCAAGTCCAAAGTATGAACATATTTCATAGCAGTGTAGAATCACTGCATTCTCTCCATGGACATGAAAAATAGGGATATAAAAGTCAGGGAGAACAGACAATAATTTCAGGTGACATCCTACACTTT
Source organism: Bufo gargarizans (assembly GCF_014858855.1). Classification (NCBI taxonomy): domain Eukaryota; kingdom Metazoa; phylum Chordata; class Amphibia; order Anura; family Bufonidae; genus Bufo; species Bufo gargarizans. The sequence goes on from NC_058087.1 coordinate 161,701,133, forward strand.
TCCAGAAAGAATTTGTAATGGTGATCATAAGCTGATATAAAAACCCAAGAGAAGACTCATATTAAGGAAACACATACAGACCAATATTATAAATGGAGATGCACTGGAGATGTGCTTACAATTCAGATGAGGGCTATGGGGTTTGATTTCATTTAAGAACCTTTTAAGATTGCCTTCCTACCCGGATCCTAAGTCATAAATCTGGGATTAGCCATAGACAATCACTGATTGGCAATCTAACCCAGAAGTGCTATATTGGCAACCTGCATTTTTATGGCTTTGCATAACGATCTGAGATTTTGCCTCTGCATACATAAAGGTTGGTGATACGCATTAATTTCGGCAGGACTTTCTGATTTCGGTGGGACAGTAAGCAATGTTTAGCCTATAGTCATGTCTAGTGTTGAGCGGCTTTGATCAGAATTTCAGGGATCCGTTGCAAAGCCAAATTTCCCCATGCTTTGTAATAGCAAATCGATTTTCTCTGAATGGTGGAAAAAATAAATAAAAAAAATCATACTTCATGATTGTGATGAGCTGGCCACCACTATCTATATTGAAAATCTCACACAAAATCACAGTCAACATGATGACGTCATCACGGACAGCACTACATTTTGCGCTAGATCATCAATCAAGGTAGCGGCGGCCGGCTTGTTGCAATCAAATGGATGAGCTAAGTAGGATTTCATTTTTTGTTTTACACTGAATTATTACAGATCCCGTAATCAGCTATGAATGTGAAATCTGAGGGGTGTGACACAGTGAGAGGTTTGGTATGTGCTGATATGCTGATTTGTAGCCAGGTAAGGTCAAATTCTGGCTGGATTTTAAATGACAGTCTGGGTTTTGGCAGCACCTGGCTGTCCTTAAATAGGCAGCTGGGCTCAGAAGCGAAGTCTCTCTGTGTTGGGTTGGGATCTGGGAGCCTTGTGTCTGGATGAAGGCTTGCTACCTGTTTGGTGTGAAAACAGGTTGGTGCTTCTATCAGCAAGGACTCTTTAAGGCAGGATTGCTGCATGGTGTAAATTACCACCAACGCCGCAAGGTGACTTTTTGTTTGAATATGACTGCTTGTTTTGTCACTTGCCTAAAGTGTGAATAAAACACTGAACTGTTTGATCCAAATAACTTGTTGTTGCCTCTATACTACATCTACTAATCCTGTCTACCAGAGTGAGTCCCCACAGGGGTTACAATGATGGGGCAGGGCGCAATCGCCGCTCTCTGTTATTGCACCCTCTACTTACAAAGAAATACGCTTTGTGACAAAATAATTCGTCACAAAGATAATTTTTTTGTTATTCAGCAAATCAGCCAAATCAAAAAAAATGTATACTTTGCTCATCACTAGTCATGTCCTGACTCTACTAAAATGCAGAATAGTTGGCACTTCAACATTGCCTGATCATTTTGTTCTCAGGGGACCAAATGGTTCTAGAAGCAGCTTCCTTCCTTCTTCTCATTCAAAACACATGGAGACTTGACTGAGCCAAGGATGCATTTGTATGGAGACGGTCAAGAGGAATAGTTGTCAGGTGAAGAAGCTTATGTCCAGCAGCTATATAATGTGCATAGCAGCCTAAATATTAACAGTGAGCTACTGGCTATGTACATTTTATTTCAGAAATGATTTTAGGGTAATGAGTAGTGTTGATAGAGTGTGCTCTGGCCGAACACATTGGGTTGCTCGGGTGCTCTACAAAGCACCCGAGCATAATGGAAGTCAATGGGAGAACCCAAGCATTAAACCAGGCGCCCCCTGCTCTGAAGAGAAGAGGGTGTCTGGTTCACAGAAAAAGGTTAGAAATTGATGGAAACACCACCAAAATGGTTTGGAAACAGCATGGGGAGGACATCTGGTCTTATCTTGGACTCCTATTAACTAAGACATACAATAGACAACCACACAAAAGCTATATACCAAAAGTAAGGTATGTGGAAGCCAACAATCTATCTATGAGACAGATACAGTCAGCACACCTTACATTGGCAGCCTTGTGTGCTATAAGACATTCTAGACCAGCTCTCATCTGACTGAGAGCCAGCAAGCCTTAAAGTTGCTTCATATCAGTTGAATGGCTTGGGTGGACCTGCACACCTAGATCATTATCATTAGGGTGACAAAAAAGTTTTCTGATTATCCTAACATAAATATTCAATAACCTTTCTATACAGTTTTGTTATGTAAACTCATTTACATAAACATGGGCATATGGGAAAGACATGAAAATTTGCAATAAAAATTTGCGATCTACACTACACTACATAAGACTATGAAACCAATAGATTGCACTGTTCATGAGTCATGAACAGTGCCATGTATTGGATTCATAGTCTTGTCATAAGACTATGAATCCAATAACATATAAAGCATCATCAATCCTTACATAAAGACGCACTACCATGAAACTACACAATAATAAATCCACATGAACTCTGAAATGAGACACTGTACACCTCCAGGATTACCTATAATAAAAAGAAAATGTTAAACCACATCACCTGTATAGAAGGGGGTAGGGTTAGGGGGAAGGGACATGTTTAGGGAAAGGATTATTGCACTATTTATATGTGTTTTTTCTTTGTTTTCACTGCACATATCTGTAAATAAGGAATATGGCCTGTAATTTGATCCAATATGTACCTTTGAATGTAAATGTGCAAATTATATAAAAACCTAATAAAATGTATTAAAAAAAGACTATGAAACCAATAGATGGCGCTGTTCATGAGTCATGAACAGCGCCATCTATTGAATTCATAGTCTTGTCATAAGACTATGAAACCAATAGATTATGCTGTTCATGAGTCATGAACAGCGCCATCTATTGGATTCATAGTCTTTTCATAAGAGCAGTGTTCATCGTGAATATTCTAATTGCAAATTTTTATTGCAAATGGTGTTTCAGCTGAAATTTTCCATGCAAATGAGTTAACATGACAAAAATGTATAGAAAGGTTATTAAATATTATGTTAGGACAATCCAAAAACGTTTTGTCACCCTACATATAATGATCTAGGTGCGCAGGTCCAAACAAGCCATCCAACAGTTATTAATGAATCCAATAACATATAAAGCATCATCAATCCTTACATAAAGACGCACTACCATGAGAATATTGAATTTTAAAATAATAGAGGAAAAAAATGAATGGATAAAACTGGCCCAGCCGGCATTGATATCTCAGCCGGTTTATATTTCATCTCACGATTACCAATAATGCACATGCATTACATTTATATTAATAAGCTGATTTACCTAGACCATACTACAATAGGTACTTTTGGTATTAGAAGTTCACATCTGTGTATGTTTTGAATATATGTTTGGTGAGTACTGGTAAATGCTCCAGATATATACTTTAAATTAATCATTAAAGTGGCTCAAGTTTGATTTCTCAATAAAATTAACATTAAGGTTAACATTAAGCAGTAGCCTACTCTCTAAACAACTAACTGTATCTAGAAGAAACACATAATAACATACATCATACATTTCAGACAAATGAAAATGCAAAACACTGTCTCCTAAGAAAGAGAAACTTCTCACCAATGCCACCTATTGGAAGTGGCTCCTTTTGAGTTGACAAGGTAATATATTGCCTTGTCAAAGCCCAAGGCTTGTTGAAAGTCAGATATTGACTCATAGGGAGCCACTAACAATAGATGACATGGGGCGAGATGGTTTTCTTTCTTGGTAGAAACATGTTTGCATATTTGTTTCTCAGTGAGCATTGCCAATAAGTCTCCATACCATGGAGTACTTCCAGTGAGTCTCAATATAGGACTGGTCTTTCTAAAGGGATTCAGCACCCTGTCTGAAACAAGTAAAAAGAAAAGCATACCAATATAAATCAAACATATAAAGCAAATATAAAGAAACATATAGCAATATAAATGATAAATATAAAGCAAATAAAAAGAAAGACATAACAATATATATCATATATATAAAACAAATAAAGGTTAACTGATGAAGCCTGACAATACCCTTTAGGTTTAGCCATGATCAAGTATTGCTTTACTGTATAGGCTTTCATTGATTATAAACATTCCTTTTTTTTCTAGAAATGTTCTGAAGTTTTCCATTTTCAAGCTAAACCCTGGACAGCGTTTGCTAGGATCGATTCAGAATAACTAGATCTAAATCCCCAAAGCATAATTACTATACAAAATGGAATGTAATTTCCATCTAAGTCAATACAGACACACTGGACACTTGATGGGTCATTAGAGTAGTGGTGCAATATTGTGTGTAGAAGTTGACAAGGTATCTCATGCGTAACAACATGATCAAGAAAATCATTAGTCATGGTAGGCCAGCTACACAAGGGATACGTGATGAGGCCATCACTAGGTTACTGAACAATAGTTACAATGGTGGGGGCAGTTTAGCTATCTATCTATCTATCTATCTATCTATCTATCTATTTATTTATCAATCAGTACAGAGATCTCTCCCATCATCTATTTATCCCCAGGACGGTGACTGTGATGAGGGGACATCCTCTGCGTCTGGAGGAAAGAAGGTTTGTCCACAAACATAGAAGAGGATTCTTTACAGTAAGAGTAGTGAGACTATGGAACTCTCTGCCTGAGGAGGTGTCGATGGTGAGTACAATAATGGAATTCAAGAGGGGCCTGGATGTATTTCTGGAGTGTAATAATATTACAGGCTATAGCTACTAGAGAGGGGTCGTTGATCCAGGGAGTTATCCAGGGTCCGATACAAGCTGTTCTCGGAACTGCCTGCTCCCGGTGACCGCATGTGTTTCAGAGCGGCTTGCGACGCAGGCACAGGTGAGGACTTACCTCTGCATCGCCAGGCTTGGGAATAAAGATGGCAGATCGCTTGTGTTCATCGGCGAACACTGCGAACTGGTCATCACTGATCTTGTACCACCTGATGGATGTGTCATGGGTAGAGTTGAGCGAACACCTGGATGTTCGGGTTCGAGAAGTTCGGCCGAACATCCCGGAAATGTTCGGGTTCGGGATCCGAACCCGATCCGAACTTCGTCCCGAACCCGAACCCCATTGAAGTCAATGGGGACCCGAACTTTTCGGCACTAAAACGGCTGTAAAACAGCCCAGGAAAGGGCTAGAGGGCTGCAAAAGGCAGCAACATGTAGGTAAATCCCCTGCAAACAAATGTGGATAGGGAAATTAATTAAAATAAAAATTAAATAAATAAAAATTAACCAAAATCAATTGGAGAGAGGTTCCATAGCAGAGAATCTGGCTTCCCGTCACCCACCACTGGAACAGTCCATTCTCAGATATTTAGGCCCCGGCACCCAGGCAGAGGAGAGAGGTCCCGTAACAGACAATCTGGCTTCATGTCAGCAGAGAATCAGTCTTCATGTCATAGCAGAGAATCAGGCTTCACGTCACCCACCACTGTAAGAGTCCATTTTCATAAATTTAGGCCCAGCACCCAGGCAGAGGAGAGAGGTCCCGTAACAGAGGATCTGGCTTCATGTCAGCAGAGAATCAGTCTGCATGTCATAGCAGAGAATCAGGCTTCACGTCACCCACCACTGTAAGAGTCCATTTTCATAAATTTAGGCCCAGCACCCAGGCAGAGGAGAGAGGTCCCGTAACAGAGGATCTGGCTTCATGTCAGCAGAGAATCAGTCTGCATGTCATAGCAGAGAATCAGGCTTCACGTCAGCCACCACTGCAACAGTCCATTGTCATAAATTTAGGCCCAGCACCCAGGCAGAGGAGAGAGGTCCCGTAACAGAGGATCTGGCTTCATGTCAGCAGAGAATCAGTCTGCATGTTATAGCAGAGAATCAGGCTTCACGTCAGCCACCACTGCAACAGTCCATTGTCATAAATTTAGGCCCAGCACCCAGGCAGAGGAGAGAGGTCCCGTAACAGACAATCTGGCTTCATGTCAGCAGAGAATTAGTCTGCATGTCATAGCAGAGAATGAGGCTTCACGTCAGCCACCACTGCAACAGTCCATTGGCATATATTTAGGCCTAGCACACAGGCAGAGGAGAGAGGTCCCGTAACAGACAATCTGGCTTCATGTCAGCAGAGAATCAGTCTGCATGTCATAGCAGAGAATGAGGCTTCACGTCACCCACCACTGCAACAGTCCATTGGCATATATTTAGGCCTAGCACACAGGCAGAGCAGAGAGGTCCCGTAACAGACAATCTGGCTTCATGACAGCAGAGAATCAGTCTGCATGTCATAGCAGAGAATGAGGCTTCACGTCACCCACCACTGCAACAGTCCATTGGCATATATTTAGGCCTAGCACACAGGCAGAGCAGAGAGGTCCCGTAACAGACAATCTGGCTTCATGTCAGCAGAGAATCAGTCTGCATGTCATAGCAGAGAATGAGGCTTCACGTCACCCACCACTGCAACAGTCCATTGGCATATATTTAGGCCTAGCACACAGGCAGAGCAGAGAGGTCCCGTAACAGACAATCTGGCTTCATGTCAGCAGAGAATCAGTCTGCATGTCATAGCAGAGAATGAGGCTTCACGTCACCCACCACTGCAACAGTCCATTGGCATATATTTAGGCCTAGCACACAGGCAGAGCAGAGAGGTCCCGTAACAGACGATCTGGCTTCATGTCAGCAGAGAATCAGTCTGCATGTCATAGCAGAGAATGAGGCTTCACGTCACCCACCACTGCAACAGTCCATTGGCATATATTTAGGCCTAGCACACAGGCAGAGCAGAGAGGTCCCGTAACAGACAATCTGGCTTCATGACAGCAGAGAATCAGTCTGCATGTCATAGCAGAGAATGAGGCTTCACGTCACCCACCATGTCCGACCATGTCCACGACCATGTCCACGTCCGCGTCCCTTACTAGATGTTTTTCTCATTGTTATGGTTCACCACAACAACAAATATATTATTTGGCCCAATGTATTGTATTCAAATTCAGCGGGATATAAATTTGAGGCCTAGTATTTAGGCGCTGGGTGACCGGTATGGATTTAGTGACAGAATTAGACTTGGAAATGCACAGAAGCGTGTGTGTGTGAAGTTATTCTGAATGACCCAATGTGCACCTTGAATATTATATACCCTTTTAGGGATAGATTTCAAATAGCTCTGATATAGCAGAAACCACTAAATTATGAAATTGCTAAATTGGGAATTGTATTTCAACCCAGAACAAAAAATGTGCTTTGACGGACACTAAATAACTTTCCCAGCCACAACAGGACAGCGTTAACGAGAGATTTAGCAGGATATAAATTTGAGGCCTAGTATTTAGGCGCTGGGTGACAGGTATGGGTTTAGTGACAGAATTAGACTTGGAAATACACAGTAGCGGGTGTGTGTGAAGTTATTCTGAATGACCCAATGTGCACCTTGAATATTATATACCCTTTTAGGGATAGATTTCAAATAGCTCTGATATAGCAGAAACCACTAAATTATGAAATTGTTAAATTGGGAATTGTATTTAAACCCAGAACAAAAAATGTGCTTTGACGGACACTAAATAACTTTCCCAGCCACAACAGGACAGCGTTAACGAGAGATTTAGCAGGATATAAATTTGAGGCCTAGTATTTAGGCGCTGGGTGACAGGTATGGGTTTAGTGACAGAATTAGACTTAGAAATACACAGTAGCGGGTGTGTGTGAAGTTATTCTGAATGACCCAATGTGCACCTTGAATATTATATACCCTTTTAGGGATAGATTTCAAATAGCTCTGATATAGCAGAAACCACTAAATTATGAAATTGTTAAATTGGGAATTGTATTTAAACCCAGAACAAAAAATGTGCTTTGACGGACACTAAATAACTTTCCCAGCCACAACAGGACAGCGTTAACGAGAGATTTAGCAGGATATAAATTTGAGGCCTAGTATTTAGGCGCTGGGTGACAGGTATGGGTTTAGTGACAGAATTAGACTTGGAAATGCACAGAAGCGTGTGTGTGTGAAGTTATTCTGAATGACCCAATGTGCACCTTGAATATTATATACCCTTTTAGGGATAGATTTCAAATAGCTCTGATATAGCAGAAACCACTAAATTATGAAATTGCTAAATTGGGAATTGTATTTCAACCCAGAACAAAAAATGTGCTTTGACGGACACTAAATAACTTTCCCAGCCACAACAGGACAGCGTTAACGAGAGATTTAGCAGGATATAAATTTGAGGCCTAGTATTTAGGCGCTGGGTGACAGGTATGGGTTTAGTGACAGAATTAGACTTGGAAATACACAGTAGCGGGTGTGTGTGAAGTTATTCTGAATGACCCAATGTGCACCTTGAATATTATATACCCTTTTAGGGATAGATTTCAAATAGCTCTGATATAGCAGAAACCACTAAATTATGAAATTGCTAAATTGGGAATTGTATTTCAACCCAGAACAAAAAATGTGCTTTGACGGACACTAAATAACTTTCCCAGCCACAACAGGACAGCGGTAACGAGAGATTTAGCAGGATATAAATTTGAGGCCTAGTATTTAGGCGCTGGGTGACAGGTATGGGTTTAGTGACAGAATTAGACTTGGAAATACACAGTAGCGGGTGTGTGTGAAGTTATTCTGAATGACCCAATGTGCACCTTGAATATTATATACCCTTTTAGGGATAGATTTCAAATAGCTCTGATATAGCAGAAACCACTAAATTATGAAATTGTTAAATTGGGAATTGTATTTAAACCCAGAACAAAAAATGTGCTTTGACGGACACTAAATAACTTTCCCAGCCACAACAGGACAGCGGTAACGAGAGATTTAGCAGGATATAAATTTGAGGCCTAGTATTTAGGCGCTGGGTGACAGGTATGGGTTTAGTGACAGAATTAGACTTGGAAATACACAGTAGCGGGTGTGTGTGAAGTTATTCTGAATGACCCAATGTGCACCTTGAATATTATATACCCTTTTAGGGATAGATTTCAAATAGCTCTGATATAGCAGGAACCACTAAATTATGAAATTGCTAAATTGGGAATTGTACTTCAACCCAGAACAAAAAATGTGCTTTGACGGACACTAAATAACTTTCCCAGCCACAACAGGACAGCGGTAACGAGAGATTTAGCGGGATATAAATTTGAGGCCTAGTATTTAGGCGCTGGGTGACCGGTATGGATTTAGTGACAGAATTAGACTGGGATATGGCCAAAAAATAACCACACTATTGCTGGTTAAATGCACTTGGTGACGGGCGCAGCTTGCCCCTGATTTAGTATATGGCCAAAAAATGAACAGACTATTGCTGGTTAAATGCACTTGGTGTCACAGCTTGACGCACCACACTACTGAGGGTTAAATGCACTTGGTGACGGGCGCAGCTTGCCCCTGATGTAGTATATGGCCAAAAAATGAACAGACTATTGCTGGTTAAATGCACTTGGTGTGACAGCTTCACCCTGATGTAGGCTTTAGCCAAAAAACAACCACACCATTGAGGGTTAAATGCACTTGGTGACAGGCGCAGCTTGCCCCTGATTTAGTATATGGCCAAAAAAATGAACAGACTATTGCTGGTTAAATGCACTTGGTGTGACAGCTTCACCCTGATGTAGGCTTTAGCCAAAAAACAACCACACCATTGAGGGTTAAATGCACTTGGTCGCAGCTTGGATGCACTTGGTCGCAGCACCGCACAAGACACAAAATGGCCGCCGATCACCCCAGAAAAAAGTGACTGACAAACGGTCTGGGCAGCCTAAAAACAGTGAGTGAGCATTTGAATTTCAGCAGCTCAATGATGCACAGCTGCAGATCGATCCATTAATCAAGTGAAGTCCTTTGGAGGAGTTAATCTGCCTAATCTCGCCCTACTGTCGCATCCGCAACCTCTCCCTACGCTAATCAGAGCAGAGTGACGGGCGGCGCTATGTGACTCCAGCTTAAATAGAGGCTGGGTCACATGGTGCTCTGGCCAATCACAGCCATGCCAATAGTAGGCATGGCTGTGACGGCCTCTTGGGGCAAGTAGTATGACGCTTGTTGATTGGCTGCTTTGCAGCCTTTCAAAAAGTGCCAAGAAAGCGTCACAAAAGCGCCAAGAAAGCGACGAACACCGAACCCGAACCCGGACTTTTACGAAAATGTCCGGGTTCGGGTCCGTGTCACGGACACCCCAAAATTCGGTACGAACCCGAACTATACAGTTCGAGTTCGCTCATCCCTAGTCATGGGTCAAAGTTCTTCACAATGTAAAATAATATATCGCCATATGTTCATCTGTTCGGCGAACTGCAAACTAGCAAAGTTCGCCACGAAACTATCGCCGGGTGAACCGCAAGGGCATCTCTAATGCTGAACACATAACTGTAATGTGAACAGAGCGCAAAAAAATTTTTAATTTGAAAAGAAATGAACTTGCATTTCCCATGCAATTACAATTCTCAGCAAGCAAATGGATGAGGTATGTATTTTTTTTTACCACTTTTTACCACTGATTAACACCTAAAAGACTTCAATTTGAATGTCAGATGCTGTGATCAGCAATGAACACAGCATCTGAGAGGTTCAATGATGGGGTCGGCGTAATCGCCGTTACCCGCCATTGTGCCCGCTACATACAAAGAAATGTGGTTCATGACTAAGTAATTCATAACTAATCAAATTTCTTTGTGAAATTCAACGAAGCAGCAGAATTGAATTTCTGATAACTTAGCTCATCTCTATAGTTACGCATATGAAAATACGATCCTGAATCGTTATTGCATAAGGATAGAATTATTTAGTAAAGCAGACATATTAGGAGTATGGGCAGGTTCTCTTTAACATACAGGCTCTGTGTTTACTCTGATACTTGTTTTTGTTAATTTTAGAAAAGTGTTTTATATGTACATCCCATACATGAATTGTGTTTTAAATTCATTTTTCTTGGTGCAATTTTTATTGAGTAGATTTGCACAAATTTTTATTGTATAGTAGTCTCTTGTAGATGATCAGCCTGGGTGTAGCAATAGAAGACTTGTGCCATATTAACATCTAAATGAACTGAATACAAGCAGGCCGTCAGTAGGAATAGTGTCAACCATATAGAAAGATTTTTATTCAATATTCCTAGACAGCTGGGCTGTGAATAATCTGTATTCTGACCCCTTTGTGCTGCTTATGAATATCCCCTTGGACTACAATAGTGGGAGCTTGGTTTATTTTGCTGGAGGTCAGTGTAGAAAGGAGCACAAGGACTATGAATTCCTGTATCAAGGGTCTTTTATTAGCTTGTAAGGGTTTTTATGAGATTAAAAATCTGCAGCAGAAGCAGCAGAAGGATTGTTCCTTATTCCTTTGCATTGCAGTTTTAACACAGCACAAGTGTTTTTTTCATCTGAAACTTCTAAATTATTTGGACAGTAAAATAGCGCTGATTGCAGTAGTCATATGTTGTCTCACTTGATGGAATAGCTGCAATTTAAAGCACTTGCATCTCCCATGAGACCATGATAATTGATCCTCTGCTCTTTTTCTGACTCGTCAATAATATTCTGTACAGTGAAACAGCTTATCTCTTTGCAGGGGACAATCCCACATAGGAACCAGCAAAATTTTTGTCATGAAATCTATTTTGTGTGTAAAAGAAAATAAATTCCGATTGTTCTATAACTATACTGTCAATGCAATTCAGTTGTATATGGCTCTTAGCTTACTTGTATAGGTGAGGAAAAATTACTACTCACTTTTCATGAAGTGCTTCATCATATGTGATATTTTGGGGGTCACGCCCCCTTACTCATGCATGGCTATCAGGTGTCTGGTTGCACCTGATAGCCATGCATGAGTAAGGGGGTGTGACACCCGATACATCGCACACGATGGAGTAAGTTACAACACAGCGTCTCAGAAACATAGGCCTGCGAGCCTACAAACTGCTTTTAACGTTTGCAAATAAAGGACTGAAAGTGCAAACACTTCATGAAAAGTGAGTAGTAATTTTTCCTCACCTATACAAGTAAGCTGAGAGTCATATACAACTGAATTGCATTGGCAGTATAGTTATAGAACAGACTATTAGAGTATTGACACAGAGTGAGACTCAAGATCCGTTTTTTTTATACAAGTGGGCATAACATGGTATTTTGCTATAACTATACTGACCATAATACAGTCCTGATCAAAAGTTTGAGACCACTTGAAAAATGGCAAAAACTCATATTTTACATTGTTGGATCTTAACAAGGTGCCAAGTAGAGCTTCAACATGCAACAAGAAGAAATAGGAGTGATACAAAACATTTTTTGAAAATAACGAGTAAACTGAAACAGGCTGTTTTTCAGCTGATCAAAAGTTTAGGCCCACATGCCTTTAAAAGGCCAAATCTGTGCAAAGATGTGAATTCATTGTCATTTTCTGTCAGGGGTCACACGTTGTGATGGCAAAGGCAAAAAAACTCTCCCTTTTTGAACGTGGTCGGGTTGTTGAACTGCATAAGCAGGGTCTCTCACAGCGCGCTATCACTGCTGAGGTGGGACACAGTGGAATTTCTTAAATGATCCTGAGGGTTATGGAACAAAAAAGTCAAGTGGAAGACCCCAAAAAATTTAATCAGCACTGAGCCGGAGGATCCAATTGGCTGTCTGTCAAGACACTGGACCATCCTCGACCCAAATTAAGGCCATTACTGGTGCTAACTGCAGCGCCATAACCATCAGACGGCATTTGAGACTGAAGGGCTTCAAAAACAAAAAACAACAAAGTCCTTGTCTCCTTGAACGCCACAGAACTGCTCGTTTGGACTTTGCAAGAGAGCATCAAACATGGGACATTCAAAGGTGGAAGAAAGTTTTATTCTCTGATGAGAAAAAATTTAACCTTGATGGTCCTGATGGTTTCCAAAGTTACTGGCATGATAAGCGGATCCCACCTGAGATGTTTTCTAGGCGCCACAGTGGAGGGGGCGCCATAATGGTCTGGGGTACTTTTTCCTTCAGTGGAGCAATGGAGCTTCAGGAAGTGCAGGGGCATCAAACGGCCGCTGGATATGCCCAGATGTTGCAGAGAGCATTCCTCATGACTGAGGGCCCTCGTCTGTGTGGTAACGACTGGGTTTTTCAAAAGGACAACGCTACAGTACACAATGGCTCAGGACAAGGGACTTCTTCCAGGAGAATAACTCTTTTGGCCCATCCTGCATGTTCCCCTGATCTAAATCCAATTGAGAACCTTTGGGGATGGATGGCAAGGGAAGTTTACAAAAATGGACAACAGTTCCAGACAGTAGATAGCCTTTGTGCGGCCATCTTCACCACTTGGAAAAATGTTCCCTCTCACCTCATGGAAACGCTTGAATTAAGCATGCCAAAACGAATTTTTGAAGTGATAAACAATAACGGCGAAACTACTCGAGTTCATTTTTGGAGATGTGGTCCTAAACTTTTGATCAGCTGAAAAACAACCTGTTTCAGTTTATTAATTGTTTTCATTAAATTGAATGCTCAAAAAATGTTTTGTCTCACTCCCATTTCTTCTTGTTGCATGTTGAAGCTCTATTTGGAACCTTGTTGCCATTTTTAAAGTGGTCTTAAACTTTTGATCAGGACTGTAGTAACAGATCTGACCGTGTTAGTTTTTGGAACTTTTGGCCGTACATTGCTTATGATTTTTATTGCCACATCAGCCACCACCATCCCTCTCAGCACCCTGTTCTTGCTCCCAGGTCCTGTCCAGCACATAATCATCATCATAGTCCTCACTCTCATTGCCACTTTTATAAGACTTTGATATGCCACCATGAGCATCTTGGCTCTCTCCTGATTCCCTGCTTTGTATTTTCCCCAAGTGCAACCATTGCCAGGGCAACCGCTGCCCCTTCTACCAGGCCACCATTGCTATGTGCCACTACTACAACCACTACCACTTCCTTGTCATGACAGTCCATTCAGGAGTGACCTCAACATCATCATGTTGTGACTGAAAGGAGGGTTGAGCCATCCAGTCCACAATGTCATCCTCTTTGTCCTCAATAATAATGGAGCACCTTCTGGAAGCCAGGGATACTTGTGACTCTATTACTACTTCTACTGGCTGGACAGGAGAGCTGCTATTGCTGTTTGCACTACTACAGCCACCCACATTCTGACTCTTGAATGACGAGACCTGGGTCGTTTTCCACTTTTCTGTTTACCAGACATTTCTTTATGAGGACTATATAAATGTAAAATCTTAGGTTTGGGACACCGATTAATAAACATTAGCAAAATTGTGAGTGTTTGTTCTGTAATTTACAGACAGAGGTACATTTAAAAATCCCTCCCCTTCTACAAAGACACTGCAAACTGATATTGACAATTTACAATGGTAACATAATCCGTTGAATGAAACTGTTACATTAATACAGTACAATGCGTTCACTAAGACTGCACAGTATACTGAAGTAATACAACACGTTCACTAACATGGGTATAGTAACATGTGTATAGTAATGCAGTTATTAAAGTTAAATGTGTTTGATTAAACTGTACAGTATCTTGAAGTAATTCTTGGTCACCAAAATGGGTATACTAATTACGGTAAAATGGATTAACTGGAAATTGCATGGTATCTTGAAGTAATGCAATGCATTAACTGAAAAACATATATTGATGCACTGAAACGCCCAATTACAAACAACAATAGATAAACCTAAACAGTTTTTTTTTTTTAAAGGGTGGGTCAATTGCTCAGCGTTTGCAGCAGAATGTATGCTATTGGTGCTGGGAATAATCCTATAAACTGTAGAAACTTGAAAGCATTTCTAGAAGATAAAGAAAAAAACTAGCAATGTCTAGCCTAATAAATACTGATTGAAAAAAAGAAAAGAAAACACAGAGAAGGAGTTGTTAGAATTGAATGAAAATGTACCATGTTCACTGTATGTGCATGTCCTCATAAGCTAGTTCAGAATGGCCTAGATGAAACGCAAGTCCTTGAAACGACCATCCTGCTTCTCTCAGTTCAGTGGTCAGTCTCCAATCAAAGTGTGTTAACTGGTCAAAATGTCTGAGTGCGTTGTAGAGACATATGTAATGATCTCTCACCAAGAGGTACACTACCCAAAAGAAGTCTCTGAGAGCCTTTATATAGAATATTTATGCCCAGTGTCTAATCAAATATATATATATATATATACCCTAACCTAAAGAATTATTAGGAACACCTGTTCTATTTCTCATTAATGCGATTATCTAGTCAACCAATCACATGGCAGTTGCTTCAATGCATGTAGGGTTGTGGTCCTGGTCAGGACAATCTCCTGAACTCCAAACTGAATGTCAGAATGGGAAGGAAAGGTGGGCTACAACAGCAGAAGACCCCACCGGGTACCACTCATATCCACTACAAACAGGAAAAAGAGGCTACAATTTGCACAAGCTCACCAAAATTGGACTGTTGAAGTCTGGAAAAATGTTGCCTGGTCTGATGAGTCTCGATTTCTGTTGAGACATTCAAATGGTAGAGTCCGAATTTGGAGTAAACAGAATGAGAACATGTATCCATCATGCCTTGTTACCACTGTGCAGGCTGGTGGTGGTGGTGTAATGGTGTGGGGGATGTTTTCTGGTCACACTTTAGGCCCCTTAGTGCCAATTGGCCATCGTTTAAATGCCACGGGCTACCTGAGCATTGTTTCTGACCATGTCCATCCCTTTATGACCACCATGTACACATCCTCTGATGGCTACTTCCAGCAGGATAATGCACCATGTGACAAAGCTTGTGTGATTTCAAATTGGTTTCTTGAACATGACAATGAGTTCACTGTACTAAAATGGCCCCCACAGTCACCAGATCTCAACCCAATAGAGCATCTTTGGGATGTGGTGGAACGGGAGCTTCGTGCCCTGGATGTGCATCCCTCAAATCCCCATCCACTGCAAGATGCTATCCTATCAATATGGGCCAACATTTCTAAAGAATGCTATCAGCATGTTGAATCAATGCCACGTAGAATTAAGGCAGTTCTGAAGGCAAAAGGGGGTCCAACATCTCATTAGTATGGTGTTCCTAATAATTCTTTAGGTGAGTGTATATACACACACGTGAAACTAAAAAAAATTGAATATTGTGCAAAAGTTCATTTATTTCAGTAATGCAACTTAAAAGGAATTGCATTAATGCAGCCTAAAATAGAATATTGTGAAAAGGTTCAAAATTCTAGGCTCAAAGTGTCACACTCTAGTCAGCTAATTAATCCATATACCCTAAGCAAAGGGTACCTCAAAATTGTGACTTTGGGGTTTTATAAGCTATAAGCCATAATCATCCAAATTATAACAAATAAAGGCTTGAAATATCTTGCTTTGCATGTAATGAGTCAGTTGCATTACTGAAATAAATTAACTTTGCACAATATTCAAATTTTTCTAGTTTCACCTACATATATATATATATATATATATATATATATATATAATATATTTTTTTGTGTGTGTATTATTCCACAAAATATAAATAAAAAAATGAACATATGTTCAGTATACAAGGCAAATTTGACCTTGCACAGTTATGGAGGTAGGTCTGGCTCCAAACGCAATAGGTTAGAAAAAATCTTTTAGGAATCAGACTTCTAACTAATTCATCGCAGACTAGGTACTTATTGATTAAACTCACAATATATGCCCCAAAAGCCTATCTAATAACAAAGGGGCTATGTGGTTTCATAGCTTTCAGTCAGGAGCACTTTTCTGACAAGTCATTTTAAGACACAAGTCTCTGCTGAAGGAATTCCACAGAATTGAATAGGTTAAAAGAGGATCCACAAGGAATTCATGATTTCAAAGTAGTTCATCACACACTGTGTACTTATTGATTTCAGTCCCTATGTATGCCCCCAAAGCCTCTCTAATAACAAAGAGTCTGGGAAGTTCAATAGCTTTCAGTCAGGCCTTTTTGACAAGTCATTTTAAGAAGCAAAGTGTGCACAGTATTGTTGTATATTAAATATCTGACATGAAATTTATATACAGGAACCTGCAGGCGCTTGTTTTGGTAAACCAAAGGACTGCAGACATTCATTTACTAGGAAACAGCGATGAAATATTTTTTTATGAATTTTAGAATTAGAGTCCTTTATAAAATTTGAGGAAAGTTAAGGCAGGTCTCCAGGATGCAGATTCAAAAACGGACATAAGTGAAGGGATATGGGGCCAAGTACATCCTTGAAATATTTTCATCTTAGAGGCCCCTCAGTCATTTTCTCTTATCTCCCCCATTCTATCTGCCTTATTCGCTCCATCACTTGGTCCTTTAGAGTGGGTGGTGAAACTCCTGAAGTTGACATTTTTTCTCACCGCCAAATCATTAAACATGTTGGCGTCCCCTGTGTTTCCATTAGTTGATGTGTAGAACATGCCCATTCCTCACTTTGTCTGCTGCCTGTCCTCCTACAAAGAACATGATCACCGGACATCAACAGCATCTGATGCATCTGGTAGCCGGAATAATATGGAGGCCAATATGAAATGTCATAATGGGGAGAATGGACAACAGAAAAGATGGAAGTATATGATAACCCCATAAATGGTTTCATTAAGGAGATTTTTTGACAGAAGCCAGAGGTTCACTTTAAGAATGAACAACTGTGGGTGAGATTTATCAAAACCCTGTATAAAATAAAACTAACTTAGTAAGCTATAGCAACCTATCAGATTCCACCTTTCATTT
Organism: Bufo gargarizans; assembly: GCF_014858855.1. Taxonomy (NCBI): domain Eukaryota; kingdom Metazoa; phylum Chordata; class Amphibia; order Anura; family Bufonidae; genus Bufo; species Bufo gargarizans. The sequence goes on from NC_058087.1 coordinate 161,718,762, forward strand.
TACAAAGGAGCACTGAAAAATAAAAGGTGGAATCTGATTGGTTGCTATGGACAACCAAGTTAGTTTTCCTTTTCACCAGTTTTGATAGCATCCCACCCCCCAGTATCTGTAGACATTGCTATAAGGGCTGTTTCACACGAGCGGATGCCGTGCGTGACATCCGCTGCGTGAATGACAGCCAAGACCCGCTGCGGACAGCAGAAGCACGGAGCAGTAACATGATTCAGAATGCTCCGTGCCTCTCTGTGACCTCTTTACTACAAAATCACAGTGAGATAAAGTTGTCACCGGGATTTCGTAGTAAAGAGATCACAGAGAGGCACGGAGCATTATCAATCATGTTAGTGCTCCGTGCCTCTGCTGTCCGCAGAGGGTCTTGGCTGTCATTCACGCAGCGGATGTCACGCACGGCATCCGCTCGTGTGAAAGAGCCCTAAATAAAATAAATTAGATAAATGTTAGAGATTAATTATTTTCTCCAAATTGATTTTGGGTCCAATTCAATAACCATTAAATTTGACTATATATAAATTGACACTCTGAGGTCTCCTACGACTGTATCCATCCGCTTTCAAGCTTGTCAAAGCTAAGATGGCATTAGTAGGCCGTGGTAACCGGCAGCCTGCTTAATAACACATAGCGCTGTCAGATTTTTAAAAATATATAATATTGTCCACAAATGATCCATTTTTGGTGGCAGATGCCTTATTATTTATTTTCTCATCTGTAAAATGATGGCTACCGTTTTAGGCTACTTTCACACTAGCGTTCGGGGCTCCGCTTGTGAGTTCCGTTTGAAGGCTCTCACAAGCGGCCCCGAACGGATCCGTCCAGCCCTAATGCATTCTGAGTGGATCCGCTCAGAATGCATCAGTCTGGCAGCGTTTGTCCTTCGCTCCGCTCAGCAGGCGGACACCTGAACGCTGCTTGCAGCGTTTGGGTGTCCGCCTGGCCGTGCGGAGGCAAACGGATCCGTCCAGACTTACAATGTAAGTCAATGGGGACGGATCCGTTTAAAGTTGACACAGTATGGCTCAATTTTCAAACGGATCCGTCCCCTATTGACTTTCAATGTAAAGTCAAAACGGATCCGTTTGCACTATCATGAACAAAAAAAATAATAATTTTTTTTTGTTCATGGTAATGCAAACAGATCCGTTCTGAACGGAGCCACCGTCTGCATTAATATGAGCGGATCCGTTCAGAACGGATCCGATCGAACGCTAGTGTGAAAGTAGCCTTAAGCGTATTACAAAAGTGTTGGATTCTAATTTTTAGGGAACTTTGGTAACAAATTTGATTTGTGTAGAATTTATCTGCTCATTTCTAATAAATGCACATGTGCAATACATAATATACTGTTCCTAGGTAGCAGACATACTGCAACATGACAATTTGCCTTTTTTACCACTAACACTATGGGGGTCATTTATCACACTGGTGTAAAGTAGAACTGGTTTAGTTGCCCTTAGTTGCCAACCAGATTCCACCTTTCATTTTGGAAAGCTTCTTTAGAAAATGAAGGGAGGAATCAGATCTTTTTTTTATTCCCTCTCTATCCAACTAATATGTCCGCTACTGAGATGAAGTGGCTTCTACTATGATGGTTATTATGAGCTGGCCTGTACAATAACAGGAATCACTTCACTGTCCATGCTTGATGATCCAGACAGTAGAACTGAGCTTCTGTGTGACCACCAATGCTGGACACATTAGATGGACCTTCTGAGAGGGAATCAAAAGTACTCTGAGGGGCACCATAACAAGTATGCGTCTGCAATATCTAGACACAGGAGCGTGTTAAAATCCTGCCATTTGAAAACCTATAATACTGTAGAAGTAAATGAATATTTATTTGTGGGAAACCCCCTTTAAGCACTTGTTATTGCAGCATAAATGTGTCTTGTTGTTTTTCTTTTCTAATCTCCAGACGTAGAACCCTCATTAACAGCAACTGAAGCTAATTATATCAAGTTTATCATTATTGGCCAATCAGAAGCCACAAGAGAGGCAGAGCATATTGCAGAAAATCTGGTTCAGGTGCTCTCCTAAGATCGGCGGCATCAGTGATATTGCACTGATGTAATAAATTGTCATCCACAACTTCTGGTTTGATGTTTTTAAATAAACACATTTTTAGAGGTAGTTTGTTCCCTTTCTGAACTATTCTGTCTTTATAAGAATCCTATACCCATCGCGGATTTACAATTCTGCCCACAAAGCACTGCTGCCTATTATTTATTACTACATTATATTGAGTGACCATGCGTCCTAGTACTGCAGAGCCCTTCAGAAGAAAAGATAAATGATGGATTGTTTTACTGGTATTAGCTCTGTCCAGCCCACATAAATTTGGGCTGAAATGAATGGTCATCCTAACACTGCATTATTACAGTAACTTATTACATTCTCAGCCCATTACACTAATAAATAATAAGCTGGATGGCTTCACTCATGATATACATATAGATTGGTCATCAACTAGACTACTAGACCTGAGGCTGTCAGGACTGGCTGGAGAGGTGCCCGTGGGTTCAGAAAGAGAACCAGATTGTGGCAGCACTGCAGCACCCATCTGCACATGTCTGGATTGGCGCCCGGTGTGATTGTTGACATGGTAACATGCGTCTGCTTATCTTGGCACCTAGTTGCGGTTGTCTCTAGAACAGCAGTGAGTGGTCTCTAGTAGCTCTTTGTTATAACAAAAAGCATTACAAATCCCCAGTTTATAAAAGAGGGCACAGCTAGAAGGGCAGAGAGAATACTGCTGCAAGTAACATTCCAGAAATTCAGCACTTGAATGTGAAATACGAGTCTTGCTTTATGATATCATTTGTGAGGTTTCTGAAATATTTATATACTAATGTAAACACTGTAATATGGAGCTAACTGTGTATATAGTGTATATAGCATATCACCCGCATCACTCCATCCTATAGTCATTACAATCTTTGGTGGTGTACATTCATTTCATATGAAGGAAAGATATATATTGGGCAGTCAGTATACGAGAAGGGTACTTTACAGTGAAGCTGGTCTTAGTAATATCTTAAAGGAGTATTCCCATCTCAGTGGGAGCAGCCATCATACCTGTTGGCCAGAGGTGGCCCTGTTTGCAGAAACAACCGAGAAAGCTGTGCAATACTGAATCCATAATGCCCATAGAGGTGATTGGGAGCTACAGAAAGTGTATGCTTGACTCTTTCCATAATATTTCTGTAGACTTGCAACCTCTCACACAAAATCCATCAGGTCAGATTGTTTTTGCGACTGCTGCATCATAGTTGCTGCATATTGCGTCTCACATTGCCACACCATTGACAATCCTTAGGTGCAATGTGTCAGGACTTAGACCCCCACTAAAATTAGGTCATCAGTGTCTGTAGCCCGGACAACCTCATTAAGCTCTTACTGATGAGGTCAACAATTTTCTGTGATATATTTTAAGTACTGTGTTTTTCACCCTATAAGACACACCAGCCCATAAGACGACCTAGGTTTTAGAAGAGGAAAATAAGGAAAAAAATGTTTTTCATCAGACCTCAGATCAGACCCCCAATGTTAATCAGACCTCAGCTCAGACTCCCAATCAGACCATCAATCTTAATCAATCCTTAGTTCAGACACCCAATATTAATAAGATCCCCAATCAGACCTAAGATCAGACCCTCAATGTTAATAAAACCCCTCAATCAGAACTCAGATCAGATCCGTAATGTAAATAAGACCCCCATTCAGACCTCAGATCAGTCCCCCATGTTAATCAGACCTCAGATCAGACCCCCAATCAGACCATCAATCTTAATCAATCCTTAGTTCCGACACCCAATATTAATAAGATCTCCAATCAGACCTCAGATCAGACCCTAAATGTTAATAAAACCCCTCAATCAGAACTCAGATCAGATCCGTAATGTAAATAAGACCCCCATTCAGACCTCAGATCAGTCCCCCATGTTAATCAGACCTCAGATCAGACCCCTAATCAGACCATCAATCTTAATCAATCCTTAGTTCCGACATCCAATATTAATAAGATCTCCAATCAGACCTCAGATCAGACCCTCAATGTTAATAAAACCCCTTAATCAGAACTCAGATCAGATCCGTAATGTAAATAAGACCCCAATTCAGACCTCAGATCAGTCCCCCATGTTAATCAGACCTCAGATTAGACAAAAGAAATAGCCATGTTTGCAGGAGAATACCAGGAAGTGGTAAGTATAGAGCCTAGACAGGGTGCACTGCATTCACCGCTCCCTAGTCCTCCTGTACTAATGATCCATAATGGAAATGCTCATTAGCATTTGCCCCATAAGATGCACTGACATTTTGCAAATAAAAAAGTGCATCTTATAAGGCAATATTTGGTAAACTAAGATAAATCTCAAGATTCACATGATAATTGCAAGCTTAATGCAGCCCTAAAATTTACTTTTTATTTTTACCTTCCAATCAGTTAGACATTTAGCAATGAATCATTTTAGATTGGTAGCATTTTCTGTAACTACTGCAAAAAACACTCAGATTCAGACTGCAGATAAAGCTTTAAACTACGGAGCTCTACCAAGCCATGAATTCCAATATTTGTGTTCCTATCTGAACAAGATTGCTCTGTAAACCAGCTCGTATCCCATTGAGCTGTGATAGCAGAATCCGCAGACTGCTGTGGGAGATATATGAAGAGATCAGTTCGGGATTTTTACCTCACATTAGTGTTAACCTGTTGCTCACTTTCAGTTGCCTTTAAAGCCACTTTAATCTTATAATAGCATCTCCATATGCCCATTGCGGTGCACAGGATTGAAACAATCAGCATGCTATACCCCAAGCCACAGGATGGATCTGTATGTGTGATACGAATTCACCAGAGATCTTACCAATTGTAAAATTCCTTTACAGAATCATTCCAGTTGAGGTATTCTGCACAGCAAGGGTAGCAACCACTAAACTGTGATTATATCTGTAGTAGTGTTTTCAGTCTGGGATGATCTGAGCAGACTGTAGATTAATACATTGCGTGCCCATAAATTAACCGCATGTAATTAACTTTTCTCTCTTCCAGTGCGTGTGGCTTAAAATTTACAAATTACGAACAATTCATAAAATTCATGACAAGATGATTTACATATTTATTGTAATATGTGGCATAGGCGTGGAGCAAGAGATGATATTACACAGCTCCGATATCGTTTCCTTTTAAATGCATTTCAGCCTGTAAGAATATGTACACAGACCGTTAGAAAAGACCTATAAATACATAATGATTTTTCATTAGATTAAATGAAGATTAATACTTCTAATTGATCTCATGAACCAAAACTGATCTAATATGTTCACTCCATAATCATTTCACTTCTAAAAAAAAAAAAACTGAATACTTTGGTGTTAAAGACAATAAAACTGAATATCTAAAGAAATGATTGACCAATATGCTGGCAAAATTCCACATTACATAATTACTGTTAGTGATGAGCGGCAGGGGCTATATTCAAATTTGCAATTTTTCAGGAATTTTTGGGTGAATATTCGTCATATATTCCAAAATTTGCAAATTCAAGATTATTTTCTTGATTGCGAAAAATCGGCAATGCAATATTCGCGTAATGCGCGCAAAATACAGGCATGGGTCACTTTTGCTACATTTCCAAGCTGCTAGAAGTTTCCTGAGACTGAAGAAAATGGTTGGCATGGCAGAACATTAAAGGGAGTCTGTCACCAGATTGTGACCTTATAGACCGCTTACATAGCGCTCTAGCATAGCAGTCTATGATTCTAATGGTACCTTTGATGTGTGCTTCTGAAGTTCCCCCAAGGCAAAAACAGACTTTTATTCAAGGGATCGCAAGTGCCCAGGGCGGGGTTCACCTTGTTGGAGCCCAGGCTGTTCTGCCTCTTTTCGCCATATCCCCGCCCCAGCCTCTTCCTCTGCCCGCCCCGCTTTTCCTTTGCATCCTCTTTCTCTGCAGCCGGATCCCGTGCCTGCGCTATCCATTGCTTGACCGGGGCATGCGCACTGCGATGCCCATTGTGGGCACGGCATCGCAGTAGCTACTACGCATGCGCCGGCCAACGGCGAGAAACAGCGGCGAGGAGGCGGACCAGATACACCCACAATGGGCATCGCAGTGCGCATGCCCCGGCCAAGCAATGGATAGCGCAGGCGCGGGATTCGGCTGCAGAGAAGGAGGACGCAAAGGAAGAGCGGGGCGGGCAGAGGAAGAGGCTGGGCGGGGATATGGCGAAAAGAGGCAGAACAGCCTGGGCTCCAACAAGGTGAACCCCGCCCTGGGCACTTGCGATCCCTTGAATAAAAGTCCGTTTTTGCCTTGGGGGAACTTCAGAAGCACACATCAAAGGTACCATTAGAATCATAGACTGCTATGCTAGAGCGCTATGTAAGCAGTCTATAAGGTCACAATCTGGTGACAGACTCCCTTTAAAAATGGCTTTATATGCAGTTAGAGTGCTCCAATATATTCACGATTGCACTAATCAGCACTAATGATGCAAATATTTTGGTGCAATAAGTGAAAATTCACATTTTAGCAGGTCTGCATGTATTTATGGACAGCAGAACCTGTCACACTACCTAACACACTGCACTACAACGGCTACACTATATCATGGTATTACCTACACTGACTATCTCCCACTAACTATCTGTATTATATATATACTATCTAACTATCTATTTAATGTAGTGTGGAAAGCACAGAGCACAGTTATCTCTCTCAGAACATTAAAAAACTGTAGAAAATGGCTGCTGGGGAGGTTCTTATATAGTAAGGGGTAGGCAACTTTCCTATTGGTTGCTTGGGATGTTGCTAAGCTCAGACAAAGACATTGCAGCCTTTCTTATTGGCCCACAAGCAAGAAGGGAGGTTACTGATGAATAAATCTAGAATATTCAAAATTACGAATATATATCACTATATTCTAAATATTCACAAATTATCAAAGTGCCAATATTTGTGAATCAAATATTTGCTCCCAACGCTAATTACTGTTAAAGCACAGGCAACTGCTTGAATGCTTCAGAGGCAAAAAACAAACGCAAAAATGATAAACACACCCTGCACAATATGATATATGGATGTATATATCCTGAATTAAAGAGAACAATACAGAACATAACAGTACTCTCAAGGTACTAAATGCAAAACCTATATATAAACTAATACCACATTGTTAGCAAATATATTTTGAGCAAAAAATATCTGTGCCCACCCACCACTTCCAGGTGACCTCAGTCCAGGTGGCAACCTACTCTATTTAATACCTATCTCTATGCCAGTGGGCAGGTATATTCTGGAGAGCAGACCCCCTATGTATAGTGTTGCTACAATTGTTACCTCTGTGTGCCATCAAGCATCCAATGAAAGGAAGACCACATTATATTGATATTTATATAAAATAGTATTACAATTGATATCTGATTATTAGAATGAGTTTTATTACAGTATTTAATAAAGGTTATGTATATTTATATGGAAGTTAAATGGTAGGATGCACTCAGCTGGGATCTGTGTTTGATATTTAATTAAAAAAGAGGGTCTTAGCAAATATATTTTGACCCAAAAAATGTTGTACCCCCACCACCACTTCCAGATGACCTCAGTTCAGACAGCAACTTACTCTATTTAATACCTATCTCTATGCCAGTAGGCATGTACAATCAGGAGAGCAGACCCCCCCCCACACACACATATATTCTGTGTTGCTTCAATTGTTACCTCTGTGTGCCATCAGCCATCTAATGAGAGGAAGAGCAAATTATATTGATATATTGATATTTTTATTTCATTGCAGATTATATCAGATTAAAATTGATACCTAATTATTAGAGTAAGCTTCATTACAGTATTTGCCAGCATTCAACCAGCTGAATTGGATATGAAAAGTTTTTCACAATTCTGATTGATATAGACATCAGATGTCAGGTAGTCACTAGTGTAACTTCAGAGTACCTTCACCAGTAAAAAATGTAACCTTTACTGATGATTATTAAAAATTACCCAATTTGTGCCCATAATAAGCAATTAACAATGAGGCGGGGCAGGACAAGGAAAGGAAAATTGACTTAGCCTCACACTTGCCCTATCAAGCTATATGCCCTGCCTAGCAAAATGGAAAGGCTGCCCCAATAGGTGCGATCCCGTGTCAGGAACCTCCTTATAGTCCCTACATGTCCCTGAAAATGGAAAGATACCACCACCCAAGAAGAGACCTAATATGACTACAGTCCAATAGTAATGTCATAAGTCAATACATGTATCAGAAAATAATAAAGTTGCAACAAAAATTATCGCACATAATACATATATGCTCCCAAATAAACCAGTGGCATCCAGGTTTTGATCACCAGTCGAAAAAAAGGTGCACATACTATATGTCCCAGGAATGCAAACTTGCATTTCCCGATGCATTTCTCTGAACCGTTCTCTAAGGTCAGTTCATCATTGGCCACATATAACAAAAAAAACTCCAAAAAATGAAACAGGAATGGAGGCAATAATACATGTGCGAATCAGATAAAATTCTTGTAGTAATACCCAAATGAAAATGGTAAATCTCATGGCCATAAACAAAGACAATCCCCATATATTTGGGACCAAATATAATGCATCACATACCAAATGTCCATAGTGCTGCTACTACTGAGACCTTTTTAAAACCTAGACCCCACTGGTTTATTTGAGAGCATAAATGTATTTTGTGCAATTATTTTTGTTGCAACTTTATTATTTTCTGATAAATGCATTGACTTATGAGATTACTATTGGACTGTAGTCATATTAGGTCTCTTTTCAGGGACATATAAGCTCTATATAAGAAGGTTCCTGACACAGGATCGCCACTATCGGGGCTGCCATTCCGTTTTGCTAGGCAGGGACTATAGCTTGATAGGGCAAGTGTGAGGATGAGTCAATTTCCCTTTCCTTGTCCTGCTAAGCCTCTTTGTTAATTGCTTTTTAAGGGCACAAATTGGGTGATTTTTAATGATCATCAGTAAAGGTTAAATTTTACACTGGTGAAGGTACTTCTTGATTACATTGGATATGAAAAGTGCCTGGATACCTGGAAGTCTTAGGCTAATTTCACACTAGCTTCACGGAATTCCGGCAGTCTGTTCTGCGGAGTTCCGGCAGAGGCACGGCAGCACACTGCGAGAGGCTGCCGGAATAAATGTAGGACATGTCATAGTTTTATTCCGGCAGCCTCTCGCCATGCGCTGCCTTGCCTCCACCGGAACTCTGCCCCCGCCCCCATTATAGTCAATGGGGGCACACGTTCACTAGCGGCAGGACGGATCCGACAGGCTGTTCACCTGACGGAACAGCCTGTCGGAGGTCTGTGCCGTGTGAAAGTAGCCTTACCCTGAGACAGTCTGGCAAACTGGACTGGAGACATCTATTGGCGTGGTCATCTTATTGAGAGTAACCACAACACAGTGTCTGACGGTGGATATTTCCTATGTAGCCATTTATGATTTGGAGGTTCTTTTTGACTCTCAAGAGTTTATATAATGGCATATCAATAAGCATTTAGCTTACTTCGATATTTATATATCATTGTATTAAAACTGATATCATATTATTCCATTGAGTTTTATTACAGTATTTAATCAAAGTTATGTTTTAGAGTAATTTTTTGTCATCAAATTGAAAGTGCCCCAATTGCCCTGAAAAGTAATGTATGATACTGTGGGGTTGCCTAGGACTGTACCCAACCCCTTTGAGCACTTTAATGCAATGTGTTTCCCCTATGAAGGTATGGCATAGATTGATCAGGGGACTGATACTGACATGTATGAATATGGATAAATGGATGGTGGCTAGTGTTAACAAACAGCCTGTTTAATAACACACTGCACTGTCGGATTTCAAGTTACAAAACAGTCCACAAATTATCCCTTTGTGATGGCAGAAGCCTTTTTTCTTCTGACCTGCAAAATGGTGGACACCATTTCGTGTGAATAATCTGAAATGAATCACAAAAGTTTGCTGGAAAATTTTAAATTAATTTGATTTGATTCAATTTAAAATTGATTGACTCATCTTTAATCATCACCATACTCTTTGTTTAGGCTCTGTTCACACTAGTGTCATGGCTTTTATTGGAGCTGTGACAGCTGTGCCAGATTTTCTAATGGATAATAATGACATTTGATGAACCTAATTGATTTATAATGAGTTTTAAGGTTCCCAATCCTTTTGATAGCAAGAAAAAAAGCTGCAAACTATAGCATTCTCACCATTAAAAATTGCAGTTACTGGAGCAACAAATGAATTCAAAAATTGTCCCAAAAAAAAAAAAAAAGATTGTCAAAAAGTTCTGATTCTAAAAAGACAGAATTTGTGTGGTTCGATTTGGTAGAATTGAGATTGGGGTGAGAGAGAAAGAGATATAGTTTTCCAGGCACGAGGATCACTTTCTATTCAAGTCAAATTTAACTAGACTCAAATAGAATCGGAAAACATTTCAGATCAAAATCTAATTTTACGTAATTTGTTCATCTTTACCAGTTACTCCGATAGACTGACAAAATGCCAGTGTGAACAGGGCAGAGCCTTCTGCTTATTTCAGTGTAATAAATGCACACAGTTTCATACTTCCATACATATGTACTGCAAATGCTGTATATGTTTTATTTAAAATACGAAACAACAAAGAGTAATTTACTTTCTATAAAGTCAATATATCAATCTTTCATTATTGACATGGTGGATTTCAGCATTGTGCTGCCCCATTGTCATTTTGACATGACTATCCTGTGCACTTTAATAATTCCTAACAGAAAGATACATTACTATATATGAAGGATTATATATGGATCAAATGAACATGACATGAATCAATATAAACCTTTGGTCTGTCTGGAAGTACTCTGTCTGCAATGATCAGTCGCAATGCAATACGTGAAAAAGGAGTAATATCTTCCTTTGGCATTGAAATGTTCTTTTAGTAAGTCTGTCACTTCCTATTTGAGTTAACAAACTCGAGAATAAAGCTCATCACTGGTCAAGTATTACCCCTTCAGAATACTAAACAGGAGACACCGCGCCTGATAACATGACGAGGACACAGAGATATTCAGAAATAATTACCAGCAGGATGGAGAGCCTGTACAATAATTCTGCAACATTATATCTAGTGTATGAACACGACGCACTATGTCTTACACATTCAATTAGGTCAATGCCTTCACCTTAGACCTACAGTAGATTTAATCATCTTAAACCCTATTTGTAAGTCAGTTAATCTGGGATTTGGGCAATAGTTTGAAGATAAATATGTCTACTAAAGGCCCATTTACACTCGTACATAATTGATCTGATTGAGCAACAAATTAGCTATTATTTGATTAGATAACGTTTGAACAACCCTTTAGAAGTGCAGAATATTGTGTAAAACTATGTCAGTGCAATCGTGTAATAGATCGTTTGTCAGGCAAACAGTTGCATTTACACTAAAGCCTGTATTACACCTGGAAACTGCTTGCTAGCTAGCTAGCAGAGGAGACAACTGTCATTACATAAAGCAATTTCCCCCGTAGCATGGGGCGGAGCGATTGCTATGAAATCACTCATCCCCATACTGTCTAGCAGTTTGCCGGCAGCAGATCGCTATTAGACCGCACGATCTGCCACCGGCAACCGCTGATTTTAAGCACACTTAAAAATCTGAATTGCCAGTTGGGCAATCGGTGGCAGCATTGCACTGCAAGATGGTCACAAGCAATGACTGGAAAGTGTAATACAGGCTTAAGAGATAATGGACTGTTGGGTGGTGTTTGGGAAAAAAGGGATTGTGTTATACCCTGGAAAGTGTTAAAAAGGTGTGACAATACCCTTTGTTCCAGCTTCTTTTCCACCAAAGACCACCTTCCTTCCTATATGCAATCTCCATTTTTTCTTCAGTTGAGCCCTAATCAACATGACATGAGTGGTGTAACAATTCAACATCCAGTGATGTATATAAAGGCTGTTTACAATTGTTGAAATCAGGGTGGTGAACAATGATTTAGGTGTCTACATCATCGGCTGCAAGAACAAAGACAAACCAAACAATTATCGCTTGCAGTTCAATCGTTTAATTCTTTTACACTACTCAATAGGTAATCACTTTTGCTTGATTTCATTATGCTTTAAATGATTATCTACTCATCTTAAGAAATTCTGACTAATCTAGGGAACATCTAAAAGAACCTTAGAAACAACTCACATCAGAGCATGTCATGAACTAGGCCAAAGATGCGGAAAAAATCTTCAGTGTTCTTGGGCTTTCTATCTAGCAGCAGGGAAACAGTGCTTGAAAAGTTCTACATAGGAACCATTCTGTTTTTCAGCACCTATTTTATCTTTTGCTTGACAGGCACAAGGAAAATACAATAGCAGCCAGTATAAAAAGAAACAGCATATTGAGGTTTTGCACTCTGATTTGATGGTCTGCCCAGTGCATGTTACTGTGTATATTATTCTTAGAAAAGGCCCCAACAAAAGTGTAGCTGGTAATGTAATCTTTCGACAGAATTGCTAATTTTGTTTAAGGGCTTTTATCAGGCAAATACTAATATGTCCATAACTCCCATGCACCCAGGAGATGCCAAAAGAGTATTATTTTGGCATATACTAGGATGATATGCACGAGCATGCACTTTATTTTTGCTGCATATGAAAATACTGTCCTAAAGGGGTTGTCTCGCTTTAGCAAGTGGCATTCATCATGTAGAGAAAGTTAGTACAAGGCACTTACTAATGTATTGTGATTGTCCATGTTGCCTCCTTTGGTGTCTGGATTAATTTTTCCATCACATTATACACTGCTCGTTTCCATGTTTATGGCCACCCTACAATCCATCAGCGGTGGCCATGCTTGCACAGTATAGGAAGAAGTGGCTGCCTCTCTGTTGGTGGTGACCATGGGAGTGCACATAGGCTTGCGTTTTTTCCTATAGTGTACAAGCATTACCACCGTTGATGGATTGCAGGGTGGTCATAACCACAGAAATGAGCAATGTATAATGTGATAGAAAAATGAGTCTAGCCAGCAAAGGAAGCAATACAGATAATAACAATACATTAAGTGCCTTGTATTAGCTTTTGCTACATAATAAATGCCATTTGTTGAAGTGAGATAGCCTCTTCAACCTCTAATAAATATAACATGCTATACATTCCAATTTTAGATAATAGAAATCCATAACCGATTTATGCTATTGTTTTATTGCAGTGGTATATGTCGAGGTAAGGTAGACATCAGAGAATACTCTCAACATATACTTCTATATATACTGCCTAAAGAACAAGATGGGAACATAGTCTTATTATGACATGTCTAGGAACCCATGGAATATATATATATATATATATATATATATGTACACTCACCTAAAGAATTATTAGGAACACCTGTTCTATTTCTCATTAATGTGATTATCTAGTCAACCAATCACATGGCAGTTGCTTCAATGCATGTAGGGTTGTGGTCCTGGTCAAGACAATCTCTCGAACTCCAAACTGAATGTCAGAATGGGAAAGAAAGGTGGGCTACAACAGCAGAAGACCCCACCGGGTACCACCCATCTCCACTACAAATAGGAAAAAGAGGCTACAATTTGCACAAGCTCGCCAAAAATGTTGCCAGGTCTGACGAGTCTCGATTTCTGTTGAGACATTCAAATGGTAAAGTCCAAATTCGGCGTAAACAGAATGAGAACATGTATCCATTATGCCTTGTTACCACAGTGCAGGCTGGTGGTGGTGGTGTAATGGTGTGGGGGATATTTTCTGGGCACATTTTAGGCCCCTTAGTGCCAATTGGCCATCGTTTAAATGCCACGGGCTACCTGAGCATTGTTTCTGACCATGTCCATCGCTTCATGACCACCATGTACACATCCTCTGATGGCTACTTCCAGCAGGATAATGCACCATGTCACAAAGCTTGAATCATTTCAAATTTGTTTCTTGAACATGACAATGAGTTCACTGTGCTAAAATGGCCCCCACAGTCACCAGATCTCAACCCAATAGAGCATCTTTGGGATGTGGTGGAACGGGAGCTTCGTGCCCTGGATGTGCATCCCTCAAATCCCCATCCACTGCAAGATGCTATCCTATCAATATGGGCCAACATTTCTAAAGAATGCTATCAGCACCTTGTTGAATCAATGCCACGTAGAATTAAGGCAGTTCTGAAGGCAAAAGGGGGTCCAACATCTCATTAGTATGGTGTTCCTAATAATTCTTTAGGTGAGTGTATATATCTATCTATATATATATATATATATATATATAGCGAATCAGTCATGTGTGCCCAGCATGATCAAAGTAATTCATAATGAATCAAATTTCTTGTTGAAGTTTGGCAAAGCAGCCAAATTGAATTTTTCTAAACTTTGTTAATCTCTAATATAATATAATATATATATATATATATATATATATATATATATATATATGAAAGAAAAAAAAGAAAAAGGGGCAGCACTCCAATTTGTGATAAGAAAAGTGGACGGTTTATTCACCCATCACTAGCAGCAACGTTTCAGCTCTCTCATTGGAGCCATTGTCCAGCTCCAATGAGAGAGCTGAAATGTTGCTGCTAGGTGGGTTAATGGAGTGCTGCCCCTTTTTCTTTTTTTGTCTATACTTGGGATCTTGGTCTCAGGTCCCTCAGGAGGATTTTGCACCTATTTAATCTTTGTGTGCTGCTTCTTTTCCTTACATATATATATATATATATATATATATATATATATATTTGCATTGATTTGCAAGGCAACTTATATTTAAAAATCAGGCAAATAATTTCCAGTCTTCATGTGTTGATGGATTCAGGAATTACATTTCAGATCACCATAACATTAGCCAACCTGGTGACCAGCTGATTGCAACAGGCCTGGCTCAAGGAATCTCTGCCAGTACACTGCGTGAGAAAGTTATTTCTAGCCACACACTCCCTGTGCAGTGGTCACTATATCTAGTATTAGATATATAAATCTAGTATTACATCAAGCCTATTCAGTGTAATAGTCTGCTGGAGTCGTAGCCACTCTGTATTTGTGGATTTCTAATACATGAGGGTCTTAATTGGTGTTTCTCCCTTTGTGATGAATATTTAAACTTAATGAGCTTCATGAGACAACTCCAAAAATACTCTAAACATCATTATGTTTAACCTCTTCCCATGACATAGCATGTCAAGGGCTTCAGTTGGTTGAGGCACATTGATGTACTAATTTGGTTAGGAGATCGTATTGGCACTACTACCATGTCCACTCAATCACCAGTGGGAGGATAGTTCCTGCCACAACTGCTGGAATTGGGTAATACCCATCCCAGCAGTTAATCTTCAGTGATCAGATATCAGGTGTTCCAACTGCACAATATTGATGGTCTATTAGATAGGCCATCAATATCAGATCAATAGGACACCAGATATAGGTTCATACTTTTCGTGGTGGCAATGCCTGGTATGTGTCTAAGTCCCAAGTGAATGCAATACCAAGCATGGGCACTACTAAATAAATAGAGCTATGCCTGGAAAAACACTAAAATAGACCCAATAAAGTGTTCCAACCCATTTAGTCAACTGATTGTTCCGGGTCCAATCTGATATTATGATAGGCCTTCAATTGTGTAGAGCTATAGTGCCCCTTTAATATTTGACAGCAATTGTTTTTAATGATATCAGCATCTTACATTATTTTGGAGTTGAAATGCTGTAAATACAATTTTTTTTAATTCACTCTGATGAATGTCCAATTTTAATACATCAATTTTAATACATACACCCACACCATTCAGCTGTGTCAAGAAAATATGCAAATGATTCTCATAGTAACTAATTACGTAAAAAAATAATTCAATCAATATTGAAAATACTAATAGACTATTACACCTGAAGCACTACACATATTTCTGTGTATATTTACTTACCAAATACATTAAAATCCCAGTTTCTAAAAGCTACAACTGGGATATAAAATTCAGTGCTATAATTTATCTCCATAGAGTTCTAAAAACTTTATAGTTACCGGTACAGGTCACTTACAGTTGTGATATCCTCAGGCAAAGAACAAAATCAAACTTTCCCCAGAGAGACATTGACTCTTCTTGCAGCAAAAACTGTTAAATAACTCTTGTTTGGTTGAACCAAACCAATATTTCTAAATGAACAAGCAAAGGTCGAAATCATTACAACTGGGTAGCCTTGAGTCTTCAAATTAAATGATACTCAAGGAGAGCAAATGGATCAAGATCAAAATAGCTTACAATAAAAATATTGAAGTTCAAGCCCTGTGTAATGGGCTAGAATTCACTCCTGTGTTGTACTAAGTGAAGATGTCTTCACATTTGTGCACAGTGATTGCATTTTCAGCTATACCATCAGAAAGGTCTCAGTGGGTAACATAGCGGCAGTAAACATACCAGCTGAACATCACTAGGGAGGGTTATATGGATTCAGTCTTACTGTGGTCTGCTATAAACGACACACAACACAATTTATGAATTTTTATGAAGCAGAAGAGCAGGTCACAGGCAATGAACCATGATCTACAAGTGTAAACTTGCTGCAACTTCAAATGAAAGGAGAAAAGGTACACTCATTTTTTTTGAGTCTTTTGGCTGTGAAAGGCAATAAAAATCAATAACAACAGCTACAGGCAATTAGAGGTGTTACAACTTTGAGAATAGTGCAGAAAATGATAGTTAACCCTGCAGCAGTGGTATCACCTCGGGTACAGTCTATCCCAATGGATGAAGTCATTTATACTTGTAAATACTTTGGATTTTTCTAAAACACATATTGTTCACTGCTTTATCTCTACCACTTGTGATGTTCTTGTTGACTACGTAATAGAGGACGTCTCAACTTTATTGCCATAGATATTACTAGACTATTACAGACAGAATATTTGATAAGCGAGAACCTGCTTTTCAGGAAATATGATTTCAATTTATGAAACACGTACAAATTCTGCTTTGTCTACAAGGTAAATATAAATTTTATGAAATATAGAAACCCATTGTCTCTAACATCAGATATATATAGATCAAAGTTTCCAGTTGACTTAAAAGAGCTAGATTATGGTATCTAATGTTTTTAGATATAACATCCTGGACATTTCTCCTTTGCTTCACTATTACTATTCAGTAACATTACTATTATTAATTTATTTATAATTAAAAAAAAAAAAATTTCATGTATTGCAAACAAATGGTCTAGAAGAAACAATAATAATTTAAACAAATAGTTTTCCTTCCAAAAAGAAAACAAATACTGATGCCAGCAGAACTAAGATATACTAATTAGAAAATATTTTTCTCAGAAATTCAAGCAATATTGGTCAAGCAATCATGCATACTAGCCATACTAAGTGGTCACCCTACTGACAAAGGCCACTCAGCTAACCAGAGCAATTTCCTCTTGAGAAAACTAATTTTTCTGATCCTTTTGGAAGGGGCTCATACATGGGTTTCTCTATTTTTGACTTGCCCCAAAATATTTTGTTTTCTTTCTACAAGGAAAGCTAACTCTCTCCCATCATCATCTATAATGTTGCTATTTTTAAGTCTCATAAGCTTAAGAGGTAAAAACTAGCATCTACCAACAGCACTTTCTAGATGATTACCCTGTATCAGAGCAGATCAGAGAAAGATGTCTAGCTGAAGTAGCTGAAAGGTCTTTGTCAGGGTCTGGAGGGTATTCTTTTTCATAAAGGAGAACACCTAGTATGCTGGATAAGTATTGTTCGCCAGACAATGCTGCTTTGGGTTTCTAGGAAAAATATATGCACATTGGCATTTAATTTTTTTTCACTTCTACTGGTTTAGTGTTCTTTTCTTTTTGGAAGGAAAGCTAGTTTGCATACATTTGGGTTACTGGGAAGTATATTAAAATTAGCAAAAGAAAGCTAAGCCTGTCTGGTGCCAGCAGAAGTAAAACATGCTGATGTGCATACATTTTTACTAGAATCCCAAGGCAAGTATTGCCTGGCCTACAATCCTTATGGATACTAGGCATTCTCCATATTGAGAAAGAGTACCCACCAGACAACAGGTACATTTCTCCCAAAAACTTAGAGTAGCATACTATGTGCTCCTTCTGCCTTTCATATTTGTTCTCAGAATCTTTTCTGAAAAACTATGAGTCCTAGGACACCAGAGAATGTTTATATTAATGTACAGTACAATTGAAGCATATCTAATTTGGTAATAATTAATTTGGACCTTAATCAAATTGTTTAAAAAATTCACTGAATCTGATACAAAACAAATTTCAAGAAATTTGCTCATCTCTAGATATGGGCCATGTCCCTATTACAAGCCCTACCCCTTTTCAATTCCCCTTTTTTTTTAAAAAAAAAAAAGGCCGTTCAGCTATTTAAACATAAAAAGGCCTAATGAGGAGAAAAGAGCCCAAAACCCATAAAAAATCTTGTACAAGAGCAAATGGAGCAAAATGAGGCACAATTCTGCCACATTTAGCTTAGTAAATATCGCTAATATGTATACCCTAGACTACTGACCCAAATGTTTTGGCAATTTTCAATTTGCTAATAAAGTATTTGGTGTCAAAAATTTATTTTTTATTAATCAATTGCATTTAAGTTTATAAATATCCATATATCTTGACGTTTCTGACTTAAACTTCACATATAGTGAACATAGGTGATAGTCCAAGAGATAGGTGATAAAACATCAGACCATGGACAACTCTCCAAATCTTTCACCAAATGTATGCTGTCCTGGTTTAGTAGTGATATACACCATTGTTATAACAATGTGTCACTTGTTCTCTTGCAATAGTTTCCATAAACGTACACGTTATCGGATGCAGCTTAGGGAGAGTTTGACTCAGTGTTATTTTTCTGTTCTTCTGATCCGTCAGAAGAACAGAAACATGTAAAAAAATAAATAAATGGATCCTGTAAAAAAAAAAAAAAACATGTATGCAATACTTTATTTCCATAAAAAATGGATTTTAGATGGAAATGGATCAAATGGATGCCATAATTGATACATAATTGATACACAGGATATTTTTTTACATGGGGTTTTACAGGATCATTTTTTTTCTGTACTTCTGATGGATCAGAAAAACTTAAAAATAACGGTGATGTGAACTCTCCCTTAATGATATGTGCTCTTCATGATACTGGCTCTCCTAACCCACCCACTAGTAATGGACAGCTTTTTCCCTATGCATAGTAATGGGGAGAAAGCTGTCAAACTGTCCACATGAGGGAAGGAGGAGCCCAGCACTTATGAATGTTAGAACTCCTGGCTCAGCTCGTGATACACCTAATAAAGTGTGATTTCATGGAAAATACAGCATTGTAACACAATACATGACTGCTAAAAAAGACAACAGATACAAATTTGATTTATCAATGGAAATTTCATAACATAAATTACATTGCTCATCTGACCAAAAACATTGAAAGAAAATTATCTGTCTGCTGCTGACCTATGTTTTTTTACTGTTAATTTCTATTACACCCCAAGTCATTGAAAGTAAATACAGACACTAGTCATATTAAAGGCATGAAATGGGTGTAGTGTATTTCATGTGCACTCTTCATGTTCTGACACACCACTCCAAATGACTGTGCCCTAAAAATGCACTTTGAAAATCTAAAGATATAAGTGTCGCAGACATTAAACTGTCTGGAAACACTTTTTTGGTACATTTTTGCAGAGGTCTTATTACAAGCAAGCTTAAAGATATACTTTAGATCTAGTTCTCTGAAGGTTTTCCTCTCTCTACCATCATCTCTCTGGAGAACAACTTAGAATAAAATCATTTGATAATGAGATATATGCAAGTAGTAAAACATGTAAAGCCTTAAATGAGAGGCTCAGTCATACTGGAAAATTTTAAAAAGGTCTATGTAATAAACATTTCCAGATGAGGATATTCAGGGGCCCATCTTGATATGTTAATAGATAAGGCTAATTTCACACCTGCGTTTAGGTGCGGATCCGTCTGGTATCTGCACAGCATTTTTTTGTTCATGACAATGCAAACGGATCCGTCCTAACTTTACATTGAAAGTCAATGCGGGGGGGATCCGTTTGAAAAATGCACCATATTGTGTCACCTTTGAACGGATCCGCCCCCATTGACTTACATTGTAAGTCTGGATGGATCAGTTTGCCTCTGCACGGCCAGGTGCAAGCAGCGTTCAGGTGTCCGCCAGCGGAGCGGAGGACAGACGGTGCCAGACTGATGCATTCTGAGCAGATCCACATCCACTCAGAATGCATTAGGGCTGGACGGATGCGTTTGGGGCCGCTTGTGAGAGCCTTTAAACGGAACTCACAAGCGGAGCCCCGAACGCTAGTGTGAAAGTAGCCTAACACCACCAAAAACCCACACCCAATTGGGCATTAATATTTTAATAATTTTAAAATGTGGCACAATTATTAATGAAATTATTTGATCAGCAAAATAGAAGTATATCCTAAAGGAAGGGAAAACATAAATTAAATAGGATTTTGAGTCCTGGGGCCTTTTAGGCAGACCCTCCAATGCTGCGGGGTCTTCAGAGGGAATCATACTTACTTGATCCCCTACAACTGGGTTATCTTTCTTTTGCTGTTGCAGCTTTCTGGTCAACAACCTGTTTGACTGGATGCAGCGGTGATGTGTACCCCATGTATCACATGACCTAGCGACATAACACATGGGGTACACTTCACTGCTGCAACTACTCATTGGCTGCAGCAGCCACATGACCCATATCAAACAGATTGTTGACACGAGAAGACCTGAGATTTGCAGTGGAATGAGAGGAGTGAGGGAGCCAAAATCCAGCAAATGGGATCACAAAAGTATGATTCCCTCATCAAGTCTGGTCCCACTGGGGGGTCTGCCAGAAAAGATCCCAGGGGTAAGCTACCCATTTAAAGACCCCCTGTCTCTTTTTGTTTCCACTCCATGTTTGGCTGTCAAACACTGTGTAAATCTTTCCTTCAAGTGAAACAATGCAAAAGTATTGTCTACTTTGGATAGCATTATGGTATAACTTGGATTTGAGCTTCATGAGGAATTCACATTGAAAGGTGATTCCTGGCTTGACAAACATTTTCAGATTATGGAATTGACAGGGGGGTCCCCCGCATTCATTATTAGTCATAATGGAGGATGGTTACAAACAGATGTCTCTTGTATGATATATTGATACATTATATTGAGAATCCATTTATTAAAATGCAATGTTTATTTGACATCTGTGGTGGCGCTACGGATGAAATGGACGCTTGTTACCAGATTTTGCTGCATATCACGCAAGATAGCAAGGACACCACCCTATTACTAAGATTGGAAAAGAATGCTATAATTTCCTTTAGATTTATGTTGAATAGGACCTGCCTACTCTTCTGCCTGACTGTTTTAGTAAAAATTTGCATTCCACCTGGAAAAAGATTCTACACTTCAACTCTAAATTGTGCTGTTCCTCTTTTATTTCTGCTATAATTTTATAAATAAACTGATATTTGAGTTTTTAGCACTTGGGAGCTTGCCTTACGCAGTTTGACACTGTCCGATCAGTGTTGCCTGTATGGAGACAAGCCCCCTTTGGCACGGGGGATGTTAATCCCCAGAGGAGTGGCACACCGTTCTAAGAAAAGATGTTCCAGAGTTGCTATGTTATAGAGAATACAGTTATTTGCTGAAGCAGATGTGTCAGGAGAGCAGACAGGTCCTCTTTAAATAAGAGGTATGCTAAATAATACAGTACATGAAATCTAAAGGTATTTAAACATTTATTAGGTTTGATGCTTGGGTATCAACTTTTGATTTCAATCTGAACTAGTGGAGTTTCAGGTTTACTGTCGCAGGCATTTTTGTGAAGGATTTCTTCACTTTCATCCACACTCCGCTGGGGCTCAAGTAAACATCCTGGTCTCCCATGAATGCATTCTGAGCACATAGGGAATATAGAAGCAACGTGGATGTGTTGCTATATTTTCTTTGAAGGTGCAGATGTAGCTGTGCAGCACATCCAACAGAGACCAGTTTGTCTACTCGAGCCTTGAGGGTGGAAACAGCCAAAATTGTACACCCACAACTGACAGTGTTAGCTTAATTTCTTTGATGAACAATACTGCTACTGCTGCCTAAATACAATTAAAAGGGAATCAGCCATTCTTTAGTAGCTTTAGGTGTTTTATGAAATTCTGTTAAAATATATGTAAACTTGAAACTTTTTTACAACTTTTTTAATGGTATTATTAATTGAAAAGTCTTATTACAGTCAGATTTGTGCTGCATACTTTAGCATGGCTCATGTTCATGTCTACAAGACCACTAAAAATATATATGATCACTAAATATGCCCTTAAAGGGGGTCTGTCACCTCCATATGGCCATATACAGTGCTTGCATGGCTCTGTAGCACACCTATACAGGATTGTAACAGTACCTTTGTCTTTGTCTTTACACTTTCACCAGCAGGAAAAACAAAGTTTAATTCATATGCAAATGAGCCCTCACAAGTGCCCAGGGGCGGCGTTCAGTGTGTAAGTGCCCAGGCTTCTCTGCCTTCTTTTCACTTTAGTCCTCCCCAGTCCCTGCCTTTGCCCGCCCTCCAAGTCTCTTGCCTCATCGATAGGTCCGGACTTGGAGGGCAGGCAAAGGAAGAGGCTGGGGAGGAGTAAAGTGAAAAGAAGGCAGAGCAGCCTGGGCACTTACACACTGAATGCCGCCCCTGGGCACTTGCGGGTGCTCATTTGCATATGAATTAAACTTTGTTTTTCCTGCTGGTGCAAGTCTAAAGACAAAGACAAAGGTACCATTACAATCCTGTATAGGTGTGCTATAGGACAATGTAAGCACTGTATATGGCCATATGGAGGTGACAGACTCCCTTTAACGTAAGTCTAAAATGGTTTCAATCATCATAATTATGTATAGTCTACACCATATAAATAATGTAGGAGCATTATTGCAGCCAAGCTTGAAGATATAGTTTAGATACAGCTCTCCATAGGTTGATTTGATCTGCCACCAGCTTTCAATATAACAGTTTTCAATTAAATCGTCTAATAATGAGATGAATGCTAGCAGGAACAATGTGAAGACCAAAATAAAATGAAGCTATATTTCAAAATGTTCCATTAAGTGTCACAAAAAATGGAACTACTGAATGAGCCAATATACAAGGCAGAAATATATTAGTAATGGAGGCAAAAATAATAATAAATTACTAATAGGAGTTTATTATAAACCCCCTAATAGAGCAGAGTCCACAGAATATCTACTACTAAATGAGATAGACAAGGCGGCAAATCATAATGAGGTTGTTATTATGGGGGACTTCAACTACCCAGATATAGACTGGGAAACTGAAAGCTGTGCATCTTATAAAGGAAACAGGTTCCTGGCAATAACCAAAGACAATTAGCTTTCCCAACTGGTTCAGGACCCGACTAGAGGGACGCCCATACTGAACTTAGTATTAATCAATAGACCTGACAAAACATCAGATGTGCTGGTTGGGAGACACCTGGGAAATAGTGACCATAAATTAATAATCTTCCAATTATCCTTCAAACGAGCATTTCTAAAGGGAGGAACAAAAATACCAAACTTAAAAAAAAAATAAAAAATAGCCAACTAAGAAAGGCCATAGGCCTAACTAACTGGGACAAATTCCTCCAAAAAAAAAAAAATACAGCCACAAAATGGGATATTTTTAAAAGCATCTTAAAATTTCATTGTGAGAGGAACATACCTTATGGGAATAAAAGCATAGGGAACAATAAGAAACCAATGATAAATAGAACTGCAAAGAAGGCAATAAATAACAGAAAGAAAGCATTAAAATCACTAAAACAGGAGGGTGGCAAGGAAGCACTGAAAAATTATAAAGACAAAAATAGAATATGTAAAAAAAACAAATAAAATCTGCCAAACTAGAGACCAAGAGATTAATTGCCAAAGAGAGAAAAACTAACCCTAAAATGTTCTTCAATTATATAAATGGTAAAAAGTATAAATCTGAAGGTGTCAGCCCTCTACAGAGCAATGAGGGGGAAGTTGCAGAGACTGACGAGGAGAAAGCAAAGCTATTAAAGGGGTTGTCCCCCTTTGCTTTTTTAATCTTATCAGCAGTAGATGGCCTGATAACTTCCTGGTTCTCAGGCAGTTGAGTGAAGGCTACGCCTCCTCATGACTCACCCTGCGTGCTCGTTCATGTGTATGAGTCATCCACATGGAGCCGTATGTGAGGTCCCGCCCCCCCCCAGTATAATAAACATTGAGTGCGGCCCCCCCAGTATAATATACATTTAGTGCGCCCCCCCAGTATAATATACATTCAGTGCGGCCACCCCCCCCCAGTATAATATACATTCAGTGCGGCCACCCCCCCCCCCCAGTATAATATACATTCAGTGCGGCCACCCCCCCCAGTATAATATACATTCAGTGCGGCCACCCCCCCCCCAGTATAATATACATTCAGTGCGGCCACCCCCCCCAGTATAATATACATTCAGTGCGGCCACCCCCCCCAGTATAATAAACATTGGTGGCGCAGTGGGAAGTGCCAATGAGGGTTAAAAAAATAAATAAAAAATTAACTCACCTCCTCCAATTGATTGCGCAGCTGCTGGTCTCCTGTTCTATCTTTAGGACCTGTGAAAGGACCTTTGGTGACATCACTGTGGTCATCACATGGTACATCATATGATCCATCACCATGGTAATGGACCATGTGATTAGCTCAGTGACGTCACCACAGGTCCTGAAGATAGAACAGGAGACCGGCAGCTGTGCGATCAATTGGTGGAGGTGAGTTAATTTTTTATTTT
Source organism: Bufo gargarizans (assembly GCF_014858855.1). Classification (NCBI taxonomy): domain Eukaryota; kingdom Metazoa; phylum Chordata; class Amphibia; order Anura; family Bufonidae; genus Bufo; species Bufo gargarizans. The sequence continues at coordinate 161,743,598 of NC_058087.1, forward strand.
ATTTTTTAACCCTCATTGGCACTTCCCACTGCGCCATCAATGTATATTATACTGGGGGGGGTGGCCGCACTGAATGTATATTATACTGGGGGGGGTGGCCGCACTGAATGTATATTATACTGGGGGGGGTGGCCGCACTGAATGTATATTATACTGGGGGGGGTGGCCGCACTGAATGTATATTATACTGGGGGGGGGGCGCACTGAATGTATATTATACTGGGGGGGGGTGGCCGCACTGAATGTATATTATACTGGGGGGGGGGCGCACTGCGCCACCAATGTTAATACAAATGCAGGAGGTGGGTGCCGGAGTGAAATAGCCGGCACCCGACCTCTATGATAGGGGGCTGCGATCAGCGGCAGTTAACCCCTAAGGTCCCGCTCCCTGTCATAGAGGTCGGGTGCCGGCTATTTGATTCCGGCACCCGCCTGCTGTATTTGCGCATGCGCGGGCGTGCGCGTACTTGTAAGAATGGAGAGGCGGCCCGAGTACTGGTTCAGCTGTTGTGCGCAGGCGCGGCACAGCGATGCGGCCGGACGAAAGAGGCCGTATCCATGGGATACAGAAAACAACAAAGGAATCGCTTTACATGATTTTTTGAATGAAAGGTAGCTTTTGGATAATAACATGGATAGGAAGATATGTTGTGTGGGGGTAAATAGATTAGATAAAACCTATTTTATGAAGTGGGACAACCCCTTTAAATATCAGATGAAGTGCAGAATGTAAAAGTAAATTCCCCATTAAAAGTGCCCTGTCTCACTCAGGAAGAAATACAACAGTGACTTAAAAATATTAAAATAGACAAATCGCCAGGGCCAGATGGCATACACCCCCATATCCTAAGAGAGTTAAGTAATGTCATAGCCAGACTCTTATTTCTGATATTTACTGACTCTATACTGACAGGGAGTGTTCCACAAGATTGGTGCATGGCAAATGTGGTGCCAATATTCAAAATGGGTGCAAAAACAGACCACGGAAACTATCGGCCTGTAAGCTTAACATCTGTTGTGGGTAAACAGTTTGAAGGTTTCTTGGAGGATCTCAATGAAAACAAGCAAATTACATCATATCAGCAAGGCTTCATTAGGGATCAGTCATATCAAACTAATTTAATCAGTTTCCATGAGGAGGTAAGTTTTAGACTTGACAGCGGCAAATCAATTGATGTTGTATATCTGGACTTCTCCAAAGCATTTCACACTGTACCACATAAAAGGTTAGTATATAAAATGCGAATGCTTGGACTGGGAGAAAATGTCTGTATGTGAGTAAGTAACTGGATCAATGATAGAAAACAGAGGGTGGTTATTAACAGTACACACTCAGATTGGGTCTCTGTCACTAGCGGAGTACCTCAGGGGGTCAGTATTGGGCCTTTTTCTCTTCAATATATTTATTAATGATCTTGTAGAAGGCTTGCACAGTAATGACACTAAACTGTGTAAAGTAATTAACACTGAAGAGGACACTATACAGCTACTGATGGATCTGGATATATTAGAGGCTTGGGCAGAGAAGTGGCATATGAGGTTTAACACTGACAAATGTAAGGTTATGCGCATGGGAAGGAATAATGCAAGTCACCCGTACATACTAAATGGTAAAACACTGGGTAACACTGACATGGAAAAGGACCTAGAAATTTTAACCCCTTAAGGACTCAGCCCCATTTTACCTTAAAGAGGACCTTTCACTAGAATAAAAAAATCTAAACTAAACATACAGACATGGAGAGCAGCGCCCAGGGATCTCCCTGTACGTTCTCCTGGTATAGGCTCCGGCATCTTCATATGTTCGACTCAACTGGGTGGAGCCTGCCGGGTTCTCCTTCTCCCATGCTGGAGCGCTGGCCAATCAAAGCGCTCAGCTTATAGCCTGAGAGTTTTTTTCTCTCTCAGGCTATGAGCTGAGTGCTGCGATTGGCCAGCACTCCACATGACCCCCCCCCCCCGGCGTTGTGACAGGATGGCCACTGAATGATTTCAGCGGACATCCTGCACCGAACCCTCGCCGCGTCGCAATGTAATTTTAAACTTAGGACGTGCCGGTACGCCCTGGGTCCTTAAGGACTCCGCAAATATGGCATACCAGTACGTCCTAAGTCCTTAAGGGGTTAAACAACAAACTAAGCAGTAAAACCAGTGTCAGGCAGCTGCTGCCAAGGCCAATATGATAATGGGTTGTATCAAAAGGGGCATAGATGCCCAGTGATGAGAACAAAGTCCTACCACTTTACAAATCACTAGTCAGACCACACATGGAGTACTGTGTACAGTTCTGAGCTCCTGTGGACAAGGCAGACATAATAGAGGGTTCAGAGGAGGGCAACTAAAGTAATAACTGGAATGGGGCAACTACAGTACACTGAAAGATTATCAACATTAGGGTTATTCACTTTAGAAAAAAGACGACCGAGGGGAGATCTAATTACTATTTATAAATATATCAGGGGTCAGTACAGAGATCTTTCCCATCATCTATGTATCCCTAGGACTGTGACGAGGGGACATCGTCTGCGGAGGAAAGAAGGTTTGTACACAAACATAGAAAAGGATTCTTTATGGTAAGAACAATGACACTATGAAACTCCCTGCCTGAGGAGGTGGTGATGGTGAGTACAATAAAATAATTCAAGAGTGGCTTGGATGAATTTCTGGCGTGTAATAATATTACAGGCTATAGCTACTAGAGAGGGGTTGTTGGTCCAGGGAGTTATTCTGATTGCCTTATTGGAGTAGGCAAGGAATTGTTGCAAGGAACAAGTGAGGAACATTGGCTTGTACCTCACAGGTTTTTTTTTGTCTTCCTCTGGATCAACTTGCAGGATAACAGGCCGAACTGGATGGACAAATGTCTTTTTTCGGCCTTATATACTATGTTACTATTTTGCTATGTAATGTAACAAAATTTAAGTAATGGTTGAATGCCTTTGAGCATCATAGGTTTCTTTAATTAATGTATTCATTCTATTGTAGCCATAAACAATAGCAATCATCGTAATAAGTACAAAAACTGAGTTAATTCCCTTAATTGAAACACAATGTGATTCATAAAAGATTTTTCATAGCTCTGGCTACAATCCAGCTTAGATGGATATGTTTTTCCTCCATTGGCTTTTAACTTATCATTCTTGACCCAAGTCTTATGGTTAAGAATTACTATCTATTACTATCAGAGGGATTCACTAAGCTTTGATTAGCTGAATGGCTTTACTGTAAAGCCAGAAAACACTCCTGTTTCTTTCCAGGAAACACAGCCTTCGCCTGGCAGTGATTTTAGCAGAAAAGAATAAAAACAAGAGAGAAAGATCACTGGCATAGGTCTTGGCTGGAATAAGAAATATGAAAAGAGTCCTGCTTTAAGGAAAAATATAAATAGCTGAATGATATGCCATACACATAAGACATATAACTCACTGAAATCCTCTTAAAGAGATTTTCAGTTTTTTTTTTTTTTTTTTTAATTTATTTATTTAGAGACTAGGATGTTGACCAATTTTCTGTATATATATATATATATATATATATATATATATATATATATATATAAAATCCGGAAGAATGAGCGGCACTCCAATGGTAGAAAAAACAAGTGAACCTTTATTCACCCAGGTGCAACGTTTCGGCTCTGCTCTTGAGCCTTTTTCTTGAACTATATATATATATATATATATATATATATATATATACAGTACAGACCAAAAGTTTGGACACACCTTCTCATTCAAAGAGTTTTCTTTATTTTCATGACTATGAAAATTGTAGATTCACACTGAAGGCATCAAAACTATGAATTAACACATGTGGTAATATATACATAACAAAAAAGTGTGAAATAACTGAAAATATGTCATATTCTAGGTTCTTCAAAGTAGCCACCTTTTGCTTTGATTATTGCTTTGCACACTCTTGGCATTCTCTTGATGAGCTTCAAGAGGTAGTCACCTGAAATGGTCTTCCAACCGTCTTAAAGGAGTTCCCAGAGATGCTTAGCACTTGTTGGTCCTTTTGCCTTCACTCTGCGGTCCAGCTCACCCCAAACCATCTCGATTGGGTTCAGGTCCGGTGACTGTGGAGGCAAGATCATCTGGCGCAGCACTCCATCACTCTCCTTCATGGTAAAATAGCCCTTACACAGCCCGGAGGTGTGTTTGGGGTCATTTTACTGTTTACTTTTTACTTTAAAAAATATGATGATCCAACTAAACGCAAACCGGATGGAATAGCATGCCGCTGCAAGATGCTGTGGTAGCCATGCTGGTTCAGTATGCCTTCAATTTTGAATAAATCCTCAACAGTGTCACCAGCAAAGCACCCCCACACCATCACACCTCCTCCTCCATGCTTCACGGTGGGAACCAGGCATGTAGAGTCTATCCGTTCACCTTTTCTGCATCGCACAAAGACACGGTGGTTGGAACCAAAGATCTCAAATTTGGACTCATCAGACCAAAGCACAGATTTCCACTGGTCTAATGTCCATTCCTTGTGTTCTTTAGCCCAAACAAGTCTCTTCTGCTTGTTGCCTGTCCTTAGCAGTGGTTTCCTAGCAGATATTCTACCATGAAGGCCTGATTCACACAGTCTCCTCTTAACAGTTGTTCTAGAGATGTGTCTGCTGCTAGAACTCTGTGTGGCATTCACCTGGTCTCTAATCTGAGCTGCTGTTAACCTGCGATTTCTGAGGCTGGTGACTCGGATAAACTTATCCTCCGCAGCAGAGGTGGCTCTTGGTCTTCCTTTCCTGGGGCGGTCTGCATGTGAGCCATTTTCTTTGTAGCGCTTGATGGTTTTTGTGACTGCACTTGGGGACACTTTCAAAGTTTTCTCAATTTTTCGGACTGACTGACTTTCATTTCTTAAAGTAATGATGGCCATTTGTTTTTCTTTACTTAGCTGCTTTTTTCTTGCCATAATACAAATTCAAACAGTCTATTCAGTAGGACTATCAGCTGTGTATCCACCTAACTTCTCCACAACGCAACTGATGGTCCCAACCCCATTTATAAGGCAAGACATCCCACTTATTAAACCTGACAGGGCACACCTGTGAAGTGAAAACCATTTCAGGTGACTACCTCTTGAAGCTCATCAAGAGAATGCCAAGAGTGTGAAAAGCAGTAATCAAAGCAAAGGGTGGCTACTTTGAAGAACCTAGAATATGACAGTTGTTTCACACTTTTTTGTTAATTCATAGTTGTGATGCTTTCATTGTGAATCTACAATTTTCATAGTCATGAAAATAAAGAAAACTCTTTGAATGAGAAGGTGTGTCCAAACTTTTGGTCTGTACTGTATATATTATGTTTTTTTTTTATCACAGATCTTTATTATATCCACATAGCCCACAAACATCCAAAAGAAATGGTACTGACTGCTTTAGTCTTGTTAAATGCATCCATAGGAGAGCTGAATAGGACTAAACATGTAAACTGTAATGTGACCCTCACTAATATCATGTGACCTGCCCAGGTATCTAACAGTAGTTGTATTAGTGAGAAAAATGTATACAGTATTTACAGTATGTAGCAGCAGCTCCTCAAAATCATGTCTGTCAGTGTCTATGTTGAAACATATCTCTCTGTGTGTTGTTTGTTTGTTTGCACTAAACTTAATTGACAACAGAACCTAGAGACAGGCAGCCATTTTACAACATCACCTAGAGACAGGCCACCATGTGACTACACACAGTGATATAGTTACTGTAATAACCACAATAAAAAAAATTAGGACACTAGACCTATTTACTTATCACATATGTTCTCAGTGCTGACCCAACAAATGTATGTGATGTAACACTGTTGCTTACTGAATGCAAGTTGGGTTTCACATGACCGATACCATGTTTTAGTTAGGCCATGGATGCATTAAACAAGACCGATACATGGGCTATATCATTCTACTGCATATAGGGGGTCAACTATTTAAAATTTTATTTTAAATATATACTATATATAAAAAAATGTATGAATTCCCATTATATAAACAAAAAAGTAAAAACTTAAATAACCCTTTAAATATGTACATACCAAGCCTAGCATGCATGTTTTGCAGAGCCTTCTGTGCATGTTTATTCGATAGGGGAGAGCAGGAAATCTGAAAAGCCGTTAACAGACACTTAGAGGCTTATCCCCTTAGTAAAACCAAGGACTGAGCATTCTGAAATCTGAAATTGGTGCCATTTATTTAATGAGCAAAGGCAGCTTTAGACAAAAAAATGTGATTTACAAACTTAAAGCTGGCAGAAGACATGGGTATAATTCAGTCCTTACAACCATGATCACACAGTTGGAGAGATATCTTAACATACTATAAATGTTACAAGTTAAAAAAAATAAGCTCAAATTGCCTATTAGATAACAGTTAAATTCACAGGATATTATTGTGAAGGTATCCAGAAATCAAGCTTATACAATGTCACAACTTTTTGGGAAACAGAAGAAATAGGTAAATAAATTAAAAAAGACACACCCCTCCGGTACATCGCGGACATGTTTCGACTGTTACAATTGGTCGAAACATGTCAGTGATGTACAGGAGCGGATAAGTTTTTTTAATGGATTTACTTCAATGCATTTTTTTTTATTTTCTTTATATGCTGGACCCTATTTCCTGGACTTGAGCATGCTGTGGATCCCTGCTATGGTTTGGATTACTGACTCAAGTGAGTGGGCTGGACTTTTATTCAATTATCCAATGTTCACATCTGAGCTTAGAGATAACTCCAGTTACATACAGTATATATATATATATATATATTGTAAGAAGGTACAAGGAATCGTGGCTGATAGGAACATGTCATCGAGGTTCCTGGCCTCGGAGGAGTAAGATCCGTTTTTTTTGTGTCAGCAGCAGTTGCTGTTTGACACCCTGGAGACAAGGTGACTGTTTTGTATATTAACGTTTCATGTGTGTGAACGATCACCAAGCAACTTGCGTTTTTTGTTTTGCTTTAACGTGTGAATAAACACTGATGTTTTGAACCAAGAACTCTGTGCTGCACCCGCTAATCCTAACTACCAGAGCAAATTCCCACATTTTAAATATATATATATATATATATTTATACTCACCTAAAGAATTATTAGGAACACCTGTTCTATTTCTCATTAATGCGATTATCTAGTCAACCAATCACATGGCAGTTGCTTCAATGCATGTAGGGTTGTGGTCCTGGTCAAGACAATCTCCTGAACTCCAAACTGAATCTCAGAATGGGAAAGAAAGGTGGGCTACAACAGCAGAAGACCCCACCGGGTACCACTCATCTCCACTACAAATAGGAAAAAGAGGCTACAATTTGCACAGGCTCACCAAAATTGGACTGTTGAAGACTGGAAAAATTTTGCCTGGTCTGATGAGTCTCAATTTCTGTTGAGACATTCAAATGGTAGAGTCTGAACTTGGCGTAAACAGAATGAGAACATGTATCCATCATGCCTTGTTACCACTGTGCAGGCTGGTGGTGGTGGTGTAATGGTGTGGGGGGATGTTTTCTGGGCACACTTTAGGCCCCTTAGTGCCAATTGGCCATCGTTTAAATACAACAGGCTACTTGAGCATTGTTTCTGACCATGTCCATCCCTTCATGACCACCATGTACCCATCCTCTGATGGCTACTTCCAGCAGGATAATGCACCATGTCACAAAGCTTGAATAATTTCAAATTGGTTTCTTGAACATGACAATGAGTTCACTGTACTAAAATGGCCCCCATAGTCACCAGATCTCAACCCAATAGAGCATCTTTGGGATGTGGTGGAACGGGAGCTTCGTGCCCTGGATGTGCATCCCTCAAATCTCCATCAACTGCAAGATGCTATCCTATCAATATGGGCCAACATTTCTAAAGAATGCTGTCAGCACCTTGTTGAATCAATGCCATGTAGAATTAAGGCAGTTCTAAAGACAAAAGGGGTCCAACACCGTATTAGTATGGTGTTCCTAATAATTCTTTAGGTGAGTGTATATATATATTTATATAATAAATTGGGCATACCAGGAAAATATTAATACTTATCATCAGTGCTGGAGGTACAGTCGGGGGCCTCTGTAGCAGATTGTGTAAAAATTATCAGACAAAATAGTGCAACACACAGATTTATTTTGTCTGGTAAAATCATGGCCAACATAACAGAAACTGGATGTTCCTCATTATAGTCAACAGTCGGGTACGGTTGCTGCCTGTCATGTTACAGATTGGGCTTGCAGTCTACTTCTTTGTTCCTTTGACATAACAGTGCATGCATTTTCTAAAATTGGCAAAAATAAAACTACTGAAATATTGCTCTGCTGGCATTGATTTCTCTATATGACAAAACAGAATAACAGAATGCCTAACACAGATGTCATGACATTTATATGTTGAATTATTCCCATATGATCATTTTGGCTATGTATTTTTTGCCACACTTTGTTTAATTTTTTCCTGATGTTGCTACATAACCACATTTCCTATTTTTAATGCATCTTTCAAATGATAATACAAGACCAGAGAAATGACCTGCATCTCCTAGCCCTAGTACAATATCTAGAGCAAAGCTTTCCACCTACCATATGCTGGTGTCCCTCCATCTACAGCATTACTGGTTTTATCTGATGAACGGCCTTTCGGGCACCCGGGCTTACCCGTAACTACTACCTTTTAAACTCCTATAGCTACACCCCTCTACAAGACATTGTAAAATAAGAAGAATCACTCCTGATTTGTTCCATTCCACTCTCAAATCCGAGAGTTTATTTATAGAGGGCAGCCAAGCACATTTTTTCTCCCACCAAATAGGAAATGTATCAAAAACAGATATATTTTTTTTGTTATATACTGTTGCCTCAACAATGAATAAAACAAGCAGGCTTATAATATCAATTCACAGAGCTGTTTCTGCTTCAATGAGCTGTTACTGAAAGGTTCAGAACAAAGCTACAGGCACATCGGACAAAGCTGCTGTAACAGGATTTACATTAAACTGAGACTGATAAGACCACATCAGAGAAACTGCTCAATCTACCTTTGATTGGAATAGCTGCATAGCTGTGAGGTTCTTTGGCTCTGAGCACCTGATCACAGCATCTCGATTATGCTTATCAGGATGTAATTTTGATCTAATCTAACATTTACAGGATAATGCACTTCTCATGGCATTTGGAGTATGTTCTATAGCGTTAGTCCAACTGCTGCCTATGGCAGATAAAAGCACTTAAAAACATTATCAAAAGCTGGTTGTGCCCTCCCGAAAATGCATGAAGAAAATATCCTGTAGATGTGAAAAGGTGAAACAACTGCAATTTCTTCAAAATCTCAATGAAATTGATATTAGTGAAGCAACTATTAACCTAATAGAGTGAATACACATTTCAGAATTTAATCCTTGATATTATGGCATTGCTTTATCGGAAATATTCACGCTCTCCAAAAAGTCTATGTTCTTGTTCCCAGAACTGGCAAAATCTCATATCCTTTCTCAGAAAATGTGAACAATATAAAATTGCTTTCCATTATGATGGAGCAAAAAGTTCATATTCACTGCATTAGGTGGCTACCAGAGGTTACCAGACATTTCAATAGCTCTTAAAAGCATACTTACAAATTATGATGACCTCATGAATAGTTGGTCATTGCTTTAGTTGTGTATCAGAGTATTAATGGGGTTTTCCTGGTGTATAAAACTGATGATCTATCCCCAGGATAGGGCATCAATATCTAATTAGTGGGAGTTTGACTCTGGCAGCCCTGCTGATCAGCTATTCGAAGAGACTACTGTGGTCCAGTGAGCACCATGGTCTCTTCCTAAGCCTATAAAAACATGCTTATCTGTCACATGGCTTAGGCACAACTCAGTCCTATTCCAGAGAATGGGTCTGCATTGTAATACCAAGCACAGCCGCTATGCAATGGATGGCACTGTGCTTGGTAAGCTGCAAGAATACTGCAGCCTCCTCAAACAGCTGATTGGCAGAGGCACCTGGGACTCACCCATTAATATTAAGCTTCTGCACCACCCCTTCAAGTGTATCCATTGTTGCTTTTAGATCGCAGTTACAGTAAGCACTAGCTAGGAGTTTCACAGTACTCAACTATGGAAGAATTGAAGCTTATAGTGTATCTATATTTATCCAGCGATACTGATGACAATAAACATCTGGTTTATACAAACCGTCTCCTTAATTTGGTCAGAGAGCACTGATATGGTGGTTCTATCATGCAGATATTTCACCTTGCAGGGCTCATACATAACTGTAGGTTTAATAGCAGTGACAACTCATTTAAATATACAGATACCATTGTGCACACTTTTACATTAGTGGCTTGTGCCTGTCGTTGCCTCGCTGTGTCTGTTAGGAGTATTACTCATTTTGCAGCTACCCCCATTTGCCTTCAGTACCACTCCCCTCCTCTCCTTGCTCTGTGTGCAGCAACATGGCTTTTTCTAATTGCTACTCAGCTCCTGCTATAACACTGAGCTGCTGACCTAATTTCCTTGCCTGAGCAATTAGGTTCCTAGTGTGCGTGTTTCCTGCTAAGGTGTTTATTCTCTGTTGTCTGCACATGTACTGACTAGTGCTTGTTACCACTGTGCCCCTCTGCTGCCAGCCCTGACCCCAGACCTGTATCTCTGATTTGTACAAACTCTGCCTGCCCAGACTTCTGCCTGTTTCTGACTATGTATTTTGCCTGATTCTTTAGTGCCTTTGCCTGTTCAGCTGTTTACCACACCAGGACTACTCCAAAGGTAGCAACCTGGTGGCTCCCTGCAGTAAAATCCAAATCTCTGTGTAGGGGTTAAAATATGAATACCAGGGAGCTGCCAGAGTAACGGCGTTATGTTTAGCTAAAAGCAAACTGGTTGGTTTGACACAGTTGTTACACACCAACTGTCTTAACACAACTAGAGATGAGTGAATCAAAGCTGATGAAGTGGAATTCAATCCAAATTTCAGAAAAAATTTGATTTGCAACAAATTTGAATTTCCTTTCTTTCCCATTCTGACATTCAGTTTGGAGTTCAAGAGATTGTCTTGACCAGGACCACAACCCTACATGCATTGAAGCAACTGCCATGTGATTGTTTGACTAGATAATCGCATTAATGAGAAATAGAACAGGTGTTCCTAATAATTCTTTAGGTGAGTGTACACACTGCACTGTTGAAGTTATTTCTGGTGAAAGCTTGTAGGGGCATATTACAGTAAAAAAGAAAAATATATATATGCACTAAACAGTTGCAGTTATTTCTGGTGAAAGCGTATAGAGGCATAGTTCAGTACTTCAATAAATATATATATGCACTTCACTGTTGCAGTTATTTCTGGTGAAAGCGTATAGAGGCGTATTTCAGTACTTCAAGAAATATATATACGCACTTCACTCTTTAATTTTTTTCTCGTCAAACATATAGTGGCCTTTTTCAGTCCAACAAGAAATATATATTCTCAGTTGACTGCTGCAGTTATTTCTGGGGAAAGCGTATAGGGGCATATTTCAGTACTTCAAGAAATACATACGCACTTCACTGTTGCAGCAATTTCTGGTGAAAGCATATAGAGGCGTATTTCAGTACTTTAAGAAATATTTATACACACTTTACTCTTTAATTTTTTTTCTGTTCAAAGCATACAGTGGCCCAATTCAGTCCAAAAAGAAATATATATTCTCAGTTCACTGCTGCAGTTATTTATGGTGAAAGCTTACTTCAGTACTGCAAGATATATATATATATATATATATATATATATATATATACACACTTCACTCTTTATTTTTTTTCTGGTCAAAGAGTATATTGGCCAATTTCAGTGCAGCAAGAAATATATATTCTCAGTTCACTGCTGAAGTTATTTCTGGTGAAAGCAGGGGCATATTTCAGTACTTCAAAAATATATATACTTAGTTCACTCTTTAATTTTTTTCTGGTCAAAGCATATAGGGTCCTATTTTAGTACAACAAGAAAAAAATATTCTCAGTGCATTTCGGCAGTTAATTGTAGTGAAAGCGTTAAGTAGCCTATTTCAGTACAAAAAGAAAAGTATATTTGTCGCTTTTAGGGATGTTTTAATTTCCATTTCATTTGTTTAGTTCAGCTACAAGTATGTCAGGCAGAAAAGTGCCAGGCCATGCACAGAGGAGTGGCAGAGGCCTGAATGTTTCAGGCGCAAGCAGAGGTCGCAGCAGAGTAAGGGGTCATGGCAGCAGTAGTCACAGCTAGAGGCCTGAGCTTAGGGTGTCATCTAGCGGTCGTGTCTTGACCATCAACCCTGTGGTTCTTGATTGGTTAACTCGATCATCATCGTCATCCCATGTGACATCAGACATCCCCAGCCAACAGTCGGTGGGTTCGTCAGACATAACCCGTAGTTGGCATGGCCCCGAAGCAGGCCCTCACCTGTCCTCAACCTGCCTCTGGTCTTTTCTGTTCCATCACCGCAAGAAGTACTACATGCAGTGGGCTCAGCTTCACTTTTCAGCAAGGATGAGCTACTAGAGGACAGTCATCAGCTACTGCCCAGCCAAGATGTGGAGGAGACTTCCGCCACTTCCTTCGCTAGGCGGGCAAGTAGTGATGAGGAGAGTGGCACGGGAGCTTGTGTTGCGAGTCAAGCTCCTGACCCAGAGGCCGTTGAGGAGGACATCAGTAATGTGCAGACACAACTGATAAAGCCGATCGCACTTGGGAGCCGAGTGAAGAATGGGCTTTGTCATCAAGGGAAGAAGAGGGTAGAAGCAGCTGAACCAGCAAGTGGCCGGGAGTCAGCAGGGTGGCAGCAGTGGGAGGTTTGGGGCCAAATATGCCCGGGGTAGACCACCTGCTTCGCAGAAGCCTACCTTCCCGAGAAGTAGTGGTGCAGGTGTTCACGGAAGCAGCGGCGGTAGCAAGTGCAGACTGTTAGGGGGGGGGAATTACCTTCTCGGCTGTGTGGCAGTTATTTTTTTCAACGCGCCAGAGGAGGTGAATGTGGCCATATGTCGCATTTGTGAGCAGAAGGTGAAGTGTAGCCAGGGTGTCAATGCTGGCACTACTATGGCCCATCGTCAACATATGCAGTGTCGCTATGCAGTGGCCTGGGAGAACCGCAGCTCCGATGTGCTGGTACAGCCTGCCGCAGCTACCACTGCATCACCGAGTAGCACGCACCTGGTTTTGGCCAGTCACGGCTCCACCACCTCAGCCAAAGGGAGCTTTCTGTCATTCCCATCTTCTGCTGGTCCAGATGCTCCAGCTTTTATTCCTTGTCATTCATTCTGTCAGCAATCGATCACCGAAGCAATTGCCAAGAGACAGCAGTATGTATGCATGCATCCAACGGCGCAGAAGCTAAACGTGCTCCTGTCAAAGTTGCTGGTGCTGCAGTTCCAAGTGGTGGACTCCAAAACTTTCAGAGAACTGATTGCTTGTGCCGAGCTGAGGTGGAGAGACCCAAGCCATCATTTCTTTTTTAAAAAGGCAGTACCAGCCCTGCAAAAATATGTAGAACAGAAGGTGCTTGAGCCTGTCGGTGTCTGCCAAAGTGCATGGCAACACTGACGTGTAGAGCTGTAACTAACCAAGCGCTTTGATCGGATTGAGTTCCTCTAGAGCACTATACAAGGACTTAGTAACATAACATAACATAACTACAGTCAGGGACAATACATGTCCTTTACGGCCCACTGGGTGAAAGTGGTTCCTGCACAGCCGCACCAGAAACTTGGCCAGGTCACGCCGCTTCCACCACCTCCACATTGTCATGGCCATATTATTTGTCAGTCGCCATGACTACAGAATGAACAACGTCATTCCACTGATTCATGTCCTGGAACTATGTCTGATCAGGGGACAGGAGACATGGCGCCTCGATCTCATGGCCCTATCGGGGCTGAACTGGAAAAGGAGGAGGAGGGGAGGAGGACATTGGAGCACAGGCAATGTGTAGCCAAATAGGTGGTTTCTCTACTGAGATGACAGGGCAGAAGGAGCAGGAGCAGTTAGAGGGGCTACAAGGCGATGAGGAAGATGAGACAGAGGACCCGAACACACCATGGCAGTATGCAGTGGAGATGGAGGCAGGGAGTCCGTCCAAGTCACTTGCACAAATAACACGATGCATGCTCACTTGCTTGCGTGGTGACAGCCGAATTGTCACCATTCGTCAGAGGGAAGACTATTGGCTCTCCACCTTGTTGGACCCTCGCTACCGGTCCAGAAAGGGGGCCTTTTTTACACCCGACGAGAGGGAGGACAAACTGAACTACTACATAGACATCCTATGTAGTCAGTTGGCTGTTGCCTATCTAAGCTCACTTTCCCCTGCCATGAGTCTACAGTACAGTCGCTGAAGGGTAGCTTTTTTCACCCACATAGTGAAGAAACTACTCACCAACAGCAGCATGTGGACCTGGAGCAGGACCTTAGCCAGCAGGTGGTGGCATACTTGGACAGCACCCTGCAACCCCACATTGAAGATCCGCTGGACTACTGGATAGCCAAACTGGATTTGTGGCCGCAACTAGCAGAGTTTGCCCTGGAAAAGCTGTCCTGCCCGGCCAGTAGTGTGGCATCAGAGCGGGTGTTTAGTGTGGTGGAGTCCATAGTTACCCCAAGGAGAACTCGCCTGTCCACCCAAAATGTGGAAAGACTGACCTTTGTCAAGATGAATCAGGTGTGGATCAGCTAGGATTTCCAACCACCAATTCCTGATGCACCAGACTTGATCATCTATAATGCCACACCAACACTTTGATAAAAGAGACCGGTTTCTTCTGAATACCTGCCTCAGCTACTACTCTGATTCTGCAACCCACCTGATGCCACACATCTGATGCCAAGTGCTCCTTCTTGCACCTACCTTCTTCAGCGGGTACTGGACTGGGATTTAAAACAAAGGGTATATATAGGGACCGAGGTGTGGGTTTAATTACCTCATTACGGACACATGCGTTCTCACCAATTGGGAGTGATACACCCATGAAGTGCGGCACCAGCCTCACTGAGCAAGCACAAAAATGTGATGATGACAATGGAGCACATCAGGATGGGGCCGGACAGCGCATGCGTGGGACCGCGGCCCAGTGGAACGCACGTGACCGCAAACTAGGTTGGCCGTACACAAGACAGTACATAGCAGAATATACTAACTGGGCAGCTAGAGATATATATATAAGGGAACATTAAAATTCAATAAGGTAACTACTGAACCTATATGCCACTATGATCTATATTACACCCAATAATCAATAAAAAACAAAAATAAAAATAATACCATAGACAGTGCTAAAGTGACTGTATATGATTGTATACATAATTAAAAGAAAACAGCAGTGACTGATATATTAAAATACATGCTCAAGCACACATGATCTGTGCAGTGACATATATATCGCATATCACAAAAAGTGCAAAAGTAACCGATATATTAAAATGCATGTTCATACCCATACATTGTGTGCAATTACATATACTATATATCACATATATTTCTTATAGTACCAGTGCAAAACTAAATCCATATAATAAATATATAAAAAAAATATATATTAAAAATAATATACACACTATGCCATCTTGCCACTCTGTGGTCTACTAATGCTGCTGCTGCTGCTACTGCCATCTCCACATTATGTTACCTTGGTATTCTGTGGTCTCATCATGCTGCTGCCATCTCCACACTATGTCACCTTGCCACTCTGTGTTATCCTGCTGCTGCTGCCATATCCACACTATGTCACCTTGCCACTCTGTGGTCTCCTCATGCTGCTGCCATCTCCACACTATGTCACCTTGCCACTCTGTGGTCTCCTTAAGCTGCTGACATCTCCACACTATGTCACCTTACCACTCTGTAGTCTCCGAATGCTGCCGCCACCTCCAAACTATGTCACCTTGCCACTCGGTGGCCTCATAATACTGCTGCCATCTACAGACTCTGTCATTGTGCCACTCTTTCAGAGTGTGACGTCGTGTGACGTCTGAAAGTGTAAGAAAAATATATATTATGAAACAAAATATATACAAAAAGTACATGAAAACAATGACAACCTCCTGATGCTGCCGCTACCCCTAGACACAGTCATTGTGCCACTCGGTGGCCTCCTCATACTGCTGCCAACTCCAGACTCTGTCATTGTGCCACTCAGTGCCCTCCTCATACTGCTGCCAACTCCAGACTTTTGCATTGTGCCACTCGGTGGCCTCATCATACTGCTGCCATCTACAGACTCTGTCATTGTGCCACTCGGTGGCCTTCTCATGATGCTGCTGCTGCATCCGCCACCTCAGACTCTGTCATTGTGCCACTCTTTCAAAGTGTTTTTTTTTGGTAATGTTGATGGGTGACTGCAAAACTCCTTTTGCTGTATGAACCAAATGATGTTGTGGTGAATGTTTTTATTTCAAATTAGTTGTTTTTTTTTGGTAAAAATGATAGGTGACTGAAAAATTCCTTTTGCTGTATGGACCAAATGGCGTTGTGTGAGGTCGTGTAACATCTGAAAGTGTGAGGAAAATATATATTATGAAACAACAAATATACAAAAAGTACATGAAAACTATGACAACCTCCTGATGCTGCTGCCACCTCCAGACTCGGTCATTGTGCCACTCGGTGGCCTCTTTATACCGCTGTCAAGTCCAGATTCTGTCATTATGCTACTCGGTGGCCTCCTCATATTGCTGCCAAATCCACACCCTGTCATTGGGCCACTCTGTGGTCTCCTCTTGCTGCTTCCACCTCACCACTATGTCATAGGTCCACTCTGTGGACTTCTCATGCTGTTCCCACCCTCCCCACTTTATGATTGGTCCAATATTTTGCCTTTCGGCCTGGCTGACATCATCATTTATTTGACCTTTCTTCTGATCTGTCAAAAGGAAGGAAAAATTAGATGCACAACGGATCCTGTCTGTGTAGCAGCTGTAAGGCCTGTATGGTCCCATCAGAATTGGCTTATGATTTGGTAGCCAAAAGCAGGAGTGGGTACAAAACACAGAAGACATTTAAATATTCCATTCATGTGTCATCACTGTTTTACATCCACTCCTGTTTTTTGGGGGGATTACCAACACCGATGGATTATTGAGCAAATGCTGACTGAATGAAGGCGCATGCTCTACAGATAGGATCCGTTTTTTGTGGGTTATTGTTCTGACGAATTAGAGGAAGGGCAAATTAATCAGTGACTCTGTCCGGGGGGCTCTACTTGTATACGTGTTTAATAGAATAGGTTCTGATAACATCTATGTGGAATCAGATGGCGACGGTGTAAAAGGAGTGTGCTTCTTCTTGGCGCTAACATCGACATGTAGGTTTGAGTTCATACTTGAGTTATTTGGTCAGTTTTGGCCCCGTGACTGCCCAAATAAGTGAAGTGTGCAGTGATTCTAAAAGCAACGCCTGTCATCTGCATGTCATACGGACTCACAGTATTATAAAACTACCAAAGCAGACTCCCTATACTTGTTACTACAAGACAAAGTGTTCTACACCACTATAAAGGCTCTTAGCAGCCAGGAAATAGCCGTTTTTAACGAGATTTGCCGCAAATAAATTCGGATCGAAGCAAATGTTTCCAAAAAAATTGATGAACCGGCCGAATCAATTTTTTAAAATAATTCACTCATCTCTAAACACAACCTATGAATTAATATTATAATTATACTATTATTAATAAAAATGTGCCAGCCACATACTACAGTCAGTAAAAGAATTACAGTACTTAGAAGTGATGTACATATGCTTGTGGCAGTGCCATAGAAATGCAACAGCCTTTTGGAATTTATTGGAAGTAAACCCTGATTGGTCATGGACAGTGAATACTAGACATTTGCTTGGTGGAGTCCGGAACCAGAGGGAAAAAGGTTTGAAATACATGTCATTGCTAAGCCACAAAGAAAACATTCTGGCTGTAGCCTGCTGTCATGGTAGTCTACTGGTTATAGATAGAACACATAACCAGCAGAGGAAGATACAGAGGTAAAAATGTATCAAAACTGGTGTAAAGGAAAACTCTTAGTTGCCCATAACAACCAATCAAATTCCACATTTCATTTTTCAGAGCTCTTCGGGAAAATGAAAGGTGGAATCTGATTGGTCGCTAGGTGCAACTAAGCCAGTACTACTTTACACCAGTTATGATAAATCTTCCCCGATGAATTTTACTGCATGCTACTACCCTGTCCTGCAATATTTTTACATAACTCTTGTAAATATTGACATAGCCTCAAGCTTGTAGACTGTGTTTTGCCACATTGACTACTGTTATGCTGATATGGCGATCTATATTCATGAAGTGCAATCCATACAGTACTGTAGGTCTGTAAAAATTGTTTTATGCTGCAAATGCATTTCACTGGGTTGATAAAACTGCATTTCCATTTCATATTTACTCAAAAAGCTGTGTCTGTTTTAGCAAATAGAGTGCTGCTCGTCTACTTCCTTAGAGATGGCTTAGAGTTTTTATTGCGACACAGCAGAGACACTCAGCAGCAAATACCCTGCCATATTATATGGAAGAACAGTAGTAAGCACTTGAAACACTCTTCTACCTTGAAGGTAAATCTTCCAGGAGACAGAACACAAATCTAGGACAGTTTATAAGTCTCCTGCAATATATTAACATCCATATATTACAGCACATTCTGCACCAGCTTCTGCTTCTACGTTCAAGTGCGGCTGTGGTTGCCAATTCTCTGTTATACTCAAGCACCGTAGAAGCAAGATCAACAGAAGTCACCAAAACATAGGTAAAACATTGAGTGCTAATAGCAGAATGCACTGGATTTGGATTTGGAATTTGATTGCATTATTCATTGATTGTTAAAGGGTGTTGGCTGGTTCAGAAGCCGTTTTTCAAATAACCTAATAAGAATTTTTGAGTTAGTAAATAAAGATTCCCCTTCTGTCTCCCCGGTGGACCCAATGCACCAGGATGATTAACTCTTAATAATTATGGCACTTCATACATTAGTGGGATTGCTATTAAGACTGGTTTTAGAAATACCAGTTATTGTATTCACTCCAATGGCACTATACATTACACAGACAGCCTCTGTCAGAATGACCAACTCTATTAAAACAGCATATTGCCTGGTAGGGTTGATCATGCTGATTAAAACAGTGTATCTCTTTTCTCTCTAGCTTTCAGGGTTGCTGAGTTATGTGGTCCTTTGTCCCCCTAGTGCTCACTAAGTTCCGCACTCCCCTTTGACTGACAGTGCCATACATCATGTCTAGCGCTGTCTTCTAGCTCCTGCGCTCTCTATCTCCTGCTGCTTGCTGAACAGTGCAGAATCACACTATGCAGGCACCAATGACGTCATTCTACTAGGAAGCGAAGGCACCTGTGTCTTCAGAGGCAGAGGAGAAATGCTTCCAGATGAAATAATGAGTTTGTGCACAGCGGTGTAGGTGACAGAAGACAGCGCTAGATATAATGGGTGAAGGGGGATATGTAGTGAGCACAAGGGGCATCGCTGTAGCGGTGCGCCAAGAACTACAGCCCACCCCTTGGCGCTTCAACTTCCCATTTTGAATAAAGATAAAACTACACAAAACTCAGTAACCCTGAAAGCGGAGAAAAAAAGTATATCATTTTAATCGGCATGATCGTTCCTAACAGACAACGTGTCTGGTTTAACAGGGTTGATCATGCTGACAGAGGTTCTTTAATTTAGAATTTCTTTTGCAGTAGCACTACAGGGGAATACAAAACTTTCCACTGGAAGTCCTACAGATTACAATGAGACTGCTGCATTCTCGTTATACACAAGCTTGGATACATTTTGGCTCTTGCTCACTTTTCTCTGATAACATTTCATTTCACACAAACAAATCATCGTCATGCATTGTGTGTGTACTTTCTAGGAATGAAATAACGAGGAATGTTTTTCCAATATCCATACTGTATATGCGATGTGACATGTGATCTTGTATAGCCGGAAATAGCCATTCCAGTAATCAATTAACCAACTCTAACTGTATGAAATTTTCACTGCAATTCAATGCTAACATAAATGACAATATCCATTCAAATAATGCATCCTATATGCAATCCAATTTCCAGTGCATTTTAAAGAGATACATTAGTAAGGTGATCTGCGGAAACCTTTACACTGAGCAAAGACTCTGCCACACTGCTAGGCGGAGGCTTTCTCCCAGCAGTGTTGTCGGTGACTGACTGGCCGGCTTTAGCACTGCTCTAGCTGTTTTACAGGCTAGGGCAGTGCTAAAGCCCGCCCATTACTGCTGGTGACGTCATCAGGCTCACTGCTGGGCAGAAGCCTCCGCCTAGCAGTCCTTATGGAGAGCCAGTACATTAACGGATGTCCATAAAATGCCTTTGCCCTGCGCATTTCAGCAAAGGGCAAAGGAGAGCATCGGAGCATTTCATAAAATGCTCTGATGCTCATTATAGGGGGGCTGCCTGGGTGAAAATGTGGGTATGCCCAGGTTCAGCTCTGAACCCGGACAACCCCTTCAATACCAAATTCATGTAAGGCTACCAAAACCATGTTGCTCTACATGTACTAGGGACCAGAGGGATCTCCTAATCAGATAAAGGTTTAATCATTACTAAACACATATCTAGAAAACATTAATTATTTTCTAGCATTCTGTTAGGAAAACTCATGATCTCTGGCATGTATAATAAATAATAAATTCTTATGTGCCAACACAATTCATGCTTATTTTCAAATTCTGTCAGCTCTCATTTAATGTACTGTGATTAGCAATTCCAGAATTCCCATAATTACAGAGGCTTATTTAACTAACATTTCATGAGCTACCAATCTATTAAAATTGCAGAGCCTTCATATTTAATGGATTGTTGACTGCAGTGATTACAATCTCAGCATCAACCCCCTTAAGTTCAAACGTTTGCCGAGCTTAGCATGATCCAAAATATATGAATAACCAATCAATCATACTGCTTTCTTCTAGTATGAAAAGATACAAATTGCTGGTTCAGTGCAGGTGATCTGGCTGTAAGTATCTGAAATTTCCAGCAACAATCCAATTATGTCAATGCAGAAATGAACCTCTGCTGTTAAATATTAGAAACATAACATTAGCCAGGCAGCTTGCAAATAACCAAAGTGCTGTCTCTCCAGTAGCTGTAACCGATATGTATGCTGTCTTAATATGTGAGAGAAACGCTGTCATGAAAATATCTCACTGTGCCTTGCTAACTGGGAATTAAAATGACGGCCAGTAATACAGTGAGACATATTAGTATTAGCATATCCTGCGCTAACTCTGCCTTCATGGACTGGTGGTGCTTAAGCCAAATTCAGTAGACTTTATCAAGGGCGTTATCAAAGATTTCTTAAAATCTACACATGTTAAGAAGCTTAACTGTCTTAAAATATGTTTCCAGGCTTTACTTTTCAGGCGATACTGCAGACAATGTGATATAATGCCTAACAAAAGACTTTACAAAGAGACAGAGAGAAGGTGGGATATGGGAGAACAGGGACTATGTTTACTCTGAAGCCTATTTGACTCTGTGACAAATTGATAGATTCCGAGTCAATAAAACCTGCCGTATCTTAGCTGTTTGCTACTCCCAGGTATAAGAAGAAGATATTGCCAAAGGTTTAATTTATGGACAAAGAAGAAAACAAAAATATAAAGTGGCAGAAAAAGAAGGGTGTACAGGGCAAGGTCAACTGTGTCCTCATCTGGAGGACCTGCTGCAGAATTATTCAAGGGCTTCTGTCGTTAGATTTTTTCTCATTGAAAATAGCTGACTTATTACATCTGTGTTGGTTCCACGTTCATATGTGCCCACATTGCTGAGAAAAATGTCCAATGAGCCTCTAGGAACAATGGGGGCATTGCTGTTACTCCTAGAGGCTCAGCTCTAAATGTGATCATGCCTGTCCATGCCTGCTTGGCCCTGACAAGTAAAGTGGAGGGGGTGCAGCAGCTGAAGAGAGAGCAGAGCCTCTAGGTGTAACAGCAATGCCTCCAATCCTCCTAGAGGCTCATTTGCATATATTATGACATCATTTTCCCAGCAATGTGGACATAGGACCAACACAGATGCCTTCAGCTGCCAAGCGCACATGTAACAGGTCAGCCAGTGTCATAGGGACAAATCTGCTGACAGGTGCCCTTTAAAAAATTGTCAAGAAAATAATGCTGATGAAAAGAGGGATTAAGGGAATTATCATTTTTCATACTGTTGGGGGTCCCCAAGTTCAAACACGTTAAGATCCAATATGTATCACCTATCTTGTGAATATTTTTATGGGATACCTCTTTTAAGTGAAAAAAAGATGGAAATCTGATTCACTATCTATGTTTCTACATATAAATACATATACACTTATACATATTAGTCCCAGAAATCTTTTACATCCAGTGTTATGCTCGGTATTGTGGTAAAATCATGAGCTTTCCACGTACTTTTCCCTTGTGACATAAAAAGGTATATAAAGATAAACAAACATCTCATTTCAATTTTAATTATGCACTTACAAATTCATAGATGCTAATTGCATCTTGTTTCTTCCAGTTAAACTCTCTTAAGCAGAATGTTCTTTGGCAGCACCTGGTGGAATCTGGGTAAAATTACACTAATGCATTCATTATATTTTGCTGTTACTATTCAACATGCAGACCCGAGCTAGAATATAATTATATATTGTATGGAGATTGTGTAAGATGTTGATGCAGTAGAGAACAACGTTCAAAATAAACTGCCTAATCAATATATGGTTTAATTATACATCAGCTCAAAGTCACAAAATGTCTCAATTTGTATTTGAAGTGCAGAATAATTACTGCAATGTGAGCGATCCATACAGTCACTGTACATAGGAACGTGTCTCACCAACCTCAACCATCAGGCTCTTTGCTAATATACAACACGAAGCATAAAAGCAACACAAAGGTATTGACATATTCCACACATAAACCTTGTCCATCCATTGGCTTTCTATGAGATATACGTCGGCCAAACTTATGGAACGAAAGACTTTTGCCGATCTGAAACATCAAGTACAGTATATGCACAGTATCATTGAGCTAATGGTCTCCACAGTGATCTCAGGGCACCCACGATGATTGATGACCATAGTAGACTGTACACCCGGCAGATATTGTATTAGATAAAGTTGGGAGATGATGGATCTGCTATGTACCAGGTTAATGTATGGCCTAGGGTTAAAACATTGGTAACACTAAATTAGCAGTTCACAATAACTTGGTATAACAATCATAAAAGAACAAAGTTGAGTTCAAAGGCACAATATTTGATTGCACTACTTAAAAAAAAAAAAAAAAAAATTCATAAAGTTCACGTGAAAGTGGCCAAAAATTGTATGGGACACTTCCGACTTGGGGAGCTCATGTTCAGTATTAGTAGACAAGATATTTGAATATGAGAAGCATACCACCCATATTGACACCCAGAACCCTTTTTATTCTACAATGGTTTCTATAGTGAAGCTAAAGTTTCATCAGTAGAATCAGTAGGGGAATGTAAAAATGAAAATCATATAGTGCATGACAATATCTACCGACACTAGAACCATTCCTATACCGTACATGGATCTAGAGATCTCCCTATACATTCATCCAGTTGCTCTGCAAGATTTATTTCAAGCTGCCAGCTCAGGGGGCATGTCGTTATGCCTTTCCTGCTGCAGATTTCTCCCTGTCACAGCTCAGGGGGTGTGTCCTTAGTCAGGGGGTGTGTCTTATCCGTCGCAGCTCTGTCCCTGTCACAGCTCAGGGGTATGTTCTTCTAACAAAAGGTATTGCTAAAGGATGGAACTGAGCATCTGCGACCACCTCTGAAATGCGGACAAAGAAACAAGGAAATAAGGCCAAGCAGTAAGTGGCACTATACAGATAGATTTTATTGAATAACTCAGTGGGTATTCTAATTTTTTAATTAAATGTAAAAGTATCCAGGTGCTGGTTTGAATCGCTGTAATATAGCTGTTTAAGATTACAAAAAGTGGTTTTGCTCTTTGCTCAGCTCTAGCTATGTACATTGACTGGTTTTGCTGTTGCAGTTTAGCCCCATTCAATTGAATGGTGCTGAGTTTGTTATACCAGATGCAACCCATGGACAAAAATCTGACTGTTTATTGAAAAAATAGGACCTTTTTGCTAACTTTTAACAACCCACTGTGGTTTGCTTCAAATGTCTCACTGAACTCATGAATTGGAATCCTGTTTTTGTCTTATTGCAGTTTTATTGATTTACATTCCCTTGCTCATCAGCTTACAATGTATACAACGTGTCTGACTTTTGATACTTTTTATACTTGACTTGCCATGTTTACATGAATCCTTGACACTAGAATACCAACCATCACTAATATGACTAACATCTACGTGTCAATGGAAATGTAACTGAGGCAATGATTGATGTCTGCAATCAGTTTCTGCCATCTTATCCTTATAGGATGACATGCAGCAATTCAGCTTATAGCGATAAATGAAAAGGGTGATATTGAAAGTGCCCAAGGAGAGGACAAAAACCAATAAACATGTCATTTAATATCCAACGAACTTACATAGGGTTTACTACTTTATTTCTATTTATAGTTCTCAAGGATCCTCACAATCTATTTAATGTCAGATATAGTGATTTTTGTGTGTTGCTTGTGAAGTCTAATAACAAAAAAGAAAAGCAAGGTTTATGAAAAAGAAGTGGGGTAGTTTGCCATATAAACCAATTAGATTTTATCTTTCATTAAGATACTTTGGAAAATTTAAGTGTTTTTTGGGGGGTAAAATATTAATGACCTATCCTCAGGATAGGCCATCAGTATCTTTTTGGAGGCGGTGAATTCACAGTGCTTTTGCAAACAACTGTTTGAAGAGGCTGCTGGGCTCCAGTGAGGGCTGCGATCTCCTCACAGCATACCAAACACTGCACCATAAGTTTCATAATGCCTGTGCTTGGTCTTGAGGTCCAGACCCATTCACTTGAATGGGACTGAGCTGCACATAGGCCATGTGACTGATGAACATGACATCACTGGTCTTGAAAGAGGCTTCAGCGCTCACTGGAGCGCAGTAGCCGCTTCAATTAGTTGATCTGCTGGGGTACTGGGAGTCAGACCCAGTGGCGTACCTCTAATAGATAACAACCACTAAGCTGCTATGGGGCCCCTGGCGGAAGGGGGCCCAGCCCTGCAGGAAATCCCTGCCCCAATAACACTTACATAGCTAGCTATGAAAGCCTAGATAGCTGTGCAGAAGGACCTGTGATGATGTCATCAGCATGTGATCAGGGCAGCCATACAGTCAGTAGTTTTATAGCTGAAGGACCTGTGGTAATGTCATCGTCTTAGGGGTGGAGAGGAAAATGTAGTGAAACTACATGGGGTGGAGCTTCTGTGTGTATCTAGAAGAGAGGTGAGCGGTGTCCTGGGATTACCCATAACATCCTAATACTGGGAGTTGCAGTTTTGTCCTACTGTGTCGCTCTCTATCTAATGTTCACTGTCTGTTAATACTGGGTGTTGTAGTTTTCTCCTCTTATGCACTCTCCATGTAATGTCAACCTGTAATCCATAACAACAGCCTGCACATGCTGGGAGCTATAGTTCTCTCCTTTTTTAGCCCTCCATGTATTGCCCACTAATTTTTACCTGTTTTACACTTCCAGCATTAGTTCCAGCAAACTGTTCCTGCAGAGAACAACCTGCTGAAGCTCTCTGGATCTGGTAGTGCTAGAGTTTAACAGAGTGTCCAAATGCTTCATTGTACCAAGACAGCTCCGGCAGGTTGTACTCTGCCATAATGGTTTGCTGGAACTACTGCCGGCAGTGAGAAACAGACTTAAACTGATCAAGATGAGACTTTTAGTTCTATTATCACATTATTATGTTCTGCAGCACCTGAGGTATATATCAGGCTTTGCTCATATCTGTGCTAGTGATGTTCGCTGTTCTGCTATGTCATAGGAGCACAACAACGAAAATCAAGGCAGTGCTGGAACTAGCGCATCCACACATGGGGGCCCAATTCAGATTCTTGCTATGGGGCCCAATGATTTTTATATATGCCCCTGGTCAGACCCCAACCGATATTAATGACCGATTCTGAGGATAGATTGACAATATTGTGTTCCTGAAAATCCCCTTTAGCAGATCTATTGGTCCCACTTTTTACTTAGCAGCAGTTTTATTAAATTTCCAACTTGGCAAGTGATGGCTTTTGTATGTACAACAACAACAAAAATGCTTTAAAAAATGTTTAGATAATGGCACCAATCTATTATTTTAAGCCTAGAAACAGGTTGACAAAAATGTATTAATTCTCTCTCACATTTACACTGGGTAAACTTTGATCAGATAGTTTGATAATGCACCAACTGATGATGCTATCTTTCATCAGGTACACAGGATGGTTGACTTATTTTAGACCTTTACTGGGTATACACCAGATTTTACAAGTGCCTAGAGAGGAGCAAACATATGTTCTTTTTTGGAGTAAATCGGCAATAATAAATTTGTCTAACTTTGTCAACCCAAAAAGAAAGGTTTCAGTGTTGCTTATGACAAACAATCAGACCTTTGTTCTAATTTTCAACTAAATGTAATTCAATGACACTCTTTGTTAGAACACTTTTCCTAAGTCAATAATCCCTGCATTACTGGTCCTAGTCCGTCCGCATAAAAATAAAAATAAAAAGTCCAGTAGATTTCTATTACATTTCTGCAGATTCTATGGTTTCTTTTTATGAACTGGGAATAGGCATTTTTTGTATAATGGCTGACATATCAAGGGCTGACTTCATTAAAATGATTTATTTTTTACCATTTTTGAATATTTTTAGTCTTTCTTTTTTCTCTACTTCAATTTCAGCATGACGGTAATGGCAAAATTACAACAATTCTAATCAAAACATTTGCAATCCACATCTATTTCCCGGTGGAGTAATTATTTTAATGGCAATTAAAATGCCACAATGCATCTCCAGCGACCCGATTACTATGCCACACTGCTGTCTTCAATCTATCCAGAGCTCCTGATGTTACTGTAGAAAACAAACAGAGAAATCTCTGGAAGATGAGGTTAAATGTGTAATTGAAATCATAAAGCATATCAGCTGACAGCATATTCAGAAGCAACACCTACATTTCGAGTGCTGAAAACAAAAACATGAATGCAAAAGAAGGAATTTTGAAATGTTTATAATGAATGGAGTTTCTTAATACTGGCTTTATGTTTGCCCATTTATTTGATTGATAGATATTACCATGGAAACAAAAAAATATATACATAAAATCTCATAAAGCTGAGAGGTAAATAAATGCACAATTTATCAATATACACTGCCTGTTCCCCCAAAAAAATCACCACCTAAAAAAAAAAAAAAAAAAAAAGGTCACACACTGTAATATTTTGTTAGATAGCCTTTAGCTTTGATTATGGCACTGTGGCATTATTTTGATAAGCTACTGCAATGTCACCAGATTTATTTCAGTGTTGCATAAATTTTTCACCAAGATCTTGATGATGGTAGAGTCTGACTTCTGCGCAAAGCCTTCTCCAGCACATCTCAAAGATTCTCAATGGGCTTAATGTCTGGATTCTATGGTGGCCAATCCATGTGTGAAAATGATGTCTCATGCTCCCTGAACCACTCTTTCACAATTTGAGCCTGATGAATCCTTGCATTGTCATCTTGGAATATGCCCGTGCCATCAGGGAAGAAAAAAATCCATTGATGGAATAACCTGGTCATTCAGTATGTTCAGGTAGTCAGCTGACCTCATTCTTGGAGCACATACTGTTGCTGAACCTAGACCTGACCAACTGCAGCAACCCCAGATCATAGCACTGCCCCCCACAGGCTTGTACAGTAGGCACTAGGCATGATGGGTGAATCACCACTTCATCTGCCTCTCTTCTTACCCTGATGTGCCTATCACTCTGGAACAGGGTAAATCTGGACTCATCAGACCACATCACCTTATTTCATTACTCCAGAGTCCAAACTTTATGCTCCCTAGCAAATTGAAGCCTTTTTTTCTGGTTTGCCTCACTGATTAGTAATTTTCTTACAGCTACACAGCTGTTCAGTCCCAATACCTTGAGTTCCCTTTGCATTGTGTGTGTGGAAATGCTCTTACTTTCACTATTAAACATAGCCCTGAGTTCTACTGTTTTTCTTCGATTTGATTTCACCAAACGTTTAAGTGATCGCCGATCACGATCATTCAGGATTTTTTTCCTGCCACATTTCTTCCTCGAATACGATGGGTCCCCACTATCCTTCCAGTTTTTAATATTTTGTTGGACAGTTCTTAACCCAATTTTAGTAGTTTCTGCAATCTCCTTAGATGTTTTCTCTGCTTGATGCATGCCAATGATTTGACCCTTCTCAAACAGACTAACATCTTTTCCACGACCACGAGATGTGTATTTCAACATGGTTGTTTAAGAAATTAGAAGCAACTCATTGCACCAGTTGGGGTTAAAAACTTTTGTTGCCAGCTGAAAGATAATCGCCCATGCAGTAATTATCCAATAGGAGGCTCATACCTATTTGAATTTTTTTTTTTAGGACAGGCAGTGTATTTGCTTTATGTCATGTACACATGTAGTGTAAGAAATCTGCCACCAGATATTAATCTGCAACAGTTCTTCACCAAAATTCACATATGGATTGTACTGTAGATTCACCATGTATTCTATGAGTATATAATATATTTAAAGGGGTTTCCGGTCACCAGTAAAACAAGTCATTGGCTGGGGAGATTCATGTGACCATTCCTATAACCAGGAGAAGAGAAAATGGAGACAGCAGGGGCAGCACAGATAACCGGAGCGAGGGGGTGGCAGGTAAGGCCTCTTTCACACTTGCGTTGTCCGGATCCGGCGTGTACTCCACTTGCCGAAATTACACGCCGGATCTGGAAAAACGCAAGTGTACTGAAAGCATTTGAAGACGGATCCGTCTTCAAAATGCTTTCAGTGTTACTATGGCACCCAGGACGCTATTAAAGTCCTGGTTGCCATAGTAGGAGCGGGGAGCGGGGGAGCGGTATACTTACAGGCGGCTCCTGGGGCGCTCCAGAGTGACGTCAGAGTGCCCCGTGTGCATTGATGACGTGCCATGCGATCACGTGATCCATGCGCTTGGGGCGCCCTGACGTCACTTTGGAGCTCCCCGGGAGCCGCACTGATGGTAAGTATGCTGCTCCCCCGCTCCCCGCTACACTTTACCATGGCTGCCAGGACTTTAGCGTCCCGGCAGCCATGGTAACCATTGAGAAAAAGCTAAACGTTGCATCCGGCAATGCGCCGAAACAACGTTTAGCTTAAGGCCGGATCCGGATCAATGCCTTTCAATGGGCATTCATTCCGGATCCGGCCTTGCGGCAAGTCTTCAGGATTTTTGGCCGGAGCAAAAAGCGCAGCATGCTGCTGTATTTTCTCCGGCCAAAAAACGTTCCGTTCCGGAACTGAAGACATCCTGATGCATCCTGAACGGATTTCACTCCATTCAGAATGCATTAGGATAATCCTGATCAGTATTCTTCCGGCATAGAGCCCCGACGACGGAACTCTATGCCGGAAGAAAAGAACACAAGTGTGAAAGAGCCCTAAGTATGAATCTTCTGTTTCAGTGGGCACTTGATAAATAAATAAATAAAAATATATAAAATTACCAGAAAACCCCGGCAAGGGGTAAAATCTGGTGTGATGCGGGACAGAATAGGCTTGCTAAAGATTTGCTTGCTGATATTTTTTTCTGCTGCATATTTGTGGGGTTTGCAATGCAGAATCCACAGAACATCTACTTCCTATGAATTCAGCTTTAGTCTAAATTGCTTGTCGCACATTTTATAAAATGAAAGCTGAGACAAAGTTGACATGGCTAGAAACTGTAGACCCTTCCCACAGTAGATATGAGAAAAATAGAGGAATCTTCAACCTTCCTAAACTAATAATGCATTCTATGGAAACACAGGTTTATCGTATTTTGAGCAAAAGTTGATAATATGGTCTGACTAAAGTATTAGTAAATGAGCAGGGGCTCATGGTTTTCAATATCACTCTTATGCTGACGACACACAAATCTACCTCTCTGGTCCAGACATCACCACCTTATTATCCAGAATCCCACAATGTCTATCTGCTATATCATCCTTCTTCTCCTCTCGCTTTCTAAAACTTAACAGAATTCATCATCTTTCCCCCATCTTGCTCAACTCCGCCCACAGACCTATCTATCACGATGAATAGCTGCACACTCTCTTCAGTCAACCAAGTCTGCTGCCTTGGAGTGACCTTGGATTCTGCCCTCTCCTTCCGACCACACATCCAAGCCCTTTTTTACCACCTGCCACCTCCAACTCAAAAACATCTCCCGCATCCGTGCTTTTCTTACCTTTGAATCTGCGAAAATGCTTGTACATGCCCTCATCATCTCCTGCCTAGACTACTGCAAACTCTCCTCTGTGGCCTTCCATCTAGCACTCTCGCACCCCTCTAATCTATCCTTAACTCTGCTGCCCAACCAATACACTTTTCACCCTGTTACTCCTCTGCCTCTCCCCTCTGCCAATCCCTTCACTGGCTCCCCATTGCCCAGCAAATTCAGTTAAAAATACTAATAAATACATACAAGGCCGTCCACAACCTGTCCCCTACTTACATCTCTGAGCTACTTTCCCGATACATCCCGACACGCAATCTCCGATCCTTACAAGACCTCTTTCTCTCCTCTCCCCTTATCATCTCTTCCCACAGTCGCCTCCAAGATTCCTTCAGTGCATCCCCCACACTCTGGAACTTGCTACCCCAACATATCAGACTCTCACCTACAGTGGAATCCTTAAAAAAAAAAATGAAAACCCACCTCTTCAGACAACCCTACAACCAGTGACCCTGCTGCCTCTATACCGCCATGACCAATTTCACCCTCACCTATTGTGTCCTTCTCCCATACCATGTAGATTGTAAGCCCTCACGGGCAGGGCCCTCTCTCCTTCTGTACCAGTTTGTAACTCGTCTTGTTTATGCTTAGTGCAATTGTCTGTATTATGTATGTATACCCCTTTTCATATGTGCAACGCTATGGAATAAATGGCACTTTAATAATAATAAATAATAATAATAATAAATCATAAAATAGGTATATATAATTAAACATACTCAGAGCAGCTATTGAGCACTACGGGCTAAAGGGAGTAAAAAGGAGGAGGTTCATCTCATAAATACAATTCCTACATAAATATCTCATGAGGATCTATGGACATCACTGATAAAGGTCCCTCGCTTGGCACCCCTCCTTTTAGCCAGAGTGGGAATGTAGCGGGAAGACATAGCCAAAAACATTAGTAAAGCATAACATAGTTGTATATAATAAACTATGCTTAAAGTAGCAGTGAACAAGAGTCTTCTGCTTATATATGCTATTAAGGCACATGGGCATCATTTATAAGACTTAGATATGAGCGAATCGAAGCTGATGAAGTGGAATTCGATCCGAATTTCAGGGGAAAAAGTGTACTTGTAAGTGTACTTGTAAAAACTATTTACAAGTGCAGGGAAAGATTATTCAAGGTGTAGGGAAAGGATAGGGAGGAATTATTCTGCAGCATTTCTGTTGTACAGGGTTCAATAGGGGAGGTTACAGCCTGGGTAATAGGAACAATCCTATTACACCTTGCAGCACTGATTGGGGACCCAAATTGCCATTATATAGCTCTGTAATTCCAGCAAACCATTCTTATTAGGGTGCAAGTATTGTTTGAAACAGGCATGAACAGGGGTTATTACAAGGACAGATTTCTCTGTCTTTTTGCCATTGTGCGGTGCAGTTATATGTTCTAAAGCATTTTTTTGGCTTGTATTAGTGGGGAAAAAAATGGCTTATTAGCTGTTGTGTGGTGAAGTGCTAAATTTACAGAACTTTTTGTTGTGTATTAGTGGAAAAAGAAAAAATATATTTGCCGGTCAGATGTGCAGTTATATATTCTGAAGCCTGTTTTGGCGTGTATTAAGGGTGTTAGCCATTGTGTGGTGAAGTGAAAAATTACAGCCTTTTTTGGTGTGTATTAGTGGCAAAAAAATAAATAAAATTTGCCGTTCAGCGGTGCAGTTCCATTGTACTACAGACATTTACAGGGTGTATTAATAGGAAAGACACGTATGTCCTATTATCCGTTCTGCAGTGAATTGTAATTGCTATATTTATTTTTTGGGGTGTATTAATAGAAAAAAGAATATGTCTTATTAGCCAGTCTGCAGTGAACCAACACTGTTATACTGCCATTGTTGGGGTGTATTAAGGCAAAAAATAAGTACGTGTTATTAGCCGTTCTGCAGTGAATTTACATTGTCATTCAGTGAAATGTGTTTGTGATACAGCATTTTTTGTGAAAATTGATGGGTGATTGTAGACCTTTTGGTGTATGGACCGAATTACGTCGATTAGCTTTTCGTTGGGGAAAGTTTACTGTGAAACAGCCTTTTTGGGAAAATTGATGGGTGATTGTACACTGCCTTTTGCTGTATGGACCGAATTACATCGATTAGCCATTCATTGGGGAATTTTTTTGTAAAATAGCCTTTTTTGGGAAAATCCGTCAGTAGCTATAATTACATCAAAGGACAATATATGATCTTTACGGCCCACTGCATAAATGTGGTTCCTGCTCAGCCACACCAGCAACTTGGCCAGGTGATTACGATTCTGCCTACACATTCTCACACCGTTGGTCCTGTGACAATGTCCACCTCTACCTCCTCATCCTCCACCGTGTCCTCAGCCTCCACTGCAGGGACAATTGAATACTGATAGATTACTGGCCAAATCCTGACCGAGTGAAGGCAGATGCTCAACAGACAGGATCTATTTTTTTAGGGGTTATTGTTCTGATGGATCAGAGGAAGGGCAAAATAATTAGTGATGTCAACACAAACTTACTGCTGACACCCTCTCCACTCTGTCTGGGGGGCTCTACTTGTATAAGCGTTTAATAGAACAGGTTCTGTAGACATCTATGTGGAATCCGCTGACGGCAGTGTAAAAGGAGGGCACTTCTTCTTGGTGCTAACATCGACCTGTAAGGTTGATATCATACTTGAGTTATTTGGTCAGTTTTGGCCCCGTGATGGCCCAAATAAGTGAAGTGTGCAGTGATTCTAAGAGTGACGCCTGTCATCTGGACTCACAGTATTCTTTCACTACCAAAGCAGACTCCCTATGCATGTTACTGCAAGGCACAGTGTTCTACGCCACTATAAAGGCTGTTTGCCGGGAAATAGCCGTTTTTTT
The DNA here is from genome assembly GCF_014858855.1 of Bufo gargarizans. Lineage (NCBI taxonomy): Eukaryota > Metazoa > Chordata > Amphibia > Anura > Bufonidae > Bufo > Bufo gargarizans. The sequence goes on from NC_058087.1 coordinate 161,776,844, forward strand.
ATTAAATTTGCCACAAATAAATTCGGATCGAACCAAATGTTTTCCAAAATTCGCTCATCTCTAATGAGAGTCTCTCACTTGGCACCCCTCCTTTTAGCCATAGTGGAGAAACACTCACAGAGAATGACTCTCGCTCTGGCAAACCACATTTGGCTATTGATTGCAGTTAGCTGAAACTTTCACTACTAACAACTGATCACTGGGAGCTTCTGAAGCCAGACCTTTAGTGATTAGTGATGAGCAGCAGGGGTTATATTTGAATTCGCAATATTTCACGAATATTTTGTAGAATATTTGTCATAAATTAGCGAATTTCGAGAATTTGAGATTATTTTATTGAATGCGAAAAGTCGGCAATGTAAAAATTGCGTAATGCTAATTTGGAACGCAATATACAGGCGTGGGTCACTTTGGCTACATTTTTCAAGCTGGTATAAGTTTCATGAGACTGGAGAAAATGGTTGGCATGGCCGAACATTAGAATAGCTTTATATGCAGATAGAGTCAAGTGCTCCAATATATTTGTGATTGCGCTAATCGGCAGTGATTAGAATATTTTTTCGTGCAACTTCACATTTTAGCAGGTCTGACTACAGATTACTGATTGGTGCACTAAGTATTGTTGTGAACTTGAGATTGCTTCCTTATCATTGGCCCACAACCAAGAAGAAGAGAGGAATCGTGTTCAGATGGAAAAAATGCAGGATATTCGATATAACGAATATATAGCACTATATTCTAAATATTAGCAAATTCTCAAAGTGGCGATATTCACAATAAAAATTTGCTATTCAAATTTTTGTGCTCAACACTTTTAGTGATCAGCTGATCTCCAGCAAAATGTCTCCTGAAAACAACTCTTCTTTTAAGGAATCTTTTTTTTTTTTTTTTTTTAAACGTGGGTTCAGTTACTCAAATTGACCCAGTGACTTTGCTAAAATCAGCACTGAGCAGCTCCAGTGTGAACCAAATGAAGGAGGCCACTCAGTACACTGCATGAGTCCTCAAGTTCATGAACCTGGCTTTTCCTGTTTCCAACTCTTTTTTACTGGAGCTGCTCAATACCAATTTCAGCAAAATGACTGGGTCAATTTAAGTAAGTGATCCAGCAATCTAATCAGATTACCTGTCACCAATATATGCTGCCCTGAAAACAAAACTGGTGACAGATTGCCTTTAAGTACAGATAAGAAAAAACTTTGAAACCTTGTATTGTGTTTCATGCAGCATACTTTCTGGATTTAAGTTAAAATTAAATAAATCTGTATATTTTGCAATTCTATCCACAGATCAAGGTGGAAAAAATTGATTCCATTTTTCTAATACAATAAAAAATAATTATAATACATTAATTTGGAGCAAGTTAAATTAGATGAAAATGTAATAACTAAACTATACTTCTACAATGGCGCTCAATATTGTAGTATGTACACCTTAAGCTTGTAATAATTCAAATTTTACTTTTCAGTACCTATATGCTTATACTTCATCTGGGACTTCCAACTGGGAAATAAAGGGTGGGAGCGAGCAAGTACGGTATTTACTATATTGCAACAATGTCAGGATATTAATGTTTTCTATAATGAATGCAAACAGCCAAATGTCCTTGTAGTAGTTTTAATTTCAGCACCAAGGACAGAGGAGCCTGATGTGAGCTGTTTCTAATCCACTGATAATATTAGAGAAAGGAATTGGTAGCTTAAAGGGGCTTTCCAGGTGTTTAGTATTGATGACTTAGCCTCAGGATAGGTCATCAATATCAGCTTTTTGAAGTGGCCATGTGCTCCAGTGAGTGCCGATGCCTCTTACTTGGCCAGTGATTTCACGTTAATCAGTCACATACCCTAGGCACAGCTTAGTTATATTCAAGTGAATAGGCTTCAGCTGCAATACCAAGCATAGCCACTACGCAATGGATGGCGCTGTGCCTGCTAAGCTGCGGGAATGTGAAGCACAACGGCCTCTTGAAATAGCTGATCAGCTGAAGTGCTGGGTGTTGGACCCCTGGCGATCTCATTTTGATGACCTATTCTGAGGGTACATCAACAATATTAAACAAACTGAAAACCCCTTTAAGGGGGCATCCAGTATCAGAAATATATGGCTGCTTTTGTCTACAAACAGTGCCACACCATTACCTGTCTACAGGTCGTCTCTGAAATTGCAGTACAGCTCCATTCAAGTGAGCGGGGCTGAGCTGCAGATGCACAAAAAACCTGTGTGAAGACATGACATTACCACCCATAAAATGAATATTGAGCTATATATATTTTTCCATTGGCAACAAAGTGAGCTAGTCAAAGCGTCTCTACAATATAAACATGTAGGGGAATAACTAGTTAAAAGTGAAGACATCTAGCTAGGAAGATATAGACAAAGCTACTGTACATTAAAGGGAGTCTAATCTACAGTATCTTATGGGGCATTGGAAGCTGTACAAAAAGATTTGGTAAAATCATAATTTACTCTGAAATTCTGTGTTAGTCCAGTCGGAGTCCAGTGGGAGGTCCTAATGAGCCATAGACAGATATCTCTGAATATAGACTGATGCATGCCAATCGCTGATTAGGACCACCCACCGGACTCCTAAGTATAGAACGAACAGGGATTTCAAAGAATAAATTACTAGTTATGCCAAATGTAATCAAAGTTAGAGGTTTTCCTTAAAGTGAATGAATTTGTTAAGCAAAATGTCAACCCTTTCAGAAATAGACAGACCTACTTACTTTAATAATTTCCAGCTTTTCAGAGGATGCCTGTTTTAGGTGTTAATTGTTCATTAATAAACCTATGCTGAAGAGACATTGATCTGTTAGCTGACCAAATCAATGCAGACAGGTTATCAGTTACTACAGCAGCAAGGACACTATTCTGCACTAAATACCTGGTAAGTGATTACTCATTTTCAGAATTAAAGAGGTTTTCCCAGAAGATGCTTTTTCAAGTATCTTATTAGAGCATCCTGAATTAATAGAGGGGGTCCCTTACTAATAACCTCCATCAACAAGCAAAAGCTAACAGTAGCTACAGAGAACTTCTCTCTTTCTCTTATGGACCCATTCCGTTCATACAGTCCATGGTCAACCCATTGATTTCAACGGGCATCATGCAATACTAAATTTCCCCTGTCTGTGAGAAAATGCACAGTTCATGCCAGGCTGACTGCTGGGCATACCAGCTTAGTTTGAAGACACTGACTTTAGGGCACTGACTCTACGGCTATCCTTACACATTTAAAAGTTGTCAGCTAAATGATCATTCGACCAGCAAGACTCTCTCCTGGCTCCCCCATACACATACACATTTCGGCTGAAGGCTTATGTGTATTCATTGGGGAGAGAGGAGAATGGATTAATTTCACCCAATCCTTCTCTGCCTCAACATCATCTGTCTGGGGACAGTTAGGAGCTCCCGACACTCAATAGACTGTTTGCCAAACCGGCTATTCGCGGTGGGTTTGGCTGACAATACACTAATGTGTATGGAGACCTTAAAGCGATTGATCCATCTAAGACATCTGTGGCATATTGCTAGAATATGCTATCAGTGTCATATAAGTGCAGGTCCCAACTCTGGGACTCGCTCCTATCTCCAGAATGGGGCCCCAGAAGCGAAGGAGAGCACATCACACTCTCCTTCACAAGGGAATACTCCTTCAAGAATATAAACTACTGAACAATTACAGTAATAGAGTCATTGGTCAAAAGGAAAATTCATTTATATGATATATAAAATAAGAGGGAACTAAGAACACAAATGTTGCTGAATTCTGAATTCTGTTCAATCAATAAAAGGCAAAGCAGTTATTGTTAGGATTTGAATTTAGTGAGGAGGAGATTTTTAGTAAGACTCTGAAAACATCTCCTAACCGACCAGGACTTCTGCACATTATTGCCCCATGAGAGGGTATTCACAGGAGGCGAGGCTCTCCATTCGCTTAGACCTGGTATATGAACTATTTAGCATATAACGTGCCAGTGGCTGTTAAATTATCCTCATTTAGAATACTGTAATTAACATGAGGGAACCTAACAAACTTATCACAGTAAGCCACTTGTATTCAAATCATGTTAAAGTGGTTTGAATGTAAGAAATATATTTTCCATTCCCACTGCACCAAAACCCTGGGGCATTTTATGCCTAACAATAACCTTTTAAAAGCCATTGGAGACTTCATTTTCTGCTGAAGAGTAAAGGAAAAAAAGACAAAATAGATCATCTGAACACTCAGGAATACAGGCTTTGGAGAATATTGTACATAAAACTGTGGGAATAGAGGCTCAACCCCTTTTATACTGCAAATTATTATGGCAATCCATAATTTGAAATGTAGGTCATGACAAGAATCTTTTATACAGCTTCCTGGCTATTCATTGAATAAAAGATGGTTGCATAGTATTTACCAGCCATTACTGAGCTAGCAGAGAAGAGTCCTGGGTCAGGTGCCAAGAGTGGCATGCATGGGCACCCTATTATGTCAATGGACACCTGGGATATATACTAAGCTGTGAGCATGCTACAGCAAAGAATAAAATGGCATTACCCTGCTTATTAACCACTTACCACCTGGAATGGGAGAACTTGATGCTTCTTGCCTGTCCCCATCACCATTCCTCGCAACATTGTTTTCTAAAAGTTTACTGCCTATGGAGGGAGAAGTCCTACACAGGTTCTTACCATGCATTAAATAAGGAATCCAGCTAAGAGGACGGTAGGTTCACATCTGTGGCAACCAACTTCGATAGTCTGTTCCAGAAGAGGAAAAGACTACCAGTGTTAATATACCCAGCATCGCCGAATACTGCCCATCTGATCCCCATTGACTATGATGGGATCCAAAGGGGATCTGACTGTTTTCCGGAATGTAGCAGTATTCATCTGTCCGAAAGCCAACATTTATACTGAGAAGCAGCCGGATCCCCTTTGCATTCCATTATAGTTAATGGGCATCCGGCGGTGTGCAGCAGAATCCGGCTATGCCAGATACAATAACGGAACAGACTACTGGAGTTGGTTGCCATCTATGGGAACTTGCCCTACCCTTAGTTGGGACCACCACTCTAAAAGCTCCATGTGACCTGTGTTTTGGTTTGATTTGTTTAGCCACTGTCCAGTTTTCCAGCTTCTTCCTTGTAGATGAGATTCAGACGCTGATATCATCCCCCCTTTAAGATTAATTATGTAAAAATGTATATGTTAATAAAAACAGGCAGCTAATGAGTATCCATCCAGAACTGGAAGTCCAGCCCTAATATTCAAACAGTAATTATAGCTTTTGTTAATATTCGCATTGCAAGGATCATTAGGATAGCCTTGCTGGTCTGCATCTTTTCTATATTCTGCAGTTTGCATCTTAACGACGCCTTCCCTGCATAGTTTCCTACACCTTCTGCCACTATGAAATGAATGTTATATTCTCTGCAGTCGTTTCACTGCAGTGTTTAACCATATACGATACCTTACAGCTCTTTGTGAGCATCACCCAAATTATATTATGTATCGCCATAAGCCTGGTCCATACAGAGTAATTTATATGCTGCAATGATGTTAGTTCTGTACCTCATGTCACGTATGTATTAAGAATATTATGGAGCTACCTTTAGGGTGATTTGTTTGCTATGTACTAACACACAAATCATTTCCAGTAGGAGTAGCGGACTAGTCTGAGACACAGAGCCGTGGGATGAAATATACCCCACTGTAGCTCACCTCAATACTATAGTCAGAATATAGGTGCCATATGGCATACCTTTATTATCTGAATTTCAGTCTTGACTGATTAAAGGTGTCGTGAACAGCACCAATATTGTGCTAACATCACTTAGACATCATTCCCCAGTCATCTCACCAATGTTACTCAAATCACCCCACCTTGTATAGGAAGAAAATTAGACAAAAACAACATAACAGGGATTCGATGTAAATTAGGCTCCTTTATATAGAAGCATAAAGCCACCTAGAAGAACAGAACCTCCAGTTATTTTTCATGGCTGCGTCTTCTTATTGGTTTGTTGAATATTTAATATAATCAGTTCTATGCTACTTCTACGCTTTTCTTTTCTTTCAGTGTAGAAGGGGATTTTAGACAGTTTTAGGCCTCATGCACACGGCCGTTGTTTGGGCCCGCATCCAAGCCGCAGTTTTGGGTGCGGACCTATTCACTTCAATGGGGCTACAAACTCTGTGTGCTGTCCGCATCCGTTGCACCATTCCGTGGCCCCGCAAAAAAAATATAGCATGTCCTATTCTTGTCCGTTTTGCGGACAAAAATAGGCATTTCTACAATGGGCCACCCGTTCCGTTCTGCAAATTGCAGAAGGCACATGGGTGGCTCCTGGTTTTTGCGGATCCGTGGTTTGCTGACCGCCAAAAATTGAAAGGTCGTGTGCATGAGGCCTTACACTGACCCTATCGTTTTCATTCAGATACTATATTAAAGTGGTAATACAGGAATGACTTATTTTTTAAACCCACCCCCCCCCTCCCCTGCTGGAGTGGTGAAGGGAAGCATACTTACCTGCTCCCTGCCACTCGGTTCCCAGGTGTCTTCACTGCATTTTGGTCACCATATGTAAACCTCCGGCATGGACAGGGTGGCATACTCCACAGGAGCCAATGACTGCCATCAGCAGTGATGTGTTTCCAAATGACCCAGCAGTGTCAATAGTTTTTTTTTTAGTTTTTGACCAATGAAGGAGAGGAACAAAGACCAATATTCTTACCAATAAATCATGGTCCAGGCAGCAGACATATCTTCATTTCTATGATCACGTATACATGAAGTGTAAAAAGCCATGTTTATGGCACATCTGCTCTAACCCTGATATTTGTACGTAAGTCAGGTAAGTAGCTCAAATGAGATTAACTACTGAAGAGCTTAAGACAAAAGAGCAGTCTCATTTTCTATATTGTTTTCTGGATTATGCCGGGCTCTGCGGTGCTTCCGCACATTATAAAACAGATAATGAGCAGCACATTTTATGGATACTCATGAAATGGTTTGCAGCCTTTATCTAGGTTTGCATGAAATGCTGAATGAACATCTTAAGGGCAGATGGGATGGGAAAAGGACACAACCAATAACTCTGTAATTGTATGCATATTCATGTCGTAGCTATCGCCTTCATTCTTTATTGCAATGGATTTTAGTTTATTCGTTGGGGTTGTTAGTAATAAATGTTCCTATATGTAATGTATTCAAGCCTGGTGACGTGACCCTAAGATTCCCTCATTGCCAATTAACAGCACTTAAAGAAAGTTTAGACTTTTATGCAACTTTGGCAGAAACTAATCAGTAGAAAGAAAGAATGCATTTTGAATGCATTTTTGTTAACAAAATGGGCTTTTTTTCCTGGCATCCACTTTAAGTTGAACGGACTTCAGAAGTCTGCCAATTTCTGGACACCAGCATCACTAAGAAGACGGATCAGTAATTATTCACTGCTTTATGTACTTTTATAGCTGAAAATAAAAGAAAATGTTGCACAATCCCTACCTGGTTATAGTTAGGAAACGGGCACAAGATGTATAGAATAAAAGGGTGTATATGGAAACTGAGGACTGTAGATGCTCCCAAGATATCATATGCTAAACAATGGTTGTCTAACATAGTTTTCCTATATTTTCCTATCTGAAGATGTGCAGGGGTGCTGCCATTTGCAATAATCCCAATTAGGATAAAAGACAGTGGGACAGATTTATTAAGCTTTGCTAAGATGTCCTAAATGTATCCTAAATAAATATGACAAACTTTAAAGGGGTATTCCCATCTCAGACAATGTGGGCATATCACTAGTATATACCCCCATTTTTTTATAGGTGTAGGTCCCACCTATGGGACCCGCACCTATCTCGTAAACTGAGCTGGCATGCTCGGCTGCCCTCCATTCATTTCTATAGGGCCGCATTAAAATAGCCGAGCACTCTCTCTGCCATTTCCGTCCGTCCCATTGAAGTGAATGGAAGCGGTGGCCGCACATGTGTGGTGCACCCCCCTTCAATTTGCCGGTTCAGTTTACGATATAGGTGCGGGTCCAAGAGGTGGGAACCTATCAGACATTGGGGGCATATGCTAGCGATATGCCCCTATTGTCTGAGATGGGAATACCCCTTAAGGCTGTCTAGTCTATTCTATAATGCCTATTAGTTGGCTTTTTTTGCACCATACTTTTGGTGTATATTGGTGCACTGTAAGCCCCCATTCTGGTAAGCTATGCCTCCTTTCATGTTGTTACTCCCCCTATTTGTTTTTAGATTGAAAACTGTGCATAGAAGTTGTGATTGATATAAAACTGTCCAAACCCTATAGTATGGTTTGGGATGTATAACCTGTATATGCCATCAGCCTTAAGGCTACACTTCCACACAATTTGACTAAATGGATTGAATAAAACCACTTTTATTACTCACAGTTAAAAGAAGAAAAAGAAGAACCCCCACAAAACAAAAAAGAAAGATTAAAACTGCTGGAGTGCAGCGATGGAGGTAAGTAAAGTGTTATAGGCGATACTGTAAGTATCTAGGTACCCCATAGCCATTACAAAATAGCAGTACACTATCGATGGATGTTGCGTTTTTCTCTGTTAGTGGAGGTATAAGGGAGTGAGGCAGTCAGCACTGCTATAAAGTAATTGGCTTACACAACTATCTAAGGTACATTCACCTTTTGGGATACTTCAATGTGAGGCCCTATAAAATAATAAATTAATTTCTAGCTTTGGCCAAGCTGATACGTCTCATCCAAGAAACACATCTATAGTGCTGACCAGTCTAGTTCTCTGTGGCAGGGCTGCTATGTGTCCCTGGGTAACAATTTTTGCTGTTACCTATATACTTGTAAGAGAATTAGACCCTTATGTGCTTTACCTCACACATTGCACTGTGGACATTGTGTGAGGTTTAAAGTGGCTGCAATACTCTACTGACACTGTACACACAATTAGATGCCACTCTGCCAGCAGTTACAATAAACACCCCCTCCTGGCATGTTTTGCCGATATCTGTGGCTTCCTCAGGGGTTTCTGTGCTAAAACACCGCAATCAGGGTGGGGAGATATATTAATGGGCTTCTCCTAATGTCATCAGGGAACTGCCCCCTAATGTATCCTTATATTATTGTTTCTTCTCAAAATTAACAACATGGACCCAATCCCTGCTCCACAGGTGGTTCCATGCTTAAGTCAGACACATACACACTAAAGGAAAACTACAGGACTCCTCCTCCAAGGCGTTCCAGCTGCTCATTGCCTGACATAGTATTGCTCGGGGAGAGAAGCATGCTGGCGATTGGTTCTCTTGGAGGGGCAGTTCCCTTATGACTTCAGGGGAAGCTCATAAATATCCCTTGCAACCCTGAGTGCAGCATTTTAGCCCAGAAACCCCTGAGGAAGCTGCAGAGGGCAGATAAACGTGTTGGAGGGGCTAGCTGAGTGTTTACTTTAACCACTGGTAGAGTTGCAGCCAATTGTGTGTACATAGCAGGATTTAGAAACAGCAGTCCCACCCTAGAGAACTAGACTGGTCAGTACTATAGACATGTGTCTTGGATGGGACCTTGGCCAAAGCTAGATACTCATTTAATTTTTTATAGGGCCTCACATTTAGATAGTAGTGCAGCCAATTACTTTATAGCAGTGCTGAATACCTCACTGCCTTATACCTCCTCTAAACGACAAAAACAGAGCATCTAAATAGCTGCAGCATAACTGCTATAATAAGTGAGGCACGAACAGCTAATGATAGCATACTGCTATTTGTTAAGCCTAATAGGCACCTAGATACTTACAGTATTGACTATAATACTATACTTAACTCAGTGGCTGCAAACTAGCAGTTTTAATCTATCTTGTATATTTTTATTCTTTTAACTGTGAGTAATAAAAGTTAAGTTTTATTTTATTCATTTTATCAAAAAGTGTGGAAAAGTGAGAATTGTAGCCTTAGGACTGATGGCATATGTAGAAATCAAGATACTGATAGATACAAATGTATTTATGGGTATGTATTGGCAGCATTATTATTGTATATTTTATATTGGGTTGTACATCTGCGGTTTAGGCACATTGCGCATGAATATTGCGTGTCGGATTTCATGGTCACTGGTTGTGACATTATAGGACAGCATGCAATCCTGTCTTATTTGCACAGTAATAAATAAACAGAACACAAGCCCCGTATACATTTACAAAGTGATCATATAAAAGACAAATAGACAGTACAGCTGAAAACATAACCGGCTTCTATAGATTTAGATGACACTGCACCTGTTGGCATTTGTTAGTACATTACGGTTAATATACCAGATGCTGCGATTAACAATGCATTAGACTCTCATGAAAGGAGATGGGGCTGTGGCATTATTGTACATGTCATTATCCACGAGAGCACATTCACTTTATTTGTGTAGAGAATTTGAGGAATTATTTGGATGTTAGTACATAACAGGGTCAGGTAATGGCTTGAATCTTTATTTATCTCATATAAATTGACAGTAGGAGTTATTGTAATGATTGTGCGGTGGGCATTCTGCAGAGCTAGAATAATGATGTCCAGCCGTGCAGACATGAAGAAGAGATTCAAAGCCATTATTGGACTGAGAATATCTATAAAAAGTCAGTCAAAGTTCTTCAATTGCTAATTTATTTTTATTGTGCTGGAAGGAATACAGATGTGGCCAAGTTATATACCCGAAAATGACATTGACAGACTCTGCTCTGCTACATCAGTACCTATCAGACCTGCTTATAGCCTCAATGTACGAAGCTGTCCCCATGGGTGTTACGATCTACCTCTACTGTAAATGTATATAGCACTAGATGGATCCAGCGGTTCAGATGGACGCTGAGTAAATTATGAATTTGTGAATCTATTCTAATAATTCTTTGTTAAAGGAAATGTCCAGTTCATTGCAGGCTCTAATAATAATGCTAGGGATCAGCCTCTCCAAAATGATGGAGGTCTCTTTGACTGGTTTGCTGAATAATCTACTGTTCTCAGCATCTTGTGTGGCCACTGTGTGGGGCTATACTATTGCTCCTCACGCCTCTGTATGAAATTGGAGTCTGTCTATTGATATTATGTTATGGAAATTATTTGCCCCTAGAAGCAATTCAGCATACTGAGATGTATAGAGACACCATATGGTGGCACATTGATGGTCTATGCCTTATGGACTCTGTGATGATGTCACCACGCCCTCCCACCGTGAAGACATGGTGATGTCACACATCAGTGTACGTGAGAATTGAAGCATTTTCTTCAATGAAGATGGTCGGTACAGCCTCTCCGTGATCACATGGATGAGTGTCTATATTATTTTTTTTTTTATTAACCCCTGATTAACCCCCTGATAGGCTGAATGTGAGTCTCAGATGCTCCGATCAGTGTAGAACGTGGCAAGGGTGTGGGTTGTGCAATTGCCGTTCCCCGTCATTGAGCCTGCTCCATACTATGGAATGCGATTTGTTATTTATAACAGCACGGTGGCTCACTGGTTAGCACTGGTGCCTTGCAGCACTGGGGTCCTAGGTTCGTATACGACCAAGGACAACATCTGCATGGAGTTTGTATGTTCTCCCCGTGTTTGCATGAGTTTCCTCCAGGTACTCTGGTTTCCTCCCACACTCCAAAAAAATACTAGTAGCGAACTTAGATTGTGAGCCCCATTGGGTACAGCCGGAAGCCAATGTCTGTAAAGTGCTGTGGAATATACTAGCGCGTTATAAGTGCATAAAATAACTAATCAAAGTTTGGTGAAGCAGCCATAAGGATTTTTTTTTAACGTTGCTCTTCTCTATATATGATAATTAAATATGCATGTCTAATTTGAACTCTATCCTTGAAGGTTTCCTATGTTCTGTATTCTCATAGTATTAACCACTAGTGAGACCCGTACAGTAAGATAACAGAATGGAAGTCTTCTCTCTAAACCTCATTGTCATGATTCATACTAGGTTAGGAGCAAATCTGTAGAAACAATGAGGCAATGCTACAAAACATGGAAATGCATGTAGGTATATTTATTTTCTACGAGGTCACATCGCCTCTCAGCAAAAACTGCTGGTGACCTCCTGGTGTATTTAAACTATTTTTTATCACTGAAAGCTTTAAAAGCCGTGTTTTAAGTGTAATCTTTCCTAAAGCAATAGGCTTCTGCTAGATTTAACACTTTTGTCCCTTTGTATTCACGGACTACACATAGCTTCCACCATGCTGGCAGGGCAACATATTAGAAATAAAATGCAATTCTAGTATCTGACACTTCAATTTAGCTTCTTCAGCAGCAAAGATCATCAACTGCACTGCTTTCTCCCATGATAGAAGATCACCTAAATATCACTTAACTGATGTGCGCTCTGTTGGTAATGCATATACCCGCTTCCCACTACATTACCGCCGTGCTGCCTAGAACAAAAATCAATTTTTAATTGACTGGATTATTTGAGGAATGTTGCTTATCCATTGTGTGCCTTTGCTGATGGATTTTCCTAGTCTCTCTGTCATCCAGAAGACTGCAAGTCTGCAAAAGCTCCTCAACATAATAGCATTTGAATTTATATAGAAGGTAAAATCACATGCTCTTTGTTCCGGTTGTCTTCTAACCAACAGCAACATGTGACTGAAAGAGAATAAAGAAGATTTCCAGTGTCAGCAGAAAGTACCGTGTGTGTGTCTATAATAAGTAATGAATCCATGGAACATTTCCTGTACCCGCACGGTATATGCTTCTGTTTGGTAAATGGTGATGATGTTAATTATATATGTGGGTATTATCTTCTCTATGCAACATTAAATTGCTTCCAATTAAACTGTCAATGATGGAAGGAACATGAGCAGAAGCAATCATATCTATCTATCTGTTTGACTATAAGGACTCTCCGGCAATCAGCTGGAACCTGAGAGGGAAACTGGTAGCGAATATACTATTCCCCTGCAGTGCTGCCACTTGGGATATCAAACTTTACATCGTTAATGGGAACCGGGCATCTCCATATGGATGATAGGCATTCTGCCCCCAGGACAAATCATCAGCCAGAGGGAGCCAGGGGCAGCATGCATATCATTGGACTTACAGATGTAGCCAAGCTAAAAGTGACTCTGATAACAGGTCACAGTGTTTTCTTGTGCCAACTTGTGACAAAAACCATTGAAATACATTGAAAGCATTAATCAACCTTTTTGCGCCATTTTTTACTTGACATGTTAACCATCAAGTTTAGCTCGGCTGCATCTGTATCTTAGATTTGATATTTTGGGTAAATATCCACTATTTTTGGCAGACCAAAAAATACTGCATATAGTCGTCTTGACACAGAAAAATACCAGGTTTATACAAGAAAGCATACGAACTGATGGATCAACATGGATTTAAAACCCATAGTGAAATGAATTGAAAACAAAAATGGAGATGTTAGTTTCCAGTATTCGGGTGCTCTGCTAGATCAGAATCCCGGAAAACCAAACACCATTGTGAGCCTACCCTAAAAGAACTTTATGTTAACACGAGTGACAGAGGACTGAAACCAGTGTCTATGTCTACACCCTGCTGCTAGCATAAGGGAGCTGACAGGTTCTCTTTCAGGTGGTCATACATCTGAAGAGTCAGCCAACCATCTGTTGGGGTGTCCCAACTCTTCCTCACCTCAGATGTTTGGGGGATTGAGCAGTTGGATTTCAACATAAGCTGTCTAGTATTGGCTCATTCCCTCTCGATACTGAGAACATATGCAAGATGAGATGAACATTCATGTATATGGGGAGGTCAGAAGGAATAGCTGTTGGCCAAGCAAATGTTAGAAGAACTTGGCCATGTTGTAATTAATAGGCCATCCATGTAATGTATGAATGGGTTCTCTGAGTATGAGACACTCTATGGAACCACTGTTCTATTAACAGACAACCCCTTTAAAGGGAAGCTATGGTGAAAATGGATTCTCCCATAGCAATTATTGATTAAGAAGTTTTAATATACTTTAAGAATACTTTGCTTTACAGTTTAATTTTTTTGAGTAATTTCACATAGTTTTTTTATGATCATCCTTCCTATTCTACTTTAAAAAATTCTGATGTTTGCCTTTGAAAGCAGTCAACAATTTATCTTTACTCCACTGTCAAAGTTACATCCAAATCTGTGCTTTAGTATTCTGGTACTCTGTTCCAACCGAGGAGCAGACTAGAAGAATTGCCATATCCAGCATAGCCACACACCACCGGGGCCAGCTGGATCTGTATTCACTTTAATGGGACTGTCAGCTTTCCAGCATGAATTCCTGCATGCAGATGTATTTTTCTGAAAACACGACAGATCCCAGAGGTGTTAAAACGCAAATGTGGACAAAGACTGTTAATCCTCAAGCACCCAACAGATATAGTATCCGAAGGAACATGACAGTTCCTCCTGAATCTCCTATGGGTGCTATGAGTGTGCAAGATCCCTAATTTGGTACCTTCTTCTCCTCTCTGGTCAGGCAGTAAAATTCAGAATTTAGCTTTAAAAAAGTAATCAAGGAAAATCAAAATCACATCATTTGTAATTAAATCAAATGGTTTAAAAAAATTACTCAAAATTTTATGTTGATTTCATATATAAAAAACATATAAATGATTATTCTGCACCAGAGTTTCCCTTTAATTCAGCCAGTTATCATAATGCAGAAGCACTGCAGTCCCAGGGAAAAAGCACATTCAGCTCTTTCAGATACATTGTCCAGAAACAGTTATCACATTTAGCCAATGAAACTATCCGGCCGCTTTACTGAGATGCACAATTCACATACAGTATTTAATTATTTTTGAATTAGTTTATCATTTTCCTCAGCGGATTCCGTAATAAAATTTAGTCTGCAGCTTTTCAGTAATAACAGTTATATTATATACTACTGCAGCGTCCGCTAGACCCAGGCAGGATACAGCAATGTCTACCAGTGTGTGTGTGTGTAGTAGAAGCTCATTTTCTGTTTCCATAGCAAAAGCAATATTCCTTTGCCTTTTTTTTGCCTGCTTTAAGCATTTACCTTAATGAGCTTTGGTTCTTTGTCCCATAAGAGATTAGTATTCAATCCAACAAAACAATTTATTGCCCAAAATGTTACAACTGCTGATAAAATCTCAGCTTCCCCAATACTTTTGCCTTGACAGCTAATACCCTAATGCTTCATTTACAGCCGAACAAAGCAGCTTATCTCTGCTAAAAGGGGAATTAGTAGTGAGAAATAATTTCAATCATATGTTTGGCTTCTGGAAGAAACGATGACTTATGCATTCTCGCCTAGGCGGTGGACAGGTGTGTATAAGTTGGCGAAACTGAGAACAATGCTGTAGCATATATTTTGTAATGCGCACAAAGCAGTTACATGGATCAGTGAAGAGTTACTTGGCCGGGTCTGTCAAAATGGAGAAAAAAATGCAATTAGCTTTATGCCGTGGTCAGCAATTCTCCTGAAAAGATCAGACTGCGACAGAAAAAAAAAATCAGTTTGGATCAATAAATGGTTTTCTTTGTCACAAGCAAATGTGTGTAAAAAATACCGACGTGTTAAGGCGGCATGGATCGAAGCGCGAGATGTTGATAAAATTATACTGTCACTGAAGTAAATGGGTTACAAGATTGCAAAACTATGGAATTTTTTCATTCCTATGTCTGAATTTATTTAATTCAATTGGCTACAGTCTAACATAATCTCAATTCCTTCAGCATCGCCTTGGAGAGAAATGTACATCGAAAGACCCTATGGAAATTCAGCTGTAATAGAGGTTATACTGCAGAGTATTAGGAAAACTGGACTCTCTGTAATGGTTGGATTTGTGCTTTCTCTATGAAAAAATCCTATGGAATGCATTTAAATAGAATTATTCCAATGACTATGATTAAAGAGTTAAAAAAGCACTCCCACAAAAAAAAAAAAATCTATCACCTGTTAGAAAGGTACATGATGTAAACTATAGTGAAGGTGAATTTCTTACCAGTGACTGTATTTATGATTTTTTAACCTCCCTTCTGATCCTCAGCTGTGTCATGTGACCATCACTTTGACTATCCAAATAACACAGCATCTTAACTGTGGACAGGAAGCCAGTATTCCTATGGGAGCTTCAATGTCAGTCTCATAGGAATGAATAGAGAAGTAGCTAACTGCTAGTCCTGTGTCAGTTGGAAATCAGAGTTTAGGTCACATGACACAGCTGAGGATCAGATGGGAGGTTATAACTCACAAATACAGTCACTAGTAAGAAGATTACCTTTACTACAGCTTACATCATGGGCCTTTCTAACAGGTCAGAGAATAGACATTTTTGTTAGGGTGCTACTTTAATTATTCTCATGCAGGATATTTGGTGTGGAACTCTTTACCAGTATAATGCACTAGCACTTATATATTTCCCTATGTTTTTTTTTTTTTTTGTGGGTCAGGGAAATTTATTTATATATTCTTTAAGTCTGTTACTTGTTTCCCCCTCCCTGTGATGACTATATTTACATTATCCTGTGATAATCATACTACTATGAGTCTTCCTCAGGTGTGTACTGCACCACATTGATGTATTGGTTGTCTTTGCGTCTGTTTTTTTATTTTTATTTAATAAAGATATATTTTCTATATAAGGCCCTGTAGACTTGCCTTTTTCGCGTAGGTGTATATGTTCATGTTGAGTTGGCCCTAACTGGGGGGTGGTTATGTGGTTCATTATTGGTAATGGGCCTTTGCTTGTTGTTGCTGTTGGTAATCTGTGTGTACTAATTAATGCTACTTTAAAGGGGTTGTCTCTTCTTAGACATTCATGGGATATTGTTAAGGTATACCAACACTGTCAGATTGGTGCGGGTCCCACCTCTGGAACCCACACCTATCTCCAAAACAGGACTCCTGAAGTGAGCAGCCGCACTTGGGTGTCCACCCTCCATTCATTTCTAAGGGAATGCCAATAATATCTCAAGGAGTCCCATAGAAGTGAATGGAATGCCAAAGGGTGTGCCTGCGCTGTGTGCTTTCTATTCATTTCTATGGGACTTCATAATGTAGTGTGCTTGCTTGGCTATTTTTGAAATTCCTATAGAGCATGTTTGCTATCTTTGCTAGTTTTCTGATCTATCTATATCATATAAAGGGGGACATTTATCAAATGTGTTACTTCAGTTTACTTGGCATAAAATTGCCGCATCTGCTGGCACAAGTTTCTAGTTGTTCAGAATTTTAAGATTCTTGGCCTCCTGCACCAACTCGGGTTACTTTCAAAAGCCAAGTTTGCTGTGCACTATAGATCACTTTAATGTATCATTTATAATTTTTTTTTTTTTTTTAAGTCTAATTAAAAAAGTGGCTCTCCACTCCAGGCATTCCCCAGGTGTACTTTTATCGATATAGGCATAAACCACATAAAACTTGTGCCAACCTTATTATTATTTCACAAATTTAGTGCAAGCCTGCATATCAACTCCGATCTAAAAACTGACCTCAAATATACCAACAATGATAAATCCACCCCCTCCCACACATATATAGTATAATCAGTGAGATCCACTACATAAAAGATTGTGATTATTTAAATACAGAACGTTTAATACAATATATTTTAGAAATATGAAAGATTACATGGAAATTTCTGAAAGAAAAAAATAATTAAAAAGGAGCATTGTTTGTAGTGAAGAAACCAAGTAATAATTCACCAAAATTGCTCCTCAATTATTGACCTATCACCTAAATGGAAAAGAAGAAGTAGCTAATACTGGAGTCTTCAGTGCACATAAAAGCTGTAATTTATTAGACAAACTCCATTAAACCCAATGAGTAAGCACCTTGTATGTGAATTGTGCTTGTGTGTCATTTGTTCTTCTCCCCTCCTTTAACTTTAATGGAGTTTGTTTAATGAATTGCTGCTTTTACAACCATACAGGACTTCAGCTTCGATCACTGTTTTCCTGTTGGTCTTGTTCTGGGAACATGTCTTATGCTATGAGTTGTCTTTTAGGTAAGACTCTTAACGATTATTAATCCAGTATTTATTTTATGGAAAAAAATCGGGGGTAAAAATCTTGTACAGCCCTATAAGAATATTTATGATTTCTTATGATTCCTACCATAGTAAATATTATCTCATGATACACTATTATTTCTGTTGGTGGGATATTTTCTAATGGTGCCCCATTGTTAGAAGTCGCTGAAGCTCAGCATGATGGTTATCAGGGGATGAATGATTATTTATTTTGCCCATTTTGCCTTTACCCCTGTAATCCATAGCATTTTTTTTTTATAAAACATACTCCAAATTTTTATACATGTCCTATCCCATCCATACATCTGCATACACATAGGATA
Organism: Bufo gargarizans; assembly: GCF_014858855.1. Taxonomy (NCBI): domain Eukaryota; kingdom Metazoa; phylum Chordata; class Amphibia; order Anura; family Bufonidae; genus Bufo; species Bufo gargarizans. The sequence goes on from NC_058087.1 coordinate 161,795,155, forward strand.
CTCAGACGATCCCACTGAAATTGTTGGGTTTGACTGACTTTATTTGGGGTGCCCTTTACCTCTCTTAGTCAATTGCTTTCCTCCATGGGATAGCACTGATTGGTTATATTGGGCAACAGGCATATATTGAAAGCATTTTCCGATGTGATGGATCCTGTTTTTATAACCAATGAACTAATGAGAACCACATTTTTAACTAATAAATGGAGCCCTCAGTGGCACCCCCAATCCTGCCCTGTATGATGTTTAACGCATTCAGGCAGTAAACACATATAAGTGTCACCAAAAAGGAATCAAGATGGAATAATATATTATGTTTTGATATATGATATAATAATGATCAAGCGTTCAGTGTCTAGTATTATTGTGGCTGCTCAATGCAGATAATTGCATGTATTTTGCATGTATCATATGAGCCTTTTATCAAAAATGAAGGGAAGATGTGTGTTACCTTTTGGGTGTCTTATCAAACCCACCAAGACATGTCCTAATTTCTAGATATATAGACATCAAAGACATGTAGACATGTATTATTCATCACATGTTTCAAATTGGCATTGTCTTGTAGTATTACCTTGATACATCCCAGTTAATGGAGAAACACTGTACTAGGCAGTGAGCACATTAGTGCTTGGCTTTTATTGTACAGTTCACGCCATCCATTAACAATACAGTTCTTAATAAAAACCTTCATTTCCTATCAGCCGTGTTGCTTTAAATGTATCCCAGTCCAAGATCTTCAGAGACTCTATACATTTTATCCTCACTGATATATTCAAAGGGAACCAGTCACTTGGAAATGACCCTTTAAAGCCTGATTCCACTGAACAGTCATATATTGCTGCATTTAACCTTTAAAATCCTGTCGTATTGACAAGCTGATAAGAAGCTAGGCCTGTGAAGAGTGGTTTGCATCGTCCTTATGAGGCAGAGATATATTAGCAGAGTTGTTTGCATCATCATTATGATGTGGAGATATATTAGCAGAATCTGTATCTGCATCATCACATGAGGAGAAATATTTGGTCACCCATGATATATATATATCCTTAACTGAAAGAATTATATCTCTGTTTGGTCAATAAATTGTATTAATGAGCCTAAAACTAGAAGAGCCTTAATGATTTTGCTTCAAGCCATAGGCAAGCACAAGTGTAGCTATAGCAGCTCTTCGGTCTGTGATAATTCTCCATATCACAGCTTTCAGAAACTCTTTTTCTAAGTCAGGGCTGTTGGATATCGGGCTCACACATGGTAAAATGTTAATATAAAATTTAACCACTTCACAACTTGCACCATATATGTATAGTGCAAGTTGTAACTTTAAAGAAGGAGCCCACTCCAAAGCTAAGCGGACAGCACAGCACACAACCAGAAGCAAAGTCCGCAATTGGCAATAATTCTGATCATGGACTTTTGAAGTTCCTATAGAGCCCTGGGTGTGGCATGGCATCATAGGAGCACAATGAAGCTCCCATAGGCTGCAATGTTAAATCATTGCAGTCTATTGGAGAAGCGACCAGATGATCACATGTTCAAGTCCCCCAAGGTAACTTAAAAAAGGTGCAAAAATAGTAAGAACCAAAGTTTTTTATTTATTTATTTATAAAGATTGCCTAGTAAAAATTGACCCTTCACATAGCTTTATAGATGGAATTTTTAAAAGGTTTCTATTTTTATTAAGTATTAAACAGAAGATAAAAGCTACATAAATGTGGTATCATTTCATTTAATCCTGCTGACCCAGGGAAAGAAGATAACAAGTCAGTTTTACAGCATAAGGAGCACATTAAAAACGAAACCCATAAAACTATGACAGAATTATGTGGGGGTTTTTCTAAATTTTCCACCACATTTGGAATTTCTTTCCACCTTTTTATTATATTTTGTATGAAATTTTTGTGCGATCAACTTGTCCTTCAAAAATCAAGCCCTTATAAAATCCTGGGAGGTAAATAAAGGCTTAGTCAAAATTTCATTATGCAGTAACTGTAAAATAATAGTTGCAATGGCTTAATATGTGGCTAATATAAAGCAATACTAATGTTTCAATGCAGAGACAGAAAGAGGTTGACAAGAAGATGCCTGGTTAATATACTCCATGACAATTACTATGGGCAATATTAATATGAGAGCAATTGCCACCCGTGTCACTATTTAGTATTTATGTTGGCTTATGGGTTCTAGTGTGTACATTTTATATCATTTATGTCTTCTGTCTCTTATATAAGGTAGAAATAGCATCTAGCCTTCTCTACACTGACTTCCAGCCACACAATCTAGAGAGAGGATTTGCCCCACCCTTATCTTAACCGCACATATGCTCCTTACCCTTCTGACAGCCAGGCCCTTAAAAATGGACTCACATATCGAACTCAAAATTTAACAGCTTTTGTAAATTATTTCTCATCTCCTCCACATACCTTGCTCTTAAGACGCTGGCCTTTTGATCATTCTTTACCCCTGTAGGCCCTTTAACACACTCTATATCACAACTTGAACATTAGCAATGTCACAAATAGAGCAATGTTTTAGAGCAGATAAGGAAATGGGTGACATGATTAAAGTAAGCTTTATCTGCCATCAAATCCCATGTTTCCTCGAGGCTTGTTTAATATGAGGAAATAGGACTGCAGTATTTCGCAATCTCACATTGAATGTGATCGGAATGAACAATTTGCCTGACTATATGATAATTTCATGAAAATACATTTTTATATCCATGTTAACAATATTAATTGCAAGGAAAAGCAAACAAGTGAGGATCATATATGAATAAAGGAAATTGCATTAAACACAGTAACTTGATTATAAACCTTCATAGTAAAGGTCAAAGTGCTACTGGATGTTCACACTACTTCTTCAGATGAGATTAAATATGTTCCTGCAATTCATTTTATACTATCTAGGTTTTTCTAGAGTCTGATAACCACCATATGATACATAAAGGTGCACACAATAATTGCAGACTAGATACTGTAGATATATGCCTGGCTGCCAGGAAAGGAGCACAAGAGGAATAACAATTAGGAATACCATTAGTTAAATTGGGAATTGTTCACTTATTGTTTGCTGTATTGGATTTGACAGTTCTTTGATTCTTCTACAAGAATTCATTCAAGTGTCATTCCTAAAGTGCAGGTGTGGCCTGGAATTACAATACTGAAAATTTACCAGGTACCAGGAGCTATTTTTAACCTTGTCCTACTGTAAAAATTAAATAAAGTAGAGTTGGGTAAATTTGAGCTGGTTCCATTCAGTGAAAAAGAGGCTTTATTGATTGACAAAAAAAAATTTGTGTCAACATCTAAAATCAGATGAATACAGAAAAGTGCATGAAACCTAAAAGTATTGTAAAATTCACATAAAAACATTATAGCAACATATGGGATACATAGGTATAGATACAATTGCATGTAAACTATCTATCTACTATACAGTATGATGTCATCACATTGGGTTTAGGTCGTGGGGCTTAGTTACAACATTTGCATAAAATGTGAAAGTAATAAAATACAGAGCATTTATTTAGCCATTATTAAATATAAAGCCACTTTCTCAAGACTAAATTTATCAAGATAGTCAGACAATCTTGATTGATCTAAATACTAGGTTACTCATTGTGTCTTTAGATACGGTATGATGATGTGCTATGCTGCCATGACGGAACATAGGAGCATTTAGATTATTAAAAAATAACCCTCCCAACTCATGTCCCCATGAGAAGATTGTTTTGCTGTTAGGATGCAGTGAGTAATTGCTTCAGTTCATGTCCTTAGGGACGTTATTCTCATGTCAGATAAACAGCTACAAAATTTTAAATGAAAGATGCCCCGATAGGTAGAAGAAGCCATGACAGAATGTATCGGAAACAAATCCCCCCAATGTACAGCAATAGGTCTAACAAATGAGGCATTTTTATAAATAACTGTGATGGAGCCTGCATTGTGGAAGACCCCTGCAGTACCTGTTTATATGATAAATAGGAGACGCACTACAGAGCACTTAATTAGAGGAAGCTGGTTAGAGCGAGTCCTCAGAGCATCTGCATTGATCTAGGACTACATAGATTTTTTAACAGGAATAAAAGACAATATATTCAGAAAAATATACACTTTGGCTATGTTTACTTAGGTAACTTTTCATTTTTTCTTTTTCTTTTACTGGTTGGGGACATTTTTCACACAGCATTGTTACTTGAATTAGCTGTTGATTATTTTTTGTTCCACTGCCCCCAATTTAAAAGTAATGCAATGAAAAAGTGCTTGTTTATTAGGCCACACAACCATGGGACTGCTATGCCTGTGTTATGGACTGAAAACTGCAGCTCCGCAAAACATGGGTACTGACTGTGTGCACCCTGTATCATTGCCACAGAAGATAGAGCATGTCCTATACTTTGCACCATCTTGCGGATCGTGTGCCCATTAAAGTTAATGGGTCTGCACTGTGATGCGGGGTGCACATGACCCATAGTCCTCTCAATGCACCCTTAACTGTTATTAAATACAAATTTCTGTATTGATATACAGTATTTTTGTAATTGATTAATTTGCTAGTTATTTCAATCCAAATACTGATCAAACTTATCAAAATAGTGGCCAGTCAAACACAGTATACAGACTGCTATAATTCAACATGCCCAATCTGTTTGCTCTCGGCTCTAGAAGCCTCACATGGGGGAGTCTAGCAGTAGTTTTCTAGTTTTCTACTCTTTCTCCTTTCAAAAACATAGACTCTTGGTCAGGCAAAGCTGGCATGTGTATGGTGGGAGGTCAGGAGAGAAAGCTGTCAGCTGATAATCATATGCATGTCCAGTCTTATACATTTTGCTTCCAATATAAGAGATCATGCATATGGCAAAAAAATATGTCTGTATAGATGTACCTACGGTACCTAAGGTATAGTTTGAACGTGGTGAGGGAGAAAGACATTTCCAGACTTGATCACTAAAGGGAGTCTGTCACCTCCAAAATTAGTTTCAAAGCAAGCATGCTGCCATGAAAGGTAGGCTCTCCTGAAAATCTGGTCCTCTAATCCTGACAAATGCTTATTTTATACAAATAAGGTTTTCAGTGAGCCGCTTCGATAGGTTTACCATATTGCTCTGTCAATAGGCCCACAGCCTCCTTCCTTATCTGATTAACAGCTCTTGAGATTTCAGACCCAGCAATGATAACACAGAGGATGCCAGGTGCACTAAAAGGAGTTCCCCCACCCATGAAATTCGGAAAACAAATTTGCATAAAAATAAAAGAATGTTTTTTTAGGTTTAGAGGTAATATTTTGAATGTTACGACGATTTTGGAAGTGACATACTCCCTTTAATTTCTGATAGCTGACCTCAGGGTAGTTAATTGTGGCCCTAATGTATTTTAGATTGTCGACCAGTCCCAAACAAATTAGCAAGTTTAGCTGCCGTTTGTCTAATGTGTATGGCCAGCTACTGAGAAAATATTGGTGAATCTTTGAGTCTATTGAACCTACTCAGCTCTGTATGCCAGCAACTATTTGCATCTTTCTCTTCTATCTTTTTCTATAGTTAATCTACAGTAATGTGAAAAAAAAAAGAAACAAAATGAAGAATTCAGACTATAGAAAAGCAGATGCTTCTCTATAAGGAGCTAATCCATCTGTTATAGCCACCATTTTCTGTGTTATAAAAATCTTCCTGGAAAAATACATATATTTAGTGCACCACTAAAGTTGTGCATGGTTAGGAGTTCAATACTTTGAAAAATGTTTAGATCCATGCTTGCTGACAGATTTAGGCCATGTAAATGTGGAACAGGAAAGTCAGACATTGCTACTAATACCATCCATTAATAATTCAGCATTATTAATTTTAATGGTTATTGTCTTTCCTAAAACTTTGGTAGGAAACAGAATATTGTCTAGGTTCTTGGATTGTGTACTTAGTTTTAAAGTAAAAAAAAGTTAACCCTGCTGAAGGGTAAATCCTGATTTCTTTAATAAAACATAAACAATTTTACTATTACAAATTATCTGATGTATAATATAGCAATTAACCCATAAAAGTAAAACAAAAGCTCAAGCAGCCCCTGGAAATGTGGTAAAATAAGAAATAAAAAAAACCTCACTCCTTTTCTCCTCTACCACTTCCAGCGCTGAACTGCGGACCTCAACACCACTGATGCCATCTTACTGGCTGCCACAGTAAAGTTTACTGCACACAGGTCACTGCTACAGCCAATCACTGGCCTCAACAGTACATGGTACCATATGTCATGGTTGAGACAAGTGATTGCCCCAGTGGTGACCTATGCATATGGATTGTCACTGCTGCAGCCAAGAAAACAAACAGCAGAGCATAGCATTGGGAAAATCTGGGGATAAAACAGGTATTGATTCTTTCTGTATTTAAGCCCTGAGTTTTTATCTAACTCTAACAACCGCATTTAAAGCTAGCCATACGCAATAGATCTATATAGTCCAAACTGGATGACTGATGGGGAGAAAAGGATCGGGTACCTTAATGATTGTTCAGTTAACTGTTATCTTACTGTATGTGTATGCCCAGCTAAGGCTGGGTTCCCATCTGCACTGTGAACTCTGGAACAGACTGCCCGAGTTTACTGTATCAGGCATAGCTGGATACCACAGTGCACCACCGGATCCCCATTCCCTGAAATGGGATCCATTGGTAATCAGGCCGCTTTCCGGCATATATGCTGACTTTCGGCCAGACAAAAAAATGTTGCGTGTAGCGACCAGATTACAGTGCAAATGTGAACTCAGCCTAAATTATGTGCCCAATGCAAACAAATGGTTGACAAAAAGAGCCAAAATAAAGTTTTAGTACATTTTGCCGTCAAACAGTGAATTGTTTTTCTTTGGCTTAGTGGCAATTCAATATCTATGAGGTCTAGCCAGGTAATGAATGCATCAAAATTATTAAAGTGACGCTTACCTATTGAAGTCATTATAAACACTGCCACAGATTTACTAATCCTGACTAAAATGTAGATGGCATACACTAAGACAGGACGTATGAAGATTGACCAAATTTAGAACTCGCTCACACTGATACATTTTGTGCACGTCTAGACACTTTTGTCTGACATTACACCATGAACATTTTGTACCAAGCACCCCCTTTTCTTGCTGGAAAATCAAAATATGAGCTGAGAACAGTGGATCCTTGTTTATGAAGCATTTTCTTTATAAATTGGTCTAAAACCTGGCATGACATTATGTGCCAAAAATACAAAAATGTTTGGTGCCTTTTACATCAAAGTCTAGGCAAAATCACATTTATATATTTGCTCCTATATATCAGGAAGGTCTATATTTGCCATTCCAATGGTATACATTAGTATTAATATTGCTACTGTTATAGGAAGGAACACTTAGTTATAACATCCAGGACTTCCTCATACCTTAGGGACATATGGTCAAAGGAATTAACATAGTAACATAGTTTATTAGGGGGAAAAAAAAAGGTTGATCCAGAGGAAAGCATAAAAAAAAAAAATCAACTTGAAGCCAACTTTCCTTACTTTGGGATTTTTTTTTATTCCCAACACTAAATCTGGCAATCAAAATGACTCCCTGGATTAATGACCAATCTCAGGAAATCGAGTAACTATAATTTGTGTTATTGTTGCTCTCTCAGGCCCCTTTTGAACTTTTAGCAAAGTGCTGCTATAACATATAGAGGGAGAGAGTTTTAAAAATCTTTTATAAGGATCCATAAATTTTTTAGACTCTCTTGATGTCTATGAAGAGAATTTTAAGGCGTGAATATGATTTTGTAACTGCTGCAGTGGATAATCCGGTGGTGTCATCCTATTAGCATAGGCTTCTTAGATGGATTTTTATTTTGCGCACATTTTGTATTATTCCAAGCATGTATCAGGCTAGGAATGCTAGCCTTTCCTCATAAAGACATCTTTCCAAATTAGAGAAAGCAATGATTTTATTATTAATCGATTACAGCTCTTTAACCTTTTGACAGAGAGATTTCCAGACAGCAGAGAAGCTGCTGACTTGGCAAGGAATTATTGAAACAATGCAATCTCATTGAACATGGTACTTCAGATAATAGAACAGTACTCACTGGAATAATGAGTACTCAGACTGCTTGCAATGTAATTTGTAACACTTGAAGAGTATAGATACACTGGAAATGATTTATCTAAGGTTATACTGAGAAGTCATTGTGGCTCTCGGTGTATGTGAATATCACTTATATTTGCGTAGCAGTCTATATAATATTTTTAGTAATGTGCTTTTATTACTGCTAACACATATTCTAATTCATATTTGTGCATGACTAGGAATGTTCATATATGATGGAGATGACTTCATGTGACTGTATAAAACTGAGCCTTTAGGTTTGTACATTTGGGTCTTTTGTTGCAGCACCAAGCAACATGTCTATAGCCTATATATTGGGATATGATACAGTTCTCCAATGGTGTTCCCCAACATGAGAAGTAATGGCATACGGCAAGATATGGTAATAATGATCAAAGGAAATCCAGCTGCTGGAACCTCAAGTTTTATCCCACGGTGGGTGGACAGGAGTGTCACTGTGAAAGGGAATGCAACTTTAGGGAAAAGTTATAATCCCTATATGCCAGAAAACTGTAATTAAAAATATGCATTTCAATTTTTGCACACATGTCATTTTACCACCACTCTCAATTTCATGGTATAATTGATGGTTGGAAGATTTATTTCTACACACACAGACTGCTGGATGATGCTCTTAATTTATGACAAGGTGAGCGCCTCTTCGTAAATTAAGTACATCCTCCAACAGCGCAGGGGATATCAACTCTGGCAATTTTTCCATTTGTTCTCTTGATGCTACCTGCTTATGGGGTCATTCGAAGTTGCTGTGTGGGAAGAAGCCAAAAGGACCTTTAAGCTTAGTAATTGAGGAGATCCCAGAGGTTGCATCATTACCTGTGATAATATTATGGTAATATATTATCATTACCATTTTCTACCCATGGTATAGATGTAGAAAATGGTCTAAATGTAAGACAGCAAGGAAGCTAGCTTACATTTAGAAGTGCCAGTGGAACTGTGAAAGTCATGGAGAGGCCTGCACTCTTCATAATTTCAAAACATTGGTCTTAATAAATGTGCCCCAATATGTCTATTGAGTCGAAGCTTAGTTCTAAGTGGTAGATTAATTTTGACCAAACCCTACTGGTTTTGGAAGGCCATTTTATTTTACCTCTAGCAGACTTAGGGAAGAGAAGGTTTGAGCAATGAAATATTAACATGTCTCATCATTTTGTTCTTGTGGTGAATATCTTCCTCCGGAAGCATTGTATTAAGTGTATTGAGGGGTTAGGAGACATATCTTTCATATGAGCAAACACTTGGCTGACAGCATTCTTAAGCCTATGGCTTTTCCTTAAGAAAAAGTAACCTACAAATGGAAAAAATCGGTCACTGGTGACCACCTCATTTGGATATTGCAGTTTGTATTTGCTTGGATCTGTTAAAGTGATTGGTCAATTGTTTGTTTCCTCTTTTTCATAATATGGTCAGTGCATTTTAATTAGCTAATGTGATGTCAATGCTGACTTCCATGCAAAACCATGCAAATTCCTTACAGCTAGGTCAATATACAAACAGCCCTCAATGGAGTTTAGAATATAACTAACTGATCAAACACAGAAGCTTGTCAGATAAAGGTATTTATTGATGTTCTTCTGACACCTAGAAGATAAATTGCAGTCCTATTAATTTATGTTGGCAGATTCAGCTAGGAAAGAATAATACTTAGATAACTCTAGTGAGGATTGTAGTGTTAAGGGGCTCTGACCTGGGGCACTTAGATAGAAGTAGCTTACAAATCTGCTGTCAGTCTTTTTATGAGAAAATTGTGGGACTTAATGTTATGTAGATAACTATGTTGAGGATGCAGGCAAGATTTTGTATTCAATCCATCCCCTGTATTGTTAAATCTTTTTTATTGCTAGTCTGGACAATGCTAAGGTTTTGTGCATAGTTGTGATGAGTGAATTATTGAAAAGTTCGATTCGGTTGTGACAGAGAATTTTACGAATACATTTGCTTTGTGATGAATTACTTTGCCATGAAGCACATTTCTTTGTAAATAGTAGGTGCAATGACAGGGAGATGCCGCATTCATACATTATCGCGGCACCTTATATAAATAACAGTGTGCCAAATTTTTAAAAAAAGGTTGCACGGCCCATGGTGACATCACGACGGCCGGCATGGTGACATCATATGTCACCGTGCATGGGATTTCAGCCAATTGGACATGGTTTGTCCAAATGGGGCTGTGTAGAGAAGGCAGGTCAAAAGTTGGATCTCCACGGCCTGACACATTTAACAACATATACTCCAGAAAACTGACATATATTACACCTGGAATCGACACCAGCTTTTTAGCTGGCATATATTTCACTTTCTACTGTATGAATCTTCCAAGTTACACCTCATAATAATTTTGTCTTGCCCGAATTTTTAAATTTTTAAATTAAGACTGACATAAGAAAGTCCTTTATAAAATCTTCTTGTGTGTTGCAAGGCTGAAGAACTATATAGTCAAACCAATATAATGCACAAGCTGTCAATAAGTTGAATCACCATATACTGAAATCAGATATGTCAGTTTTGTGGTGTAAAAAAGTTAAACGTCTTGGCAACTGTGGTATGGTTTTCAGGATGGTCTATGTTTAAGAGCTAAACGAGATTAGACGTGGATTATGACTCATTTATGATTTTATGGGTTATGCCAGGTAACCCCCTGGTCTACTTTTTCACCTAAAGGTGTAAACCACATTGCACTCCTGCCAGATATATTATTTAGGTGCACCACTTCATAAATTTGGTGCAGGCACATAAAGCAAAGCCAGACTTAAAACTGACAAAAAATAAAATAAAAAAATTTACCCCTATATTTTAGACATGTAGAGACAATCAAGTAATTAATACAGTATATAATGAAATATAAATTCTACAGCAGCCTGGTAACAATTAAGTATTGTGTCCCTGTATCCTATTGTTTAGCACCTGAAAGCATCAATCATCAGTCTTTACTCATAGACAGTTAGGCTTTCTCCTTTGCACAGAAGATTAATTTTCCTGAAGGCAATAGCCATGTGTGTTTGTGTGTGTGTGTGTAATTACACACTTTATGTGGCATAGTTAAAGCTTCTACATTCTTTGCTGTACATGGTGGTAGATGTTTAGCTAAAATACAGAGAATATGAGTTGGAAAGCTACTGTCCAAACGGATAACTCTAACACTAACAATAATACTATTAACAGCAATATAAATTCTCTTTAACGTCCATGCTCCTTTACTAGCTTCAAACTGTAAGCAACACATGAAATATGAAATGACTGTATTATCTGCAAATTTGATCTCTCGTAGAGTCTCCAAGGAAATACCTTTTGTTTTGTTTATCATAAGCTATGACCGCATTATTGTCAAAGTCAAATGTCCCATTAATGCAAAAAGTCATTGCAAAATGTACAGTACATAACAAAATAAATGTTCTTCTATAACCTTCTATCAATAGGTAATAAAGGTATATAATTCTGCAACTGTCTCCACATTTCAACCTGAATGTAGTAATGTCTCTTTCTTTGATATGTCACTGAGCCTTCTCCTCTGCCCTCAGGTAACCCTAAAACAAAAATAAATCTCAAAGTGCTGTATTTCATTTAGATATGTCTGTTGCCTTAATCCATGGATTGAAAGGGCTGGTAGCTTTTCCCTTGCTTCTAGATGTCAACAGATAATGAAAAGATAATTGCTGTATTGATCACAGGTTCTAAGCACAATCTCACTGAAGGTTTCTCTTTCCAAAATGTGTAAAGATAAACCAGTGATGTAAAATGACACAGGGTTTATATGTCTAGCAGGCCTACTCACTTCAAGGTGGATATATTGGGGTCTTAATAATAGAAATAATGCAAATGTATGGTATATTGAGAAGGGACATGGATGAACTAATGATTCTTGGAGATTTATGGACTATGAAGCCACAAGGTCAAAATAGGGGGGATATTGTATCAATCTGAAAATTAAATTAGGTGTATTTCAGGCTGTTGTTCTGCTATTTGTGACTTTTCCCTATTCATGCCAGGTCTAAAATTATGGACGTGGTTGGGCGGGAAAAGGGCTGGCCGGCAGGTCCGTCTCATTCACCATTTTCTACGCCTATTTTAGGTGTACAAAATGGCCTAAATGTAAGACAACTCGGAAGCTGTCTTAGATTTAGATCTGGCGCTGGATGAGCCAAAGTTATGAAGAGGCCAGGGCCTCTTCATAACTCTGGTGGATCCACCGCCAACTATGCGCCTTTATGAAGATCGGAGTCTAAATGTTATATTATGTAGAATGTGCATTCATCGACTGTGAGTTCTGATCTATCTATCATATATATATATATATATATATATATATATATGAAAAGACGAGGCCATACTTCAGTTCTGGTGAACAAATGTGGACCGCTTTATTCACCCCAACCGCAATGTTTCAGCCCAGCACAATGAGGCCTTTCTTCAGCAATGAGATATGTGTAGATGCGAAATAGACATTGGCTCAAGAACCTACAGCCTAGAGGAATTGCACACACATCATATTGACTTGTGCTGCTGTTATTTTGTCTATCTATCTATCTATCTAATCTCTCTGTCTATTCATCTTGTCTATCTATATATCTCAATATATTAGAGTACATGCACACGACCGTTGTGTGTTTTGCGGTCCACAAATTGCGTATCCGCAAAACGCGGATTGCGTCTGTCTGCGTTCCGCAAATTTGCAGAACGGCATGGACAGCCTTTAATATAACTGACTATTCTTGTCTGCAAAACGCCGACAAGAATAGGACAGGTTATATTTGTTTTGCAGACTCTGCGGACCACGGAACAGAGCAATAGATGTGGACAGCACACAGAGTTTTATCCGCATTTTTTGAGGTCCCATTGAAGTGAATGGGTCCGCATCGGAGCTGCCAAAACTGCTGCTCGGATGCGGACCAAAACAATGGCCGTGTGCATGAGGCCTTAATTAAAGGAATTTTTGAGTACTTTATACCAATGACCTACACTGGTGATATGTCATCAGTATGCGATCAGTGAGAGTCTGACTCCTGGCATCCAGACAGATCAGCTTTCTGAAGAGGCTTCCAGTAGGTGCCATAGCCACCTTGCAGCTTACCAAGCACAACGCCATAGATTGAATAGTGACTATGCTTGGTATCACAGCTCAGTCCCTTTCACTTAATTGTACCTGAGTAACACTTATGCTATGTGATTGATGAACATGATATCACTGGCCTAGGAAGAAGCCGTAGCCTCTTCAAATAGCTGATCATGGAGGTTAAGGAAGTCAGACCCCCACCAATAAGATGCTGTTGGCTCATCCTGTGCATAGTTCATCAGTTTAAAACACTCAGACAACCCCCTTAATATAACATATAGTAAAGGAACAAGTTCCCAATATTATGTTTCTTTTAACCACATGATTTCATTGTTGGTCCACAGCCCATAACAACCATTTGAATGGACATTTTATTTATTTTTTTGTTTTATTTTTACTTTACTGCCATCATTCCGGGAAAGACTTTCCTCTTTAAATATGTTTTAGGAGAACACTTTAACTAAGAGCTCTCGAAAATTCCAGAACTGTGTATATTTAAAGTAAATTTGACCATTTTCTAAAGCTTATAGCTAGTTGCTTAATTGCATTACACTTGTGTAAGTAGTCAGCAATTTAGTTTCGAGTGGTGTGCACTTATGTATTTTTCCTTTTCAGCTTTTCTGAAGCACCCTTGTTAATAGATAATGCATTCTATTGACTTAACCCCTGAGTACTCTAAACTTGTAAATACGTGTTTACTAAGTGCTTCCTAATATGTGTATTTTGTTTGCCATGTATTATATCTAGTATTTATTCAGATACTTATTTTTAATAAGAATAATTATATGAAAACATTAACTCACAGACATCTCACCTTTGCTATAATTATGCATATTATCCACCACTCTTGTTTATATTGATTTTGCTTGTCTAAATAAAGGTTTATTCTTCATAATGCTCCGGTGATAATCTTTATCTGTTCTTCAGACAGATTGAAAAAGAGAATGGGTCACGACTAGGGATGAGCGAACTCGAACTGTATAGTTCGGGTTCGTACCGAATTTTGGGGTGTCCGTGACACGGACCCGAACCCGGACATTTTCGTAAAAGTCCGGGTTCGGGTTCGGTGTTCGTCGCTTTCTTCGCGCTTTTGTGACGCTTTCTTGGCGCTTTTTGAAAGGCTGCAAAGCAGCCAATCAACAAGCGTCATACTACTTGCCCCAAGAGGCCATCACAGCCATGCCTACTATTGGCATGGCTGTGATTGGCCAGAGCACCATGTGACCCAGCCTCTATTTAAGCTGGAGTCACATAGCGCCGCCCGTCACTCTGCTCTGATTAGCGTAGGGAGAGGTTGCGGCTGCGACAGTAGGGCGAGATTAGGCAGATTAACTCCTCCAAAGGACTTGATTAACTGATCGATCTGCAGCTGTGGATCATTGAGCTGCTGATCCTCAATTGCTCACTGTTTTTAGGCTGCCCAGACCGTTTGTCAGTCACATTTTTCTGGGGTGATCGGCGGCCATTTTGTGTCTTGTGGTGCGCCAGCACAAGCTGCGACCAAGTGCATTTAACCCTCAATGGTGTGGTTGTTTTTTGGCTAAAGCCTACATCAGGGTGAAGCTGTCACACCAAGTGCATTTAACCAGCAATAGTCTGTTCATTTTTTGGCCATATACAAAATCAGGGGCAAGCTGCGCCTGTCACCAAGTGCATTTAACCCTCAATGGTGTGGTTGTTTTTTGGCTAAAGCCTACATCAGGGTGAAGCTGTCACACCAAGTGCATTTAACCAGCAATAGTCTGTTCATTTTTTGGCCATATACAAAATCAGGGGCAAGCTGCGCCTGTCACCAAGTGCATTTAACCCTCAATGGTGTGGTTGTTTTCTGGCTAAAGCCTACATCAGGGTGAAGCTGTCACACCAAGTGCATTTAACCAGCAATAGTCTGTTTATTTTTTGGCCATATACTACATCAGGGGCAAGCTGCGCCCGTCACCAAGTGCATTTAACCCTCAGTAGTGTGGTTGGTCAAGCTGTGACACCAAGTGCATTTAACCAGCAATAGTCTGTTCATTTTTTGGCCATATACTACATCAGGGGCAAGCTGCGCCCGTCACCAAGTGCATTTAACCAGCAATAGTGTGGTTATTTTTTGGCCATATCCCAGTCTAATTCTGTCACTAAATCCATACCGGTCACCCAGCGCCTAAATACTAGGCCTCAAATTTATATCCCGCTAAATCTCTCGTTACCGCTGTCCTGTTGTAGCTGGGAAAGTTATTTAGTGTCCGTCAAAGCACATTTTTTGTTCTGGGTTGAAGTACAATTCCCAATTTAGCAATTTCATAATTTAGTGGTTTCTGCTATATCAGAGCTATTTGAAATCTATCCCTAAAAGGGTATATAATATTCAAGGTGCACATTGGGTCATTCAGAATAACTTCACACACACCCGCTACTGTGTATTTTCAAGTCTAATTCTGTCACTAAACCCATACCTGTCACCCAGCGCCTAAATACTAGGCCTCAAATTTATATCCTGCTAAATCTCTCGTTACCGCTGTCCTGTTGTAGCTGGGAAAGTTATTTACTGTCCGTCAAAGCACATTTTTTGTTCTGGGTTGAAGTACAATTCCCAATTTAGCAATTTCATAATTTAGTGGTTTCTGCTATATCAGAGCTATTTGAAATCTATCCCTAAAAGGGTATATAATATTCAAGGTGCACATTGGGTCATTCAGAATAACTTCACACACACCCGCTACTGTGTATTTTCAAGTCTAATTCTGTCACTAAACCCATACCTGTCACCCAGCGCCTAAATACTAGGCCTCAAATTTATATCCTGCTAAATCTCTCGTTACCGCTGTCCTGTTGTAGCTGGGAAAGTTATTTAGTGTCCGTCAAAGCACATTTTTTGTTCTGGGTTGAAATACAATTCCCAATTTAGCAATTTCATAATTTAGTGGTTTCTGCTATATCAGAGCTATTTGAAATCTATCCCTAAAAGGGTAGATCATATTGAAGGTGCACATAGGGTCATTCAGAATAACTTCACACACACCCGCTACTGTGTATTTCCAAGTCTAATTCTGTCACTAAACCCATACCTGTCACCCAGCGCCTAAATACTAGGCCTCAAATTTATATCCCGCTAAATCTCTCGTTACCGCTGTCCTGTTGTAGCTGGGAAAGTTATTTAGTGTCCGTCAAAGCACATTTTTTGTTCTGGGTTGAAGTACAATTCCCAATTTAGCAATTTCATAATTTAGTGGTTTCTGCTATATCAGAGCTATTTGAAATCTATCCCTAAAAGGGTATATAATATTCAAGGTGCACATTGGGTCATTCAGAATAACTTCACACACACCCGCTACTGTGTATTTCCAAGTCTAATTCTGTCACTAAACCCATACCTGTCACCCAGCGCCTAAATACTAGGCCTCAAATTTATATCCTGCTAAATCTCTCGTTACCGCTGTACTGTTGTTGCTTGGAAAGATATTTAGTGTCCGTCAAAGCACATTTTTTGTTCTGGGTTGAAGTACAATTCCCAATTTAGAAATTTCATAATTTAGTGGTTTCTGCTATATCAGAGCTATTTGAAATCTATCCCTAAAAGGGTATATAATATTCAAGGTGCACATTGGGTCTTTCAGAATAACTTCACACACACCCGCTACTGTGTATTTTCAAGTCTAATTCTGTCACTAAACCCATACCTGTCACCCAGCGCCTAAATACTAGGCCTCAAATTTATATCCTGCTAAATCTCTCGTTACCGCTGTCCTGTTGTAGCTGGGAAAGTTATTTAGTGTCCGTCAAAGCACATTTTTTGTTCTGGGTTGAAATACAATTCCCAATTTAGCAATTTCATAATTTAGTGGTTTCTGCTATATCAGAGCTATTTGAAATCTATCCCTAAAAGGGTAGATCATATTGAAGGTGCACATAGGGTCATTCAGAATAACTTCACACACACCCGCTACTGTGTATTTCCAAGTCTAATTCTGTCACTAAACCCATACCTGTCACCCAGCGCCTAAATACTAGGCCTCAAATTTATATCCCGCTAAATCTCTCGTTACCGCTGTCCTGTTGTAGCTGGGAAAGTTATTTCGTGTCCGTCAAAGCACATTTTTTGTTCTGGGTTGAAGTACAATTCCCAATTTAGCAATTTCATAATTTAGTGGTTTCTGCTATATCAGAGCTATTTGAAATCTATCCCTAAAAGGGTATATAATATTCAAGGTGCACATTGGGTCATTCAGAATAACTTCACACACACCCGCTACTGTGTATTTCCAAGTCTAATTCTGTCACTAAACCCATACCTGTCACCCAGCGCCTAAATACTAGGCCTCAAATTTATATCCTGCTAAATCTCTCGTTACCGCTGTACTGTTGTTGCTTGGAAAGATATTTAGTGTCCGTCAAAGCACATTTTTTGTTCTGGGTTGAAGTACAATTCCCAATTTAGCAATTTCATAATTTAGTGGTTTCTGCTATATCAGAGCTATTTGAAATCTATCCCTAAAAGGGTATATAATATTCAAGGTGCACATTGGGTCATTCAGAATAACTTCACACACACCCGCTACTGTGTATTTTCAAGTCTAATTCTGTCACTAAACCCATACCTGTCACCCAGCGCCTAAATACTAGGCCTCAAATTTATATCCTGCTAAATCTCTCGTTACCGCTGTCCTGTTGTAGCTGGGAAAGTTATTTAGTGTCCGTCAAAGCACATTTTTTGTTCTGGGTTGAAATACAATTCCCAATTTAGCAATTTCATAATTTAGTGGTTTCTGCTATATCAGAGCTATTTGAAATCTATCCCTAAAAGGGTAGATCATATTGAAGGTGCACATAGGGTCATTCAGAATAACTTCACACACACCCGCTACTGTGTATTTCCAAGTCTAATTCTGTCACTAAACCCATACCTGTCACCCAGCGCCTAAATACTAGGCCTCAAATTTATATCCCGCTAAATCTCTCGTTACCGCTGTCCTGTTGTAGCTGGGAAAGTTATTTAGTGTCCGTCAAAGCACATTTTTTGTTCTGGGTTGAAGTACAATTCCCAATTTAGCAATTTCATAATTTAGTGGTTTCTGCTATATCAGAGCTATTTGAAATCTATCCCTAAAAGGGTATATAATATTCAAGGTGCACATTGGGTCATTCAGAATAACTTCACACACACCCGCTACTGTGTATTTCCAAGTCTAATTCTGTCACTAAACCCATACCTGTCACCCAGCGCCTAAATACTAGGCCTCAAATTTATATCCTGCTAAATCTCTCGTTACCGCTGTACTGTTGTTGCTTGGAAAGATATTTAGTGTCCGTCAAAGCACATTTTTTGTTCTGGGTTGAAGTACAATTCCCAATTTAGCAATTTCATAATTTAGTGGTTTCTGCTATATCAGAGCTATTTGAAATCTATCCCTAAAAGGGTATATAATATTCAAGGTGCACATTGGGTCATTCAGAATAACTTCACACACACCCGCTACTGTGTATTTTCAAGTCTAATTCTGTCACTAAACCCATACCTGTCACCCAGCGCCTAAATACTAGGCCTCAAATTTATATCCTGCTAAATCTCTCGTTACCGCTGTACTGTTGTTGCTGGGCAAGATATTTAGTGTCCGTCAAAGCACATTTTTTGTTCTGGGTTGAAATACAATTCCCAATTTAGCAATTTCATAATTTAGTGGTTTCTGCTATATCAGAGCTATTTGAAATCTATCCCTAAAAGGGTATATAATATTCAAGGTGCACATTGGGTCATTCAGAATAACTTCACACACACCCGCTACTGTGTATTTTCAAGTCTAATTCTGTCACTAAACCCATACCTGTCACCCAGCGCCTAAATACTAGGCCTCAAATTTATATCCTGCTAAATCTCTCGTTACCGCTGTACTGTTGTTGCTGGGCAAGATATTTAGTGTCCGTCAAAGCACATTTTTTGTTCTGGGTTGAAATACAATTCCCAATTTAGCAATTTCATAATTTAGTGGTTTCTGCTATATCAGAGCTATTTGAAATCTATCCCTAAAAGGGTATATAATATTCAAGGTGCACATTGGGTCATTCAGAATAACTTCACACACACCCGCTACTGTGTATTTCCAAGTCTAATTCTGGCACTAAACCCATACCTGTCACCCAGCGCCTAAATACTAGGCCTCAAATTTATATCCCGCTAAATCTGTCCTTAGTGCTGTAGCTGGGCGAGTTATTTAGTGTCCGTTCAAGCACATTTCTTGTTCTGGGTTGAAATACAATTCCCAATTTAGCAATTTCATAATTTAGTGGTTTCTGCTATATCAGAGCTATTTGAAATCTATCCCTAAAAGGGTAGATCATATTGAAGGTGCACATAGGGTCATTCAGAATAACTTCACACACACGCTTCTGTGCATTTCCAAGTCTAATTCTGTCACTAAATCCATACCGGTCACCCAGCGCCTAAATACTAGGCCTCAAATTTATATCCCGCTGAATTTGAATACAATACATTGGGCCAAATAATATATTTGTTGTTGTGGTGAACCATAACAATGAGAAAAACATCTAGTAAGGGACGCGGACGTGGACATGGTCGTGGTGGTGTTAGTGGACCCTCTGGTGCTGGGAGAGGACGTGGCCGTTCTGCCACATCCACACGTCCTAGTGTACCAACTACCTCAGGTCCCAGTAGCCGCCAGAATTTACAGCGATATATGGTGGGGCCCAATGCCGTTCTAAGGATGGTAAGGCCTGAGCAGGTACAGGCATTAGTCAATTGGGTGGCCGACAGTGGATCCAGCACGTTCACATTATCTCCCACCCAGTCTTCTGCAGAAAGCGCACAGATGGCGCCTGAAAACCAACCCCATCAGTCTGTCACATCACCCCCATGCATACCAGGGAAACTGTCTCAGCCTCAAGTTATGCAGCAGTCTCTTATGCTGTTTGAAGACTCCGCTGGCAGGGTTTCCCAAGGGCATCCACCTAGCCCTTCCCCAGCGGTGAAAGACATAGAATGCACTGACGCACAACCACTTATGTTTCCTGATGATGAGGACATGGGAATACCACCTCAGCATGTCTCTGATGATGACGAAACACAGGTGCCAACTGCTGCGTCTTTCTGCAGTGTGCAGACTGAACAGGAGGTCAGGGATCAAGACTGGGTGGAAGACGATGCAGGGGACGATGAGGTCCTAGACCCCACATGGAATGAAGGTCGTGCCACTGACTTTCACAGTTCGGAGGAAGAGGCAGTGGTGAGACCGAGCCAACAGCGTAGCAAAAGAGGGAGCAGTGGGCAAAAGCAGAACACCCGCCGCCAAGAGACTCCGCCTGCTACTGACCGCCGCCATCTGGGACCGAGCACCCCAAAGGCAGCTTCAAGGAGTTCCCTGGCATGGCACTTCTTCAAACAATGTGCTGACGACAAGACCCGAGTGGTTTGCACGCTGTGCCATCACAGCCTGAAGCGAGGCATTAACGTTCTGAACCTGAGCACAACCTGCATGACCAGGCACCTGCATGCAAAGCATGAACTGCAGTGGAGTAAACACCTTAAAACCAAGGAAGTCACTCAGGCTCCCCCTGCTACCTCTTCTGCTGCTGCCGCCTCGGCCTATTCTGCTGCTGCCGCCTCGGCCTCTTCCTCCGCCTCTGGAGGAACGTTGGCACCTGCCGCCCAGCAAACAGGGGATGTACCACCAACACCACCACCACCACCTCCGTCACCAAGCGTCTCAACCATGTCACACGCCAGCGTTCAGCTCTCCATCTCACAAACATTTGATAGAAAGCGTAAATTCCCACCTAGCCACCCTCGATCCCTGGCCCTGAATGCCAGCATTTCTAAACTACTGGCCTATGAAATGCTGTCATTTAGGCTGGTGGACACAGACAGCTTCAAACAGCTCATGTCGCTTGCTGTCCCACAGTATGTTGTTCCCAGCCGGCACTACTTCTCCAAGAGAGCCGTGCCTTCCCTGCACAACCAAGTATCCGATAAAATCAAGTGTGCACTGCGCAACGCCATCTGTGGCAAGGTCCACCTAACCACAGATACGTGGACCAGTAAGCACGGCCAGGGACGCTATATCTCCCTAACTGCACACTGGGTAAATGTAGTGGCAGCTGGGCCCCAGGCGGAGAGCTGTTTGGCGCACGTCCTTCCGCCGCCAAGGATCGCAGGGCAACATTCTTTGCCTCCTGTTGCCACCTCCTCCTTCTCGGCTTCCTCCTCCTCTTCTTCCACCTGCTCATCCAGTCAGCCACACACCTTCACCACCAACTTCAGCACAGCCCGGGGTAAACGTCAGCAGGCCATTCTGAAACTCATATGTTTGGGGGACAGGCCCCACACCGCACAGGAGTTGTGGCGGGGTATAGAACAACAGACCGACGAGTGGTTGCTGCCGGTGAGCCTCAAGCCCGGCCTGGTGGTGTGTGATAATGGGCGAAATCTCGTTGCAGCTCTGGGACTAGCCAATTTGACGCACATCCCTTGCTTGGCGCATGTGCTGAATTTGGTGGTGCAGAAGTTCATTCACAACTACCCCGACATGTCAGAGCTGCTGCATAAAGTGCGGGCCGTCTGTTCGCGCTTCCGGCGTTCACATCCTGCTGCTGCTCGCCTGTCTGCGCTACAGCGTAACTTCGGCCTTCCCGCTCACCGCCTCATATGCGACGTGCCCACCAGGTGGAACTCCACCTTGCACATGCTGGACAGACTGTGCGAGCAGCAGCAGGCCATAGTGGAGTTTCAGCTGCAGCACGCACGGGTCAGTCGCACTACAGAACAGCACCACTTCACCACCAATGACTGGGCCTCCATGCGAGACCTGTGTGCCCTGTTGCGCTGTTTCGAGTACTCCACCAACATGGCCAGTGGCGATGACACCGTTATCAGCGTTACAATACCACTTCTATGTCTCCTTGAGAAAACACTTAGGGCGATGATGGAAGAGGAGGTGGCCCAGGAGGAGGAGGAGGAGGAGGAGGAAGAGGGGTCATTTTTAGCACTTTCAGGCCAGTCTCTTCGAAGTGACTCAGAGGGAGGTTTTTGGCAACAGCAGAGGCCAGGTACAAATGTGGCCAGCCAGGGCCCACTACTGGAGGACGAGGAGGACGAGGATGAGGAGGAGGTGGAGGAGGATGAGGATGAAGCATGGTCACAGCGGGGTGGCACCCAACGCAGCTCGGGTCCATCACTGGTGCGTGGCTGGGGGGAAAGGCAGGACGATGACGATACGCCTCCCACAGAGGACAGCTTGTCCTTATCCCTGGGCAGCCTGGCACACATGAGCGACTACATGCTGCAGTGCCTGCGCAACGACAGCAGAGTTGCCCACATTTTAACCTGTGCGGACTACTGGGTTGCCACCCTGCTGGATCCACGCTACAAAGACAATGTGCCCACCTTACTTCCTGCACTGGAGCGTGATAGGAAGATGCGCGAGTACAAGCGCACGTTTGTAGACGCGCTACTGAGAGCATTCCCAAATGTCACAGGGGAACAAGTGGAAGCCCAAGGCCAAGGCAGAGGAGGAGCAAGAGGTCGCCAAGGCAGCTGTGTCACGGCCAGCTCCTCTGAGGGCAGGGTTAGCATGGCAGAGATGTGGAAAACTTTTGTCAACACGCCACAGCTAACTGCACCACCACCTGATACGCAACGTGTTAGCAGGAGGCAACATTTCACTAACATGGTGGAACAGTACGTGTGCACACCCCTCCACGTACTGACTGATGGTTCGGCCCCATTCAACTTCTGGGTCTCTAAATTGTCCACGTGGCCAGAGCTAGCCTTTTATGCCTTGGAGGTGCTGGCCTGCCCGGCAGCCAGCGTTTTGTCTGAACGTGTATTCAGCACGGCAGGGGGCGTCATTACAGACAAACGCAGCCGCCTGTCTACAGCCAATGTGGACAAGCTGACGTTCATAAAAATGAACCAGGCATGGATCCCACAGGACCTGTCCGTCCCTTGTCCAGATTAGACATTAACTACCTCCCCATAACCATATATTATTGGACTCCAGGGCACTTCCTCATTCAATCCTATTTTTATTTTCATTTTACCATTATATTGCAAGGCTACCCAAAGTTGAATGAACCTCTCCTCTGCCTGTGTGCTAGGCCTAAATATATGCCAATGGATTGTTGCAGTGGTGGCTGACGTGAAGCCTCATTCTCTGCTATGACATGCAGACTGATTCTCTGGTGACATGAAGCCAGATTGTCTGTTACGGGACCTCTCTCCTCTGCCTGGGTGCTGGGCCTGAATTTATGACAATGGACTGTTGCAGTGGTGGGTGACGTGAAGCCTGATTCTCTGCTATGACATGCAGACTGATTCTCTGGTGACATGAAGCCAGATCCTCTGTTACGGGACCTCTCTCCTCTGCCTGGGTGCTGGGCCTAAATTTATGAAAATGGACTGTTGCAGTGGTGGGTGACGTGAAGCCTCATTCTCTGCTATGACATGCAGACTGATTCTCTGCTGACATGAAGCCAGATCGTCTGTTACGGGACCTCTCTCCTCTGCCTGGGTGCTGGGCCTAAATTTATGAAAATGGACTCTTACAGTGGTGGGTGACGTGAAGCCTGATTCTCTGCTATGACATGAAGACTGATTCTCTGCTGACATGAAGCCAGATCCTCTGTTACGGGACCTCTCTCCTCTGCCTGGGTGCTGGGCCTAAATATCTGACAATGGACTGTTGCATTGGTGGCTGACGTGAAGCCTGATTCTCTGCTATGATATGAAGACTGATTCTCTGCTGACATGAAGCCAGATTGTCTGTTACGGGACCTCTCTCCTCTGCCTGTGTGCTAGGCCTAAATATATGCCAATGGATTGTTGCAGTGGTGGCTGACGTGAAGCCTGATTCTCTGCTATGACATGCAGACTGATTCTCTGGTGACATGAAGCCAGATCCTCTGTTACGGGACCTCTCTCCTCTGCCTGGGTGCTGGGCCTAAATATATGAAAATGGACTGTTGCAGTGGTGGGTGACGTGAAGCCTGATTCTCTGCTATGACATGCAGACTGATTCTCTGGTGACATGAAGCCAGATCCTCTGTTACGGGACCTCTCTCCTCTGCCTGGGTGCTGGGCCTAAATTTATGAAAATGGACTGTTGCAGTGGTGGGTGACGTGAAGCCTCATTCTCTGCTATGACATGCAGACTGATTCTCTGCTGACATGAAGCCAGATTGTCTGTTACGGGACCTCTCTCCTCTGCCTGTGTGCTAGGCCTAAATATATGCCAATGGATTGTTGCAGTGGTGGCTGACGTGAAGCCTGATTCTCTGCTATGACATGCAGACTGATTCTCTGGTGACATGAAGCCAGATCCTCTGTTACGGGACCTCTCTCCTCTGCCTGGGTGCTGGGCCTAAATTTATGAAAATGGACTGTTGCAGTGGTGGGTGACGTGAAGCCTGATTCTCTGCTATGACATGCAGACTGATTCTCTGGTGACATGAAGCCAGATCCTCTGTTACGGGACCTCTCTCCTCTGCCTGGGTGCTGGGCCTAAATTTATGAAAATGGACTGTTGCAGTGGTGGGTGACGTGAAGCCTCATTCTCTGCTATGACATGCAGACTGATTCTCTGCTGACATGAAACCAGATTGTCTGTTACGGGACCTCTCTCCTCTGCCTGTGTGCTAGGCCTAAATATATGCCAATGGATTGTTGCAGTGGTGGCTGACGTGAAGCCTGATTCTCTGCTATGACATGCAGACTGATTCTCTGGTGACATGAAGCCAGATCCTCTGTTACGGGACCTCTCTCCTCTGCCTGGGTGCTGGGCCTAAATTTATGAAAATGGACTGTTGCAGTGGTGGGTGACGTGAAGCCTGATTCTCTGCTATGACATGCAGACTGATTCTCTGGTGACATGAAGCCAGATCCTCTGTTACGGGACCTCTCTCCTCTGCCTGGGTGCTGGGCCTAAATTTATGAAAATGGACTGTTGCAGTGGTGGGTGACGTGAAGCCTCATTCTCTGCTATGACATGCAGACTGATTCTCTGCTGACATGAAGCCAGATTGTCTGTTACGGGACCTCTCTCCTCTGCCTGTGTGCTAGGCCTAAATATATGCCAATGGATTGCTGCAGTGGTGGCTGACGTGAAGCCTGATTCTCTGCTATGACATGCAGACTGATTCTCTGGTGACATGAAGCCAGATCCTCTGTTACGGGACCTCTCTCCTCTGCCTGGGTGCTGGGCCTAAATTTATGAAAATGGACTGTTGCAGTGGTGGGTGACGTGAAGCCTGATTCTCTGCTATGACATGCAGACTGATTCTCTGGTGACATGAAGCCAGATCCTCTGTTACGGGACCTCTCTCCTCTGCCTGGGTGCTGGGCCTAAATTTATGAAAATGGACTGTTGCAGTGGTGGGTGACGTGAAGCCTCATTCTCTGCTATGACATGCAGACTGATTCTCTGCTGACATGAAGCCAGATTGTCTGTTACGGGACCTCTCTCCTCTGCCTGGGTGCTGGGCCTGAATTTATGACAATGGACTGTTGCAGTGGTGGCTGACGTGAAGCCTGATTCTCTGCTATGACATGAAGACTGATTCTCTGCTGACATGAAGCCAGATTGTCTGTTACGGGACCTCTCTCCTCTGCCTGGGTGCCGGGGCCTAAATATCTGAGAATGGACTGTTCCAGTGGTGGGTGACGGGAAGCCAGATTCTCTGCTATGGAACCTCTCTCCAATTGATTTTGGTTAATTTTTATTTATTTAATTTTTATTTTAATTAATTTCCCTATCCACATTTGTTTGCAGGGGATTTACCTACATGTTGCTGCCTTTTGCAGCCCTCTAGCCCTTTCCTGGGCTGTTTTACAGCCGTTTTAGTGCCGAAAAGTTCGGGTCCCCATTGACTTCAATGGGGTTCGGGTTCGGGACGAAGTTCGGATCGGGTTCGGATCCCGAACCCGAACATTTCCGGGATGTTCGGCCGAACTTCTCGAACCCGAACATCCAGGTGTTCGCTCAACTCTAGTCACGACTACAATGGATGTGCATGTATTTATATTTATAGCTAGAAATTAACTATTTAAACTTTGTAGGCTGAGATTTGCCATGCATGCCATGATTCAGATGGCTAGAAGGACATAGTGAGGAACATGGTGTTAAGATTAAAAGGGTTTTTAACATGGAAACAGATCTTATACAACTTCTTATGGCTTCTTCTCCTCCTCCTTAGTCCCCTGATCTGGCTCTCAGGTCCTATCTAACGCACAATCATCATCATAGCCCTCACCCTCCTGCCACTTTTATCAGACATTGATATCTCATTGTTCTCTCCTTGGTTCCACTATCAATTCCCTGCTCTGTATTTTCCATAGTCCACTGTGAGTATCTTTGCCCCTACTGACACCACTGTGGCTACAAGTGCCACTACTACCACTACCACCACCAACATAGCTATGCATGGTGCTCCCTACCTCTGACTAAATCTTTTCATAAGAGTCATAAACAGGAAGACGATCTCGAGTATCTTCCATAGACCATGGGGTTTTGTTGCCAATTCTTAGGGAAAAAAAAGGCATCCATTAAGAGAGGAAAGGGAAGACAGAGATGATACAACTAAAAGGCTTTTCTAAGGCCACAAAGAAAAGGAGCAAGACACAGTGTCAGACTCACAAGTAACATCCATATCATTCTGCTGTGGCTAAGAGGAGGAGTGGACCATCCAGTCCACAATCTCATCGTCTTTGTTCTCAATAACAATGTGGTAGTGATCAGAAACTACCACTACTACTATTGGCTAGATCGCTGGTGTTGCAGTACTGGTGTTTGCACTAGTTCACACATTCTGACTCTTGGATGATGAGGCACAAGTCTTTTGTTTGATTCTCTTTCATTTACCAGACATTTTATTATGAGGATTATAAATGAAAAGCCATGAGTTTTGGTACATAGATTATTAAATGGTATTAGTAAAATTGCAAGTGTTTTTTTCTGTAATTTAAAGGCAGATATGAAATTAAAAGTCCCTCGCCTTATACAAATAGAGATGGCCTTGCAGTGCCATATTATTTGCATTGTTCAGAACTTTGACCCATGACACATCCATCAGGTGGGACAGGACAGCCAATTGAGACGTTTTAGCACATGGACACCCCCCTTCCCTATAAATAAACCCGATCTGGCTGCCATTTTACATTCAGTTTTTTTGCCAGTGTAGGGAGAGGTTGCTGTGTGGAGCAGGGACAGACTGTTAGATAGTATAGAGACACCAATCGCTAGCTAATAGGGCCACAAAAGTCCTTTTAAGGACTAGTATAGGTGTGATATCGACAGGTGTGACATATTGAGGGGTGTAATATACTTATACTTTCTAACATAAAAAGTATATTATGGTGCATTTGTATTGTGCAGCAGTTGTGTGTGGTTCTGCTGCGATACCGCAGCTATATAGAGGGACAAACGCTATTGAAACAACTAATTGCAACTGGTGGGCTATACCATACCAGTTGCCCCCAAAAAATATGATTAAGGCAGGGATATGAAATACCTATAATATTATTTCCATATAGTGCATTTGTATTGTGCATCATTTGTGTGTGGTTCTGCTGAGATACTGCAGCTATACAGAGGGACAAACGCCTTTGGAAGAACTAATTGCAACTGGTGTGATATACCAGTTGACACCCAAAAAATCTGATTGAGGCAGTGGTGTGATATATCTATAATATAATTTCTATATAGTGCATTTGTATTGTACAGCATTTGTGTGCGGTTCTACTCAGATACCGTAGCTATACAGACAGCCAAATGCCATTGGAAAAAATAATTTCAACTGGTGTGATATACCAGTTGCCCCCCAAAAAAATCTGAGTGAGGCAGGGGTGTGATATACTTACAATATAATTTCTATATAGTGCATTTTTATTGTGCAGAATTTGTGTGCGGTTCTGCTGAGATTATTCAGCTATACAGAGGGGAAAAAAATATTGGAACAATTAATTGCAAATGGTGTGATATACTAGTTGCCCCCCCAAAAAATTGCAGAGCGCTGTCAGAATGCAGCATTTCCAGGCCTTGCTGCGAGAGATGCTGCATTCTGCTGTTGCGGGCGCTAGCAGAGGAATTTCCACCCAGAGAGAAACAGTTGCGAGTACCAATCCTACAGTGCATGCAAGAAGAGGGTGGTTTGAAGATGTGTTGGTCACTTCGCATATGAGATCATTCTTGCAGCCAACCCATCGACAGCCGCCCTCCGGATCTCAGGAAACGCCTAGACCGACAGGTGTCCGACTACATCGGGTTAACAGCCGATGTGGACGCTCTGAGAAGCGAGGAACACCTTGACTACTGGGTGTACTGACTTGACCTGTGGCCAGAGCTGGCACAATTTTCCATGGAACTCTTGGCTTGCCCTTCATTGAGTGTCCTGTCCGAAAGGACGTTCAGCGCAGCAGGGGGAGCAGGGGGGATCATGACCGATGAGCGCACTTGTCTAGCTCACGACAGTGTTGACTACCTCACATTTCTAAAGATTAATGAGGCATGGATCCCAGAGGAATTCAACACCTGTGACAATCAAGATTAATTGAATTTCCTCATGACAGCCCACAAATATCTGCCACACCCCGGAACAAATAATGGTCCCTGTCTTAGGCAAATACAGAGGCATATAAGGCCTTTTCTGTCCGGTGAATGCCTAATGTTTGGGACCTCAGAGTAATTCAACACCTGTGACGACCACGTGTTATCGAATATCAAACTATTATCATTTGTTTTTTTTTTCAAGAGAGGGGATTTTGTTAGCCATGTTTTTAATCCAATTTTATATTTCATATCTATTTGTACTGGCCAGTAAAATTGATATCTAATGACCGTCTAATATGACGGTCTAATGACCGTCTAATATACCTCCAGCCACATAATTACTTGTTCTATTCTGTCCGATGAATGTCCGATGAATGCCTATTGTTTGGGGCCTGTACTACACAGGTATACAGTAAAATTGATATTGAATATCTTTCTAATATACCCCCAGCCACATAATTACTTGTTCTTTTCTGTCCAGTGAATGCCTAATGTTTGAGACCACAGAGGAATTCAACACCTGTGACGACCACGTGTTATCGAATTTCTACTATTATCATTTGTTTTTTTTTCAAGAGGGGGGATTTTGTTAGCCATGTTTTTAATCCAATTTTATATTTTTTGTTCTTTTAAACATATGTATTTGATATCCAATAACCGTCTTATATACCTCCAGCCACATAATTATTTGTCACATACGGTGACCGCCTAATGTACCTCCAGACACATTATCAATTGTTATTTTCTGAATTTATTATTTTTAGGGCCTGTAGTCCACTGGCCTGCAGTAAGATGTATATCCAATGATGGTCTAATATACCTCCAGCCACAACATAATTATTTGTTCCTTTCTGTCTGGTGAATGCCTAATGTTTGGGGCCTATAATCCACTGGTCTGCAGTAAAATTGACATCCAATGACCGTCTAATATACCTCCAGCCACATAATTAATTGTTCTTTTCTGTCCGGTGAATGCCTAATGTTTGAGACCTTGGAGGAATTCAACACCTGTGACGACACGTGTTATCGAATTTCAACTATTATCATTTGGGGGGTTTTCAAGAGGGGGGATTGTGTTAGCCATGTTTTTAATCCAATTTTATATTTTTTGTTCTTTTAAACATATGTATTTGACATCTATTTGTACTGGCCTGCAGTAAAATTGATATCCAAGGACCATCTTATATACCTCCAGCCACATAATTATTTGTTCCTTTCTGTCCTGTGAATGCCTAATGTTTGGGGCCTGTCCTCCACTGGCCTGCAGTAAAATTGATATCCATTGATTGTCTAATATACCTCCATCCACATAATCACGTGATTATTTATGTATGATGAATGCATCATTTTTCGGGCCTGTAAATTAATCTAACTGGCCAATAGTAAAATTGTTATACGGTGACCGCCTAATGTACCTCCAGACACGTTATAAATTGTTCTTTTCTGTACAGTGAATTTATTATTTTTAGGGTCTGTAGTCCACTGGCCTGCAGTAAGATTGATATCCAATGACCGTCTAATATACCTCCAGCCACAACATAATTATTTGTTCTTTTCTGTCTGGTGAATGCCTAATGTTTGGGGCCTATAATCCACTGTTCTGTAGTAAAAGTGATATCCAATGACCGTCTAATATACCTCCAGCCACATAATTACTTGCTCTTTTCTGTCCAGTATATGCCTTATGTTTGGAGCTTGTACTCCAGTGGCCTACATTTAAATTTTTATCCATTGACCACATAATGTACTTTGAGCCACATAATCAAAATTTATTTTATATCAGGTGATGCTTAATTTTTAAGGACCGTACTCCTGTGGCCTAAAATAAAAAATTTCTAGCTGTAATACAATCTTATCTTGTAGTAATATATAACATATTCAATAACACAATGTGTTTGCTATAATATTGAATGGTATCTTGCAGCAATATACAATGCATTTAATAACATGGGTTAAATAATTGCATTATATTATTAAAATGTGTTTGCTATAACACTGAACAGTGTCTTCCAGTAATATACAATGTGTTCAATAACACGGGCAAATGCATTTGCTGTAACACTGAATGGTATATTGCAGTAATATGCAAAGTGCTCAATAATGCACTGAAATGCCCAATGATAAACTGTAAATATAAAATAGTTTTAAGGAAAAAAGGAGGCAATTCCTCAATATTTGCAGCACAATGTAAGTTATTAGGGTTCTGGCAATAAGCCTATAGAAACATAAAACAAAAAGGCTGGTTGTTCATACAGAAAAATATGGGTTCCCTGCAGTATTATGTAATGCCAAACCAGTAAGCTGTATGGAACTACTGAGACTCACTCTCTATACTAAGCTTTCCCTGATAAAGCTTTAAAATCTGCTCAATTATATCTCCAAATGCTCACCCTACAGTGCCCCTACAATGTCCCTCTAATGTTCCTAGTAACTGGCTTGTTTCTGTAATTGTTTTTTTGGAAGACACTGCCACAACACATCCTTTCACAAGCCTAACTGGGAACAGAATGACCTTCCTGCAGACTGACCCCTGGTTGGCTGATCAGGCTGTCTGTCTGTCAATCATGGCGAGTGTCATGTGATCATATATTTTCTTCCTTCCTCCTGTTTTCCCCGCCAATTTTCACAGTAAAATGGCTACAGGCCTTGTTTTTATGTCATTCGTCTGAAACTACTGTATTTAAAAATACTTAGTTTGGCAGATAGTTTTTGTGAAATTATACAAATCTGACTTGTTTAGAATGGATTTGCACATCTCTAGACTATACATTAGCAATGCATAGTCAAGTTTCACTCTGAACTGGATAGTTGCTTTAAGAAATTAGATTTCAAGCTTGGATTCATTTCTTTGTTTAAATTAAAAGATTAATACATTAAAAATATGGAAAAGCTGCTTCAAATCTAATTAAACTGATGAGTAGGCTATAAATTTATTTAGCAATATACCATACAGCAGACACATTAGCAGTATTTTATAGCACAGCAACGTGTGCTTTCTGATAATTACTGTATATCCTTGGGTTTTAGACCATTTCTAACACATATATTTTCCTTGATGTTATTGATTAATTTTTAGCTTAAATGATCACGGCTGGAATACATTTTTACTTTACTTTGCATGCAATTGATAACACTGCAACAGCAATACATTATAGATTATTTCTAAATATTATTTTCACAATCCAGAAAGAGGGGTATTGCTTCACTAGCTATTAATAAATATTAATTTACAAAATCTAGCCTACGATGAAAAGACTATAAACCAAATTTATTTAATGAATGTTTCATTTAAAAATATGAAGAAACAATTATGCCAAATTATACTTTCAAAAATGTTTATTATGTTTCTGCGATGTAAAAATTAGTTATCAAAACATCATCATCATATGCTTCCTATGAGTAATATAATTTATGTAATCTAATATAACGGAAGGTTTTCAAATATTTAGCTGAACAGGGAGTAATGAATATAGATAGGAAGAAGTTTAATTAGTTTCTTGAAAAGGAGTTCTCTTTGTGCTTAAGTGTGATGTATTGGCTTTTGTCACTTTGAATAAAAAAGGAGAATTATTCCATACTTGAATGCATTGTTTTCTTTGAAACAACTAGACTAAAATATTTTAGATTGCACTGTTAAAAATTCTGTATAACACTTGACGCATTAATTAATCATTTTTGTATGATACATTTTTGTCAAGTTTATAAAAATGTATCTTCGGAGTTAAATAGTAATAATTAGTAGTGTAGACAGATGGGTATGAATAAGAGGTTATTTTTTATTTTATTTTTTCAGAATATTGTTTCAGAGAAAAAAAAAATTCTGATTGCTAAATGAGTTCAACTAGAGAAAGTGTGGTTAGCCACAAAGGGTTGTTCTTAGCCCTCAAAAAAGAAAGCAGAATGTGCTCTCCACAGTAGATGACCAGAAGTTGTCCAGTTAGGATAATCCCTTTAACAATTTGACCTGAATAAAAAGGAAAATCTTCAAAAGCTATTATTTTTATCTGTTTGATATGGCAGCTTACAATTCAGCCTGCAGTCCAAAAATATGTCAATGAGCAAGACAGGTCATAAATACAGTATATAGAGAAATCTGTCGTATGTAGGGATTAGATAATTAATCCTATAGAATCAAAATCTGACCAAAATAAAATGTATTTGCCAGAATCAGAATTTCTTAAAAAAGGTAATAATAATTCTGGCTAATTGAGAGAGAGAGATTTTGAGACTTGCATAGTGCTTTAGATTCAAGTAGAATCCATTTATCCCCAAATCAAATTTTATGGTCAATCCAGACAAATTGGATCCAAATAGAAATTTAACACATTTGGTTATCTTTAGTAGCACATAGTTTTGTAGTAATATAGGGAAGGGCTTTAGAGTAGGTTTTATGTGTTTATGGTATTCCTCCTCTATCATGAATTTCGATCTTTGCTACTTAATATCCCTAGATTAAGGGAAAACAAACCTAGAAACTAGACAAATTAAATTTAAAGAGGAAATTCTCTTTTTCCCGCTGTTTGACTACATAAACATCCATGCCATTCTCAAGTTTAATGCCAATACACCCAAATGGGGCATCTTATAGCTTTTATATTTAATTATTTGTATTTATTTATTATCCAGACTGGACTGACAAATAAATAAAAGTTAAGTTATATTTCTATGGCTAATTATTTTCAGAATTCATTGAATCTAATAATTTATGGGAATTATATTATTATATTACAATAGCAAAAATATTAGATTGCTATGGCAGTTCATAAATAGGGATACTTTACATGGGAGAAAATATTCCCTTCATAATGTTTGGTAGTGACTTGATCGAAAAAGGAAATATGCAGGTCAGTTAAGGGTCAAATTTTATGGATCGACTTATTAGAAAAAATTGCATATGCAATTTCTCCTATGAATGCCCATCACGTGTTGATGCCAAAAAGCCGACTTTTAAGAATCATGAAGGATTACGGATCATTTTTCCATATCTTCTAAACTTTAAATGGATTGTATTATCAGAAAATGGCGTCCTGTTTCCTATTAAGCATTGACCTGGCCAGGCTACAGTATAATGCTTGAAAGTCAAGTCACTTTTTCTTCTGAGGGATACGGTCCTTATTCAGGGGTACGGTCCTTATTGTATAAAGTCTTTGTTTAGGTCAGTGGTTCTACATACAAAGTGAATCCAGTTTATAATACCCCCCTCCCTCCAGTGAAACTAGTGATTGCAGAAGAATTAAACTCAGTTTAGCACTATAGAATAAATTAAACATTTCTTACTAATTATTAGTTCAGCTTCTCTACATTTTCTTGAAATTTCTATACTTTATGATGACTTTAGATTATGTATAACAATAAGTATAATAACGTTATACAAGGCACTAGTTTAAAATAAGTATTTTCATTCATTAGCAAAATAAAAATAAATTAGCCTTTAGCAAGTTTTGACAGGGAGCACAGTTTAAGAGTAAAAGTCTTACTGAGCTTGTCAGAGCCTCTCATTCTGGTCAGTGGAAGAATTTTTCATGATTATGCTGTCATTCTGCTGGATGACACCATAATGTTAGGCATTGTCACTTTGGTTTTGTTATTGAACCTTTATACTTTGACAGGCATTTATCTGGGTGAGTTCCAGAAAAAAATAAATATATATTTTCTAAATGTGGCTTAAAAGAGAATAACAGATCATGAATGAAATGTGTGTGTCGTCTTATATTATCCAATTATAAGGGTTAGAGAAGAGGATACTGTGATCATTTGAGTATTATTTTGGGCTTTTCTGTTGAGGGACTTATATCCAAAAATGTTCTATCAAGGCTGTAAGAAAAGACAGTAAACATCCGGCCAGTAAAATTATATCATTATAATTACTAATTTGTTAAAATCAATTTGGATCTGATTGGTTTGAACTGACCCTGTGATTCAATTTTGGTATGAATAGATTGTATCTGAATCGAAAGTACTGTATTTTGAATGCCTGGAAAACTGTTTCATTCTTCCATTGTCTTTCTCTCTGATTCTAAAAAAATTAAAATAATTTATCTTGTCAAATTTTGATTGTAAAAAATGAATTTGCTCATTCCTATTTACTATGCTTTAGTGTATACTATATTAAAGAGCATTTTCATCAGGAGCCCACTCTATATATAGTTTATGTGGCATTAGGTTAGAGTTACCTATCACGCTACAAAAAAGTTGTGATATCTCTGTGAATTTTTTTAT
This sequence comes from Bufo gargarizans, assembly GCF_014858855.1. NCBI lineage: Eukaryota > Metazoa > Chordata > Amphibia > Anura > Bufonidae > Bufo > Bufo gargarizans. Next base: position 161,830,084 of record NC_058087.1, read on the forward strand.
AGGGAATGCATTAAGTAGCTTAAAATCTTTTCACCATCTCTGCAGTAGGCTAGACTTTGCCAGGACTATTTGATTGTTAGAGATAAAATTGCTGCCATGAATAGCAAGCAATTGGATTGAATCGCAAGGTGCTGGGATAGCTTTTTCAAAGCCACTTTCTCCACCAATGAGTAACCATATAGAAAATCTCAAATTAAGCAACAATGTATACAGAGATTAAATTGCTCCAGCAAAATCAAAGTTACACGCCTAACTACAGCAATTTTTAAGAGATTTTTAAGCTACTCAATGCATTTCCTATGGATAACACAGCAATTGTTTGCAGTATTTAGTAGGGTTGAGCGAATACCTGGAAGTTAGGGTTCGTTTATTTCGGCCGAACGTCGCCGCAAATTTCACCGAACTTGACCTGAACTTGACCCCAAACCCAATTGAAGTCAATGGGGACCCGACCTTTGGGGCACTAAAATGGCTCTAAAAAAGTCATAGAAAGGGTTAGAGGGCTGCAAAATGAAGCAAAATAGGGGTAAGAGGACAATTGCTCTGCAAATAAATGTGGATAGGGATTATCTTGAACAAGGAGGGGAGGTCAAAGTGGAGTAAGAGGTTGAGGAGGCGGTGGACGTGGCGGTGTAGGTGGAAGAGGTGGTGGAGGAGAAGGAGGTAACACTATTTTTGTATTTTTCTTTTTTTTTAAAAGCTTTATTGAGTATGTAAAATTTGTTACATATGATTCTGATCTTTAGGAAAGGAGGAGCAAGCCTCCAATGTACATACATTGTCTGGGTAACAATAGCAGGTAGAACATTCAAAAACATAACAACACAAAGGATGTATGTTAACATAGCAAATGTTAAACAGCATTTTAGTAGATGTTGTCCGTGGACTGAAAGGAGGTGAGAGGCCAAGGTCGGAGGTTTGTCTAAGGGGAGGGGGAGGAATAGAGGAGGCATTTTAATAAAAGCCTCTAAAGGATCTCCATTTCTCCCAAGTGGTTAGGAATTTGTGATGGGTCCTGTTTTCCCAGGCTGCAAGCTCTTCGATATAGAATCAACTTTATTAAACCAATGGTCTAGAGAGGGGAGATCCTTTTTTAGCCATTGTGTCGGGATCAAGATATTTTTCTTTTTTTTATAAATTTGGGAAGACCCCAAAACATTGGGAAATATAAAAAAGAAAACTTAAGCACGTAGACGACAGAACGTTCAGTGTTATTTTGTAGGCCCGAATAACGGTGTACGAATGGTGAGGCCAGAACAAGTAGAGACAGTAGTAGATTGGGTGGCTGACAGTGCATCCAGTTCCTTCACATTGTCTCCCACCCGGTCCCCTTCTGAAAGCGCAGAATTGGCACCTGCAGCCCATAGGCATCTGTCTTTCACCTCACCCCCTTGCAAATCAGCCAAGCAGTCTGAGCCCCAAGTCATGCAGCAGTCTCTTATGCTTTTTGATAACTCTGCTGGCAGGGTTTCCAAGGGCCGTCCACATAGCCCTACCCCAGAAGTGGAAGAGATTAAGTGCACTGATGCCCAACCACTTATGTTTCAGGATGTGGACATGGGAGGACCACCTCTGATGATGCCGAAACACAGGTGCCAACTGCTGCGACTTTCTGCAGTGTGCAGACCGGCAAGGAGGGCAGGGGTTAAGAGTGGGTGGAAGATGATGAGTTTCTAGACCCCACATGGAAGCGAGTGATGTGTGCAGTTCCGAGGAAGAGGTGATGGTCACACAGCACCAGCTGCACAGCAAAAGAGGGTGCAGTGTGCAAAAGCAGAGTGGCCATTCCCTAGCTACTGCCCACTGCACCCAGGGACTGAGGACACCAAAGCCAGCTCCAAGGAGTTCCCTGGCAAGGCAGTTCTTTAGACAATGTGCTGACAACAAAACGCAAGTGGTTTGCAATCAGAGCCTGAAGCGAGGCACAAATGTTTTAAACCTGAGCACCACCTGCATGACGAGGCATCTAAATGCAAAGCACGAGCTGCATTGAGTAAACACCTCAAAAACCACAAAAGATCTCAGGCTTCTCCTGGTCCCTCTTTTGCTGCAGTCTCCTCCCCCTCTGGAGTGTCAGTGGCACATGCCACCCCACAAACAGGATGTGGCAGCAATGCCACCACGTTCGTCACCATCACAAAGCATCTCCACAATGTCCAATAGAAGCGTTTAGCTGTCCATCTCCCAAACACTGGAGAGAAAGAGGAAGTACCCCCCTACCCACCCGCGAACCCTTGCCCTGAATACCAGCATTTCATAATTCCTCGCACTTGAAATGCTGTTATTCTGTCTGGTGGAGACTGAGACTTTTATAAACTTTATGGCGATGGCGATGGCTGTCCCCAGCCGCCACTACTTTTCTAGGCGAGCCATCCCCGCCCTACACAACCAAGTGACGGACAAAATTAGGTGTGCACTGAGCAATGCCATCTGTGACAAGGTCCACATAACCACTGATACGTGGACCAGTAAGCACGGGCAGGGACATTATATCTCCCTAACTGCACACTGGGTAAGTGGCAGCTGGCCCTGAGGCGGATAGCAGTTTGGTGCATGTCCTTCTGCCACCGAGGATTGCAGGACGTTTCTCTTTGCCTCTTGATGCCTCCTCCTCCTACTCCGCTTCCTCCTATACCGCCTCCTCATCTGGTCAGCGTGACACCTTCACCACCAACTTCAGCACAGTCAGTGGGAAACGGCAACAGGCTGTTTTGAAACTCAACTGTTTGGGGTAAAAAACCCACACCGCACAGGAGCTATGGACGGGCATGGAACAACAGACCGAAGAGTGGTTGGTGCCATGGAGCCTCAATCCTGGCCTGGTGGTGTGCGATAATGGGCGAAATCTCGTAGCAGCAATGGGCCTAGCCAGTTTGAGGCACATCCCTTTTCTGGCACATTTTCTGAATTTGGTGGTGCAGAGGTTTTTGAAAAATTACCCCAATATGTTGGAGCTGCTGCAGAAAGTGTGGTCAGTCTTTGAGCGCTTTCGGCGTTTTCACCCTGCTGCTGCTCGTCTGTCTGCTCTACAGCGTAACTTTGGCCTTCCTGCTCACCCCCTCATATGCGACGTGCTTACAAGTTGGAACTCCACCTTGCACATGCTGGGAAGATTGTGCGAGCAGAGCAGGCGACAGCAGAGTTTCAGCTGCAGCACGCACAGGTGAGCTACTCTGCAAAACAACACCACTTTACCACCAAGGAGTGGGCCTCCATGCGGGACGTGTGTGCTGTGTTGTGCTGCTTCGAGTACTCCACCAACATGGCCAGTGCCGATGACGCAGTCCTCAGCGTTACTATCCCACTTCTATGTCTCCTTTAAAAAGTGCTTTGGGCGATGATGGAAGAGGATTTAGCACAGGAGGAAGAGGAGAAGGAAGAGGGATCATTTACATGGTTATCGGGCCAATCATTCACAAGTGGCTTGGAGGGTGGGTTCCTGCACCAACAGAGGCCAGGTACACAATTGTCCAGCCACGAAACAGTTCTGAGGGATTAGGAGGAGGATGATGATGATGATGAGGAATCATGTTCACAGCAAGGTGGCACCCAAAGCAGCTCATGGGCATCACTGGAGCGTGGCTGGGGGATAAAGAGGACACAGGCAATACACCTCCCACAGAGGACAGCTTTTTTTGCCTCCGGGCAGCCTGGCACACATGAGCGACTACATGCTGCAGTGCCTGCTCAATGACCGCTGAGTTGTACACGTTCTAACCAGTGCTGATTACTGGGTGGCCACCCTGATGGATCTCTGCTACAAGGACAACGTGTCATCCTTAATTCCGTCACTGCAGCGTTATCGGAAGATGCACAAGTACAAGCACACGCTGGTGGACATGCTGCTGATGACATTCCCACCTGACATGGGGGGCTCAGTGGAAGCACTAGGCGAAGGCAGAGGAGGAGGAAAAAGTCACCAACGCAGCTGGGGCACCGCCAGCACCTCAGAAAGGAGGGTTAGCATGGACGAAATGTGGAAACGCTGTGTCAGCATGCCACAACAACCAGCATTACCAGCTGATATGAAATTTCAGCAACATGGTGGAACAGTACATGTGCACACACCTACACGTACTGACTGATGTGTCTGCCCTATTCAACTTTGGGGTCTCCAAATTGGGCACATGGCCCGAGCTTGGAGGTGCTGGCCTGCCTTGCGGCCAGTGTATTGTCCGAATGTGTGTTCAGCACAGCAGGGGGGGTGATCACAGACAAGGGCAGCCGCCCGTCCACAGCCAATGTGGACAAGCTCACGTTCATTAAAATGAACCAGGCATGGATCCCACGGGACTAAATTTCCCTGTCACGTATGCAGTGCAGGTGTACTTCACGCAATAAATGGGTATATGATGTGCTATATATTCATTTTTTAGAATATTCAGCATTTTTTCCATCTTTGCACATGATTCCTCCCTGCTTCTTGCTTGTGGGCGAATGAGTCATTCGCCCACAAGCAACTTAAGTAGGGAGGAATCATGACTTCAGATGGAAAAAAAATGATGAATATTCTAAAAAAGGAATATATAGCACTATATTCAATATAGTGCTATATATTAGTTTTTTAGAATATTCGTAAAAATTTTTTTTTTCATCTGAAGTGAACACATGATTCCTCCGTGCTTCTTGCTTGTGGGCCAATGGCGTCATTGGCCCACAAGCAAGAAGCAGGGAGGAATCATGTGTTCAGATGGAAAAAAATGACAAATATTCATCATTACGAATATATAGCATTATATTGTAAATATTCGTGAATTCTCGAAGTGCCGATATTTGAGATTAAAATTCGCTATTCAAATATTCATGCTCAACTCTACAGATGATATTTGAGATTAAAATGTGCAATTTGAATATTCACGCTCAACTCTACAGACGGATTAACTATATCAATTTCCCTGTCGCATATTCAGTGCAGGTGCACTTCATGCAATAAATAGGTATATGACGTGCACCTAACAGACAGATTAACTATATTATTTTCCCTGTTACGTATGCAGTGTAGGTGTACTTCATGCAATAAAGGGGTATATGACGTGCACCTACTGCAACTAACAGACGGATTAACTATTATATTTGTGTGTCAGGGGTGCAAAGTATAATGTTGCTTTGCACCCATAGAATTAACAGCCATATTTATGATTAGCTTTCTAGTTCGGGTTCACTCAACACTAGTGTTTAGGTTTGGCCCTAGCCTTATAGAGAGCAGCAACACAGTTGCTTCATTAAGACAAAACTTTATACCAGTTATATAAATGTGTTTTGCAGTCCGAAATTACGGATCTGCAAAATAAAGCCTATTCTATGATAGAAATACCTATTCTTGTCTGCAATTGCATGCTCTATCTTTTTTTTTTGCTGGGCCATGGAACTGAACTACGGATGCAGAGAGCACACGTGTGCTGTCCGTTGAAATGAATGGGGAACTGATGCGGACCCATAAATACGGCCATGAAAATGTACACTCATTCCCAATTATTGCCCTGTGTAATGGTGCCTCTGATCATCCAATGGACAAGCAAGCAAACTCGCTCATCGGGTGCAAGCATTGTAGATGTGGACACCAAAATGATTGTTTTGGTGCTGCAGATCGTATGGTAGTGAGCAAGCAGTTATTGGGAATTAATAGTTTGTTCCCGATAAAAACCTGCTACTGTAAGTCACCTCATGTAAAGGGGCCATGAGAAAGGTGTATTAAACAGCATCTGTAATCTACATGGTGATGAAGGGTGTGGGGGGAATAATCTAATAAAAACATGACAAGAGGAAAAGCATTTTTCTAAAATAAAAATCCAAGTGGCTAGAAACCCAAGCTTCTTATTCAGCAGATGTAACATTTTATTTATGATTACTAATTCTACCAAAAGTAATTTTATATAAAGGTATTTCTTTGAATTATAGGTCTTTGTAAATTTCACACAATACAGTATAATAAAATAATGCTTGTGATAGCAATGCCCTTTGTAAGCACATAAAAAGAAATATAGATATTTATGAACTGCAAATATAATAGAAAAGGCAGCGAGTACCACAACAGAATCAACAAAATGTTCATTGCTTATGTAGGTCATTTACATTATAACATTATCTCCAGGTAAAGGCAATATCACTGCGAATGCAGTACATTCATTAATAATGAATTTACACTTGATTAGCTATGTGGCTCACAATGGTTTTCCAATCATGACTGCAGAAAATCAGCAATGTTTTCACAGCAGGAAAGTTGTTGCATTAGTAAAAATGTAATGAATATTTTGTAAATATCAAGGAAACCAATACCGTGATTATTTTAATTAATTATGGAAGGACTGCTGCCAAGCCTGGGATACATTTGGAAAACTTGCTGATATTAGCATTGAAATTTAATTTGAATGGTTTTTATATTCCAGAGAAAGCAAACAAATTGAGCGACACTGACAGTTTAAGTGTCTTTTTCCTTTCTGTCTTGAGAAGTGAAAATTAAAAAAAAAAGGTTTAAATAACAGCGCCATGTCATTGTCTGCATTTCCAATATTAATATTAAAATAAATGTGATAGTACACTTCTAAACACAATTTTGAGACTCCTGAATATGAACCAAATGATAGTCGTAGCAGTAATTCACATGACCATATTTGTATAAAAAATAACTATCATTTAAATGATTTTACATAAATCAGTAATGCTTGTGAAAATAGGAAAGTGATCCTTACACATCCAATATATGCTATTAGAGTAAAATGCCTTTTTCTCCACTTATCAGGCTTCTCTCTTTCTCCCCCTGCCTCATACACTGATTACTCTGAGTGCACTCACACAAATGGTACATTGGAGTCTGTATACTGAAGGATCAGGTTACAGTTGCTGTCTGAAAATATCTGGACAGTGGAGAGGAGAAGAAGGGAGCAACTGCAGAGTGAGAAAAAGACATACCATAGATAGACAGAGATGCTATTTTCTCATACTAGTGTTGGATCACTGCTCAGTTCTCAGTACTGCTTTATAATGTCATCAATTCTACTGCAGGTGTAATACAGAGAGATCATTTCAGGATATAAGTCATATAATGCCAATTAGATAGACACTTTCATCTAAGTTTATATCCCTTATGGGTTGGCTCGCTTTGTTACAAAATTTTGACACATTCTTAATCCGCTTGCCTTTTCCAATAAGTCACGCTCCTTGTAGAAAAAGGTGCAAAAAATGTATAAAAAAATGAAAATAATAAAAAAAAAAAAGTTTGAATTCTGGCACAATAATAACTTAGCAAATCTCCACAATGTCTTCACTCTAGTATTTTCAACATTTAGAGTGAGTTTCTGTGATTATAAGTTAATTATAGTTAATTTTGTGTTTCAAATGAAAACAACCTCAGTAAGAAACCACATCAATGAAAAAAAATCTAGCCGAATTGTGGTAAAGTAAAAAGAATTGAACCACATATTTAAGTCTGTGCCTTTACTGTGCCATTTTGGTTTAAACTGAGGGTTAGATAAATCTCTGATGTGTTAAAGATACCAAAGTAAGTTTATATGGGGATGACATGTCCATTTTATGTTATATCCTTGTAAAGCACTTTCATAAAAGCAAAGTGTAAAAAGAAAATTGTTTTTTTTTTTTGCCTCCTGTGTACGAACTATAGAAATGAAAGTCAAACGTTAATAGCAAAGGGCAAAAACATATATATATATATATATATATATATATATATATACTGTTTTCAGGCATGGCTGTAATTGTATAAACCTTTGCATTTCCTCCATATATAATAACTAATGTGGAATAAAATTATACAATTTGACAACCAAGGTATTTGCTTTCATTAAGATTAGCAGATTTTATAATCTTTAGGATATCTCAAAGTCTGCTTTAGGCCACGTTTCTTTTTTTGTTTTTTGTTCTGCTTTTGTCCCATGTTTCCAGATGTTTCTTGTTATAGATGTGGTTAAGCAAATATAGTTTGATCCATAAAGCAAATAAGAAGAAATAGGCACGCAGTGATGGTTGCCTACCAGAATGGGATCGTGACAGATTAGGCTACTTTCACATTAGCGTTCGGGGCTCCGCTTGTGAGTTCAGTTTGAAGGCTCTCACAAGCGGCCCCGAACGGATCCGTCCAGCCCTAATGCATTCTGAGTGGATGCGGATCCGCTCAGAATTCATCAGTCTGGCACCGTCTGTCCTCCGCTCCGCTCAGCAGGCAGACACCCGAACACTGCTTACAGCATTCGGGTGTCCGCCTGGCCGTGCGGAGGCGTGCGGATCCATCCAGACTTACAATGTAAGTCAATGGGGACGGATCCGTTTGAAGTTGACACAATATGGCTCAATTTTCAAACAGATCCGTCCCCCATTGACTTTCAATGTAAAGTCTGGACAGATCCGTCTGAAGCTACTTTCACACTTAGAATTTTTTCTAAAATATAATGCAGACGGATCCGTTCTGAACGGATCCCATCGTCTGCATTATATGAGCGGATCCGTCTGGGCAGACCCCAGACGGATCCGCTCTGAACGCAAGTGTGAAAGTAGCCTAAGTTTGCTTTGGGGCTCTCCTTCAAAGCCTATTCCCCTAATCCAGAAAATGGTTACCAGAATTCAATACATTAAGTGCCCTTGATACTGCACAATGTTTGGGGCAGATTATCGCTAAAGAGCATTCGTATAAACGCTCATTAGTGATAATCTGCTTCTGTGAAGGTGACTCCAATGAATAGATGAACAAAATAAATGTTCTTTCATCTTGTAATATGATTGTTATTGCAGACACCTACATCATCGCTTTACAATTATTCTGTACGGGGACGACTGATGGCTTCCCCATACTGTGAAGATTTCTGCCAGTAAATTCAGCAGGCTCCTCCACTGACGAGGAAGCGATTGTCACTAATATAAAAAAATAAAAATAAATCTTTATATCCTGAAGTTTTCAGACTGGTCACTAAGCAGAGACTTCTTCTTCTGAGAATATCACTTGTCAACAGTCATCTCATTATCATCAGAGGCAGGATTACCAATAAATTTAAAATAGATAGATAGCTAGAACACAGGATCCACAATTCAAAATACGTAATGGCCTCAGCTTACTGACTTCCCCTCCTTGTACAGTGATCTCTGCACAGATCTCCAGGCTATTAAGCTTATGGCCCATAAGAATGCTATAAAGCATATCTCTAGCTGCTGTTAAGCACAGCTCAGGCAATAAGACTGCCCCCATAATCTGACAATAGAATATAAAGATCAACAATTTAAAAAAAAAAACATTAGAAAAAAATATCTATCTATCTATCCCTTAGAGATCAGCAAATTTATTTAAGTCCTATTCATCTAAATCGACCATGACAATTGATACAGATACGGATCATTTCTACCCCAATCAAAAGTACTTTAAATACCTGGAAACTCTCTCTCGCAAGTAAAATTATTATTTGCAATTTTACAATTTGCTTATCTCTATTATCTATATACTCTATATACCGATTATATTAATGTTGGCTGGCAGACCTTGGCGGGACATAGGGGTGCCCAAAGCATTGTGTTTGGATGGTTCAGGTGGGATAGCTGTGGGCTAAAATAGCATTCAGAATACAGCTCTCTAAAGTGTATGACCAGTCTATATCATGATGTTTTATCAGGGCTGCAGCAAAATTTTGTAAATTATCCTGTTATCACTGTGCAGAAAACAAATATTTTATTGGTATTAAATTCTTCTACCTCTGTATATTAGCCAATTTATAGTGAAAAAGTAGATACTCACTGGTTTGCATAGCTTCCTAAGATACATGCCATATTTCAATTCTAAGCAGGTTTTGAGAAGGCAGCGTTCCTCTGTCATCCTCTGACAGTTATAGACTAGCACTGCACCTTACAAGAGATTAAGGTTTGCACAGACACTCTGTTTCGCAGTCATCGCCTTTCAACATTCCAACATTTATTACCAGACTGCCAGAGATTAATATCTTTAATTCAGATATTAACGTTACCTTTTCTGACCAGCAAGTCCTCGGTTTGTGAAACAACATGTTCTTAATCATTAGTAAATTTTTATTCTAACACAGTAGAACCTGTCAGAAAATCTGCAATGCAAACTAAGCCAATGGTCTTACAAAAAAAGCAAAAAAACAATCCTGTCTTTTTTTTTTTTTTTCTAAAGAAAACTCTCATGTTTATGGGAAGAGAGCTCTGAAATATGTGCTATGTAATATACCAATTGCACTATTTTAAGTTCGGAAGGATTGTATACACTCGCCTAAAGAATTATTAGGAACACCTGTTCTATTTCTCATTAATGTGATTATCTAGTCAACCAATCAAATGGCAGTTGCTTCAATGCATGTAGGGTTGTGGTCCTGGTCAAGACAATCTCCTGAACTCCAAACTGAATGTCAGAATGGGAAAGAAAGGTGATTTAAGCAATTTTGAGCGTGACATGGTTGTTGGTGCCAGACGGGCCGGTCTGAGTATTTCACAATCTGCTCAGTTACTGGGATTTTCACGCACAACCATTTCTAGGGTTTACAAAGAATGGCGTGAAAATGGAAAAACATCCAGTATGCAGCAGTCCTGTGGGTGAAAATGCCTTGTTGATGCTAGAGGTCAGAGGAGAATGGGCCGACTGATTGAAGCTGATAGAAGAGCAACGCTGACTGAAATAACAACTCGTTACAACCGAGGTATGCAGCAAAGCATTTGTGAAGCCACAACATGCACAACCTTGAGGCGGATGGGCTACAACAGCAGGAGACCCCACCGGGTACCACTCATCTCCACTACAAATAGGAAAAAGAGGCTACAATTTGCACAGGCTCAACAAAATTGGACTGTTGAAGACTAGAAAAATGTTGCCTGGTCTGATGAGTCTCAATTTCTGTTGAGACATTCAAATGGTAGAGTCTGAATTTGGCGTAAACAGAATGAGAACATGTATCCATCATGTCTTGTTATCACTGTGCAGGCTGGTGGTGGTGGTGTAATGGTGTGGGAGATGTTTTATGGGCACACATTAGGCCCCTTAGTGCCAATTGGCCATCGTTTAAATGCCACGGGCTACCTGAGCATTGTTTCTGACCATGTCCATCCCTTCATGACCACCATATACCCATCCTCTGATGGCTATTTCCAGCAGGATAATGCACCATGTCACAAAGCTCGAATCATTTCAAATTGGTTTCTTGAACATGACAATGAGTACTAAAATGGCCCCCACAGTCACCAGATCTCAACCCAATAGAGCATCTTTGGGATGTGGTGGAACGGGAGCTTCGTGCCCTGGATGTGCATCATGGCTCATGCCACATGGTGGTCCAGGTTGTTTCTACTAGATTATGTGTTTAGTACTGGGTCCTGCCTGGTGAGTGTGTTTGGGCCTATGCACATTACCAGGATCCTGTGGTAGCAGCATGGACGGCTTGAGTTCCTGTTGCAGCTGTGTCAGGTAGGTGTCCATGTTGGTCCTGTCTGCAGTGGTGTTTTCTGCCACTGGACACTTACCTGTCATGTTGTCCACTGCTGGCTGCTTTCTTCCCCTTTGTTGCTAGGCCTGTTGGAGACTCTGGTCCCTCCGTGTTTTGGAGGAATCAGTTGTCTTCACCTTCTGACACTATAGTGCAGTGACCGATATGGTCTGTAGGGCTCAGGTTCAAGAGTATGAGCCCTCCTACCATCGAGGGCTGCTCATACAGTCAGGAGGTCAGGGATAGGTTGAGGGAAGCCTAGGTGGTGACCTGCTCCCTTTTTCCTTGCATCCAGGCTTAGTATCTTTCCATTTTATCAACTATATATGGTGGGAGGTTTTCCCCTTCTCCCCACCGTGACAATTGGTGACTATTGCTAAACACTGCAATAAATAACAATGTAACACACATAAACAATTTATTACAATTGATTTACAATACGATTTATTGACAGCGTTGTCCCATTTTTTTAATGCCAAATATACAATATAGTCTTCTCATTCTTTATGTTCATTGATTTGTGTGGGCTGTATAGTGACAACAGTAAGCATATCTTCTGAAAGGATGATTAATAAACATTTCTTCCAAGTCTTACATTTCTTTCAAACTGTAAAACTTAAAGGAAAACTCCAATAAAAAAAAAAAAAATAAGCCCCTGACTAAACTACATTGGAAAGCTTTTGTCCTCCTTGTCTTCACTGTTATAGTACAGTTTCCACATTGCATCAGCCAATGGTATTTCCGTGTCACAATTTTTCTCATGCGCCAGAAAATGTGCAGACCACAGTGTAATAACCTTCATTTTCAAATGAGTAGATTTAAAAATATATTAACAATTAATTCTCATTCCAGAAAGCATGTTTATACCGCTTTAAGAACATAGCTTCATTAGGAGCTATCCACAGAATATTCTATAAATGTTTGACAAGTCGAGGGACCATTGGTGAAGCCCCCAAAAATCGGTGTCCCATGTTACGCATGGCACCTTAGAACCTGGATAAAATGGGAAGGACAAGCAGGGAAAAGTCAGATGTCCATTATATAGGGACTTAGCGAAAGGAAAATTGACTTTCTAAAATCTGTGTTAGATGAACCTGCTGATTTTAGCAGGATGTGATTACCAGAATCAAGACTTACTTTCTCTCTCTATCAGCCTAGAGGAGAATGACATTTTATTGGTGGGCTGGAAGAACAGCTATCTGTAGTGTTTGGCCAACCTACAATTATACCAGCACTATAGATAAGATGTCCAAAGATGTGAAAAAGTAGCTTATACTCACTTTGCCTATCCCAGGCCACTGGTGTTTTAATGGTGTCTGGCCAGACCAGCCTTGAGTGGCATTCCCAGTCATTTCCTGTCATGTTGGGATATCAGCAAGAAGTGGAGTGCAGTGGGGACCAAGGCACCATCAGGATGGAAGCAATGGGGGTCGTGAGTATAATATATATAGCATATATTCATTTTTTTTGTAACCATTTGCAGGCCAGAAGACATCTTTTTTCATTGGGTGGGGATATCCCTTTAATGCCTCTCCCCCTCTGGTAACCAGGCTTTTCGGTGAATTAGGAACAACATCCCTATTCACATTACCACTGGGATTCCAACCTGGAACACTTACGGCGTATCCTCTAACAATAAAATATATTTATACAGCTCACATTTGTAAAGGAAAAAATAAAATGATTCTGTATGATAATCCTTGTTTTTCTCACAATTGCTCTTTCCCTCATAACTTGATAGTATTTCCACCCTCTGGGGTATCATTATGATGCAAGCTATTTCACTTAACAGGATGATGATGACTGTTTGCATTTTTAGGCATGAACATTAATTTCCTAAATAAAAATCACATTTTTCTCCAATTCACGTGAGCCGATTGTCCTTATGACTGTTTGTTATCATTAATCTCCCCTTGTACACAGGCCTTTATACTAACCTAATATAATAATTCATTGGCTTCGTGAGGGCTTTTATTCACAGAAAGCAAAGATAAGAAATTGCTGCGTCTTCCAAATGTCTGCTGAGGAGACATGATAGTAACTTAGAAGGCTGAGGTCATTCCAGGACAAGGACTGTGGTGTGGGATTGGATGCAATCTGGAACAGCTCCCACGTTCATACACTGCTTTATCTAGTTTACATGCATACCGTATACCATTGTGCTGATTATATATAATCACGGTGAATGGTGCAGATACAAGCACACTAACAGTATACAGATCTGCTTTTATAATGCGTTGGACAGTTCGTCTATATTTAATCAGTCCCTATGGCACTTATTCCCCATCCCTCACAGGAATAAACTATTCTTGCTTCAAACAATTGTTACAGTTTGAATCCAATTGACTCTAGACAAAAGTATGGAGATAATCAGCATATTAAAGCCAACAGTGTAACCATATGTTAATTATGTAAATGATTCATTTTAATCAGGCAGACCCATGTAAAGAGTTACCAGGAATGCAAATGTATTGAGTTATTAAAAATCTCATTATTATTCCCCTTAGTTCCATGCTTGAATCTATCCATCCAAACAGATAAATTAATAGTTAGATGAAAGATGAAAGAGCTGGAGGGGAAGTCTGTGGGAAACCATCTGTCTTTCTTTGTAGCCCTTCAAGGCCTGTACAATTCTGGAAAGAATACATGTAAATAGGGCTTAGACCAGAGACAACGGACGGGCATCAATATGAAAATCATAACCTGTAGTCAAAGTTTCTGGAAAAGCTGTTTCAGCACTTCCTACTATCAGGCTTTTATGGCTCACATTTTTGCTAATAAAAGCACCCTGTCATTTTAGCTCTAATGTCTCTGCTTTATTTATTCTGGCATTTGGATTCCTGGAGCGTCTAAGAGATGAGCTTGTGTAATCCCGGGCTTCTTCTTTATTTGTTTTCCAATTCTCATTTATTGCCATTTACCAACCTTGTTACACTTTTAGCACCTATAAAAAGAAGTTAGCACCCAGTTCAGGTGGCTCAGCAATGCCGGTCTGGACAGAAAAGCTATGCCAAGGTGCCTACATATTATAACAACACATAGTAGATCAATGCTTTTCAATAGGTTGGTATTAGAGAAGAGCAAATCTATTCTGTAGAATGAAAAATGCACCAACATTTTTCCAAACATTTGGACTCTTTTAAATCAAATGTTTCAAAATGTTACTTTGCGGGCATTCAAAGTACTTTGATTCCAGTAGAATGTTATGGCCAATTCAGACAAATTGGACCTAAAAAGAAATGTAAGAAATTTGCTCATCTCTAGTTGGTATCTGTTTTAAAGCACTGGGATATAATTTGCAGTATTGCCTATAATCCCCCAAATTCAAAAAAGTGTCATGGTCACTGTCAAGGTTAAATATATCATAATTTTAACCTTTAACATTCTTGAGAAGCCCAGTTGCTTGGGGAGTAGTCATGGTCCAGGATGACCCCATTTCTCTTCTCAATGGCTGAAAAGTTTTTATTAGTGATAAGCAAAGTATTAAAAAATTTGATTCTGCTCCTTTGCCAAATTTTACCCCAAAAATGTGCTTCATAACGAATTACTTTGTCACAAAGTGATTTCTATGTAAGTAGTGTGTTCAATTACAGGGAGTGGCATTGTTCCCCTCAGATGCCACATTCATAGCTGATCACGGCATCTGACAGCAATAATATAGTGTAACATTTTTAAAAAATCATAAAATTTTGATTGAAAATATGGTGCAAAATTTTGTGCAGCCCATGATGACATCATCACGTCGGCTGATTGGTAACGTCATATGTAACTGCTCACAGCATTTCGTGACAGATTTTCAATCAAAATGGCGACGGCCGGGTCTTTGCGCTCAAACAGATATGATAAGTATCATTTCTTAGTTTTTTTTTTTACCCCATTTCAGGTAAAATCAATTAGTTACCATGATGCACAAGAAAAAATCTAATCAAATTTTCCCTGAAATTCGGATGGAATTCCACCTCGTGGAGTTCGATTTGCTCAATACTAGTTCTCATCCTGAACCAGACTTATTAGTTGATATTTGCCTCTGCTTACTTTATATTAAAAAATGTACTACTACCATTGAGTTTTTAATAACTGAATCCAGAGACTAGTTATTTTTTTTCTAAGCTGTCATTATCGTCTGATAGATCTTTTTGTTCTGTTTTCTGTACATGTTTACGGGGGTGGCCATTTCGCCTGAACTTTATAGCAGTCACATAGGCCATAGGGATCTGGAATCTTGAGATGATGCAGTGGCTTCTATGAGAGAATGTAGTGGGCATGCTCTGTGATCTGTTCAACGCTCATTTCGCAGCTCCATAATATCAGCCATATGTGAAGATTTCAAGTTTTTCTCATCTCTTGCCTAAATCTAAATCAAACCATTACGTCTAAGAATACTAGATACTTTTAGAAGAAACAAGAACAACTTAGAAACAATGTGGAAAATTAGAATGTAAAATATGTAGTTTATTTTATTCAGTCAAATAATGCCAATGGGATGACTTGTTTTCTAATTAATCTAAGCAATTATTTGACCAGTGACTATATAAACAGCCCTGGCGCATCACCAAGTAAATAAGATGAAAATGAGTATACACACTGTATGACATTCATATCACTGGTAGAGATAAGCAAGTAAATGTTTGCTGACTCAAATACACATCCTGATAGGCTGCTATCCCATTGGAAATAGGCAATGTCATTTATAGCACAATATTACAACTTTTAACCTTTGTCCCTATGTAGCTCCATTCAGGGAAAGATTACTATAGAGAAAACTATCAATTCTACATATTTATTAATTGACACTTGTGCCAAACTAGCATACAATGCAACAGTAACAATGTAACAAAGAGGCAGCCACATTGACTAACATGATAGAAAAGAAAGTGTGGGGTCATTATATTAAGAACCTGAAGGGGGCGCACTATCAACACCGTCTGAATCTCCTTTCTCTCCTGTTAGTAATTATCAGAAGTGCTGCCATTAGCTGTTGTTGTTCCCATAAGTGCCTGAAAGGTTTCATAGTCTTAAGTGCATACTTGTGAATCACTTTGAGTTCCAGCATTCTGTGCTGATCAATTTGAGATTCAAATCTGCAAATCCACTGTGCAGACATACTGTTAAATGAGAACATTTGAGGTGCCTTAAGCCACATGTAGGGGGAGCTCATGAGATTACTGCATACTGCGTTGTTATTAAATTTGATAATCAACATGCCATGTATTGCTAACCTTTACCTGATGATGGCTGCAGGCAATCAAGTCAACATTTAATTCTCTTTTAATGAAATGAAATTAAGCCCTTAAGGACTGGCTCAATTTTTATTTTTATGTCTTAGTTTTTTCCCCCTACCTTCCAAATTACCATTTTCCATCGCGTTGTTCACCGTGCATGATAAGCAACTTTATATTTTAATAGTTTGGACATTTTCAGATGTGGCAATACCAATGGTGTTTTTTTTTATTATATATTTTTATGTGTAAAATTCGGAAAGGGGGAGATTTGTACTTTTAATATTTCATTTTTTTTTTTATATTTGTAAAAACTTTTCACTTTTTTTACAGTACTTTTTAGTTCTCTTAGGGGACTTGCTCCACAGAATATTATTGGATTTTCACTGGCTGCCTCAGGCTTGGCTTCATGGGCAGCGCACTATAACCAGCCATTGAGCTTTCACAAGGCGGCAGGCTTTCATCGCAAAGTGATCGGAGCTACCTTCCACCTGTCTAACCCCACAGATGTCATGGTCGCTATTAACTGATCTGAGGGGTCAACTGACTGGGATTGGAAGAACGTATGACATTCAGCGGCTCACCCCTGTTGCGTATGGGTAGGTGCTCACCCTCAGGTCCTACCCTCAGGACCCAGAAGAAATAATGGAGAATAAGAGAAATGAGGGGGCACACTCAAGAGGGATCACTGGATAAAGTGTAGATAATTGTGTTTATTAATATTTTAAGAACATACCCTTAAAAACATTAAAACATACATAAAACAAAAACAAAAAGTGCAAGATTTCACTAGTAGTAATAATCTCAGTGAGAGTTCTTTCCACTGAGGTGTAGGAATCTCAGTGAGAGTCATCTCCATTCCCGGTCACTGCCGGTGGGTGTCAGCTGTATTACACAGCCAGCACCTGCCATTTATGGAGCAAGCTCAGAATGTAAGCCAGCTCCATACTTAATTTAATGCTTATAACACACAGTTACATTATATACAGTATAGGTTTAAGGGGTTAAACAGCATCTATCAACAGGATTAACTCCATTTAACCAGTCACACTGTCTGGTAGTGTTGATCTTGCTACTTAAAATTATATCTGACTTGTGAAAATCAGTTGCAGCATTCCCGAGAAACAAGACCTTTATTCTTTATGCAAATGAGAGCTTTAGTGCACGGTGGGCTGCACTGGAACGCTAGGGTCCATGGGGGCATTCAACCTCACTCCTTGGATCACTGAAGCCTTATTTGCATAAGGAATACACTGTAAGCAATTCTCCCAAGAAAATTTTAACCAGTAGCATCAATGCTTGGTTTAATATGGTCGATCCTGCCGACAAGTGCTAAAAAATATAGAAAAAAAAAAAGATCAGCATAGAATTTTGGATCAATTCAGAGGAGGAAAAAAAAAGATCTGGGTTTCAATACCAGACAGTTACTTATTAAAACATTATATGAGAGAATTGATACAGAAGCTAGTAAAGAAACTGCATTGACCCTGCTCTCCACTAGGAGGCATTAGGTAAGCCTTCTATTGTGTAGTTGTACAGGGAATTACCATTATACATGTTGTACAATTTCATTTTTCTCCAATTTCAGGTAATTGATGAAATATACAGCATCTGCCTTTTTTGACACTCAGAGTCAATTTTTTAGTGTATGAAATCATAGTAACGTATGCTTTACCCATAATTGATATACATGCACTAAAGGACAGTCCATCTATCAAACACATTCCGATAAAGCAACAGGCGGGGAGCCTATTTTTACTCTGAGGTTCTGCCAGTGAGAAAATTAACTGATTCTTAATATGAGCTTTGAGAAATTTATTGCTTAAATAAATTATCTACTATTCAAATAGTCAAAGATTTTCTTTTGTCAAAATAATACTTTAATTAACCTCATAGACCTGCGATAGATACACTTGAAGAAATGAATGTTGTAGGTCACTAATACTTTTATTTCAATACTTTGCATCAGTGTTGAAACAAGAATTCATTAACTTCTAGGAAATATGGCTGTGTAAATTTAGTTTAGGCTTAAAAAAAAAACTCCCCACGGGTGTGCAGCTGCTATGTAACATAAAGTAGGAAGGATTTTATATACCAGCAACAGCAAAAAAAGAAAAAAAAAATATCAAGAAAAACTGATATAAAACATTAATAAAATGAGCCATTATGCATGGGATCTCAGAATAAATCCTTTCTATATATGTCTTTCTATGGTGTCAATCCCCAAAAAATGTGTCACAAAATCAACTGTTCATTTTTATGCATGTATATCACACATCAAGATTGAAATGATGCAAGTCTCGATATGGCAGTCACTTTTACTGCTGTTATTAGAACATGCAGTACCATATTTCTAGTACATTGCATTTAAAGGGGTTATCCCATGACTAGTGTAAAAATGAAAATCTGATAGTCCATGACAGTCTCTTTCTAAGAAAGCCAAAACCAGCCCTGTACCTCACATGGATCTAGAAATTTCCCCATTCATTGCTCTGCTAGATATTTATAAAGCTGACAGCTCAAGGGCATGTCTTTTTTGCTGCAGCTCTGGGGGCGTGTTTCAGCTCTCCCTATCATAGCTCAGGGGGCGTGTTTATGCTCTCCCTATCACAGCTCAGGGGGCGTGTCTATTCTGTTACAGCTCTCTCCCTATCACAGCTCAAAATACAGTTGGAGGATGAAACTGAGCATGTGCAGCCATCTCAGTGAGCAAGTCCTGATAAGTCCTGATCTTATGGAAACAAAAGTCTCCAACTCCCCGCCAATTCAGAGAGGATTTAGTGGTCCCTTGGTCTTTGTTTATAAATGACCAGAGCATTGCATCACCACCTAGCACAGGCCATGATGTTGTTTGTTTGCTTTTGTTTCCAACATTTGTTGTTGTTTTCCTTTATTTTTATAGTTGGTTAGCTGCTGGTTAGAATAATACATGTAAATGGTGCTTAGTAAAATAGTCCGCACAAGTTATGAAGCCCATGCAGGGCATGAAGCAGATTGTAGTCTGTTTTATTAGTTAGGAATCACAAATGTGGATGATGCTACAGATTCTAGGCCTTGTTCCCAGCAGAACACATCTACTGCATGTATGTATAGACTAATAGCATGTGTATAGGTAGATAGATAGATAGATAGATAGATACTAGATAGATAGATAGATAGATAGATAGATAGATAGATACTAGATAGATAGATAGACTGGTAGATAAATATGTAAATAGATATTACAGATAGATAGATTGATAGATAGATAGATAGATAGATAGATAGATAGATAGATAGTAGACAGATAGTAGATATATAGTTAGCAGATAGAGAGATGTATAGAACATGTAAAAACCAAATAAAAACGGTCAAACTAGAGACCAAGAGATTAATTGCCAAAGAGAGTAAAACTAACCCTAAAATGTTCTTCAATTATATAAATGCTAAAAAGTATAAATCTGAAGGTCGGCCCTTTAAAGAGCAATGAGGGGGGAGTCGCAGAGAGCGACGAGGAGAAAGCAAAGCTGTTAAATATTTTTTTCTCCAATGTATTCACTGAGGAAAATAAACTGTCAGATGACATGCAGAATGTAAAAATATATTCCCCATTAAAAGTGTCCTGTCTGACCCAGGAAGAAGTACAACAGCGACTTAAAAATATTAAAATAGACAAATCGCCAGGACCGGATGGCATACACCCCCGTATCCTAAGGGTATTAAGTAATGTCATAGCCAGACCCTTATTTCTGATATTTGCAGATTCTATACTGACAGGGAATGTCCCACAGGATTGGCGCATGGCAAATGTGGTGCCAATATTCAAAAAGGGGCCAAAAACAGAGCCTGGAAACTATAGGCCGGTAAGTTTAACATCTGTTGTGGGTAAACAGTTTGAAGGTTTTCTGAGAGATGCTATCTTAGAGCATCTCAACGGAAATAAGCAAATAACGCCATATCAGCATGGCTTCGTGAGGGATCGGTCATGCCAAACTAATTTAATCAGTTTCTATGAGGAGGTAAGTTCTAGACTTGACAGCGGTGAATCAATGGATGTCGTGTATCTGGACTTCTCCAAAGCATTTGACACTGTACCACATAAAAGGTTAGTATATAAAATGAGAATGCTCGGACTGGGAGAAAACGTCTGTAAGTGGGTAAGTAACTGGCTCAATGATAGAAAACAGAGGGTGGTTATTAATGGTAAATACTCAGATTGGGTCACTGTCACTAGTGGGGTACCTCAGGGGTCAGTATTGGGCCCTATTCTCTTCAATATATTTATTAATGATCTTTTAGAAGGCTTGCATAGTAAAGCATCAATTTCCGCAGATGACACTAAACTGTATAAAGTAATTAACACTGAAGAGGACAGTATACTACTACAGAGCGATCTGGATAGATTGCAGGCTTGGGCAGATAAGTGGCAGATGAGGTTTAACACTGACAAATGTAATGGTATACACATGGGAAGGAATAATGCAAGTCACCCGTACATACAAAATGGTAAAACACTCGGTAACACTGACATGGAAAAGGATCTAGGAATTTTAATAAACAGCAAACTAAGCTGCAAAAACCAGTGTCAGGCAGCTGCTGCCAAGGCCAACAAGATAATGGGTTGCATCAGAAGGGGCATAAATGCCCGTGATAAGAACATAGTCCTACCACTTTACAAATCGCTAGTCAGACCACACATGGAGTACTGTGTACAGTTCTGGGCTCCTGTAAACAAGGCAGACATAGCAGGGCTGGAGAAGGTCCAGAGGAGGGCAACTAAGGTAATAACTGGAATGGGCAACTACAGTACCCTGAAAGATTATCAAAAATAGGGTTATTCACTTTAGAATATTTACTATGTAAATAGATATATAGATACTAGATAAATAGATAGATAGATAGATAGATAGATAGAAAGATAGATAATAGATCCTACTACTTTTATCTACTGGGAAAAAGTTCTTAAGCCAAAGCATTTAGATTTAATTGAAATGATGAAAAATGGCCATTTCCCTGGACCTTGCCAACACAGACGATTTATGCTGCTCATTTAACTTCTCACTGGAATCTACCGGGGGTGCAGTTTGGGAGAAAGGTTAAAGGCAAAGTAACTGAGACTTTTCATCGCTCAAGTCCACATCATTTATTGCATTAGGGGATTGCTGCTTCAATTCTTCTCTGATGACTAAGATGGAGAGGTATACTTTATAGAATTAGATTACATATACTGACGGCACTTCATGATACGCTCTCCGTGGCCTAAGGCAGCCAGGCCAGGGTAAATGAAGTCCAGCTCTGTGTCCATTGTTTTCTCATTAATAGTAATTCTCCTACATCTTGTTCTTGTGATGACATTTCAACCTTTCCCCGAGCACCCATCCAGCTCATCCTGGTACTGAGGGCTTTAGTTTCTGCCCCGAGGTGCCTCTTCTTTTTACTTAGTATCTCTAATAGCTTCACAATCTTGTATCAGGATCTCTCCAGGACACAATAAGAACCATGGAAGATGAACAAGCTACTGTAACATCCCTTAACAATAAATGCAGGTGCCCAGAAGTAGTAAGAAGAAGAAAATCTGTCGTCAGGCGAATCAGCTGGTTGGCTTAAAGGGGGAACAGTGACCTGAAAACCAGCCGTGAACATAAAGCAACATTGTCATCTGGTGATACGTGCCGGCCTCGATTCTAAATGTAACCTAAGTAAAAGTGATCTGTGAATGATTTGTGTTTAAATTGTTTGCCTCCTTTGAAATGTGAAGTGCTATGTGCTGTAATATTAAATGACAGCTACTAAAACACAGAACGAGTCTAAACAAAATGACAAAGTGCATTACATAAAGATGGTGTGATACAGATGTAGGCGCTGCACTATAGCACTTTGCAAGATGTGGCAAATGACAATTCTGGTGGAGACATTGCCGCACAAGGTAACGTACGATACACCTCGATGTAAGCTGTATTTACACAGCACCTGTCACCATGAAAATGCTGAGCAGCCTGGCAGCATGTTATACAGCAGACCACGTTGATCATATATATATATAGTTTTACAGGAATATTCAGTATAACTTGTCTTTTTTTCATTTTAAGGGAATCTGTCACCGGTGATCTCTCTATCACAGACACATAGCTGTGGTTCACCTGATTAAAATGCAGTTTTTTTAAGTTGTTCCGAGGCTCCGTTCCTGATACTTTTTGCTAATAGGAAAATGAGGTCTTTAGTGCAATAAGGGTATCACCATTGCTCTCATTGCATCCAAGCCATGGCCAGCCCTTCCCCCGCTGCTTTGATTGACAGGGCCAGGCAGTTCCAATGCAGATCAGTGGTGTCTGACTCTTGCCCCCCCCCCCCCCAGCAATCAGTATGCCAAGCACAGCACCATACATTGTATAGTGGTTGTACTGTATGAAATCGAGCTGCATATCTGCCATGTGACTAATGGGGCCTTGGCATCGGTAATCAATTTAGTAAAACCCCTTTAAAACTTTGTCTCTTTCTATGCTTCTATAAGTCCAAAGGGTCCTGCTCTGTAATTGACAGTTATATCTATATGAACACTGTATTGTAAGGGTACTTGTAAGTGCTAACTGGTTCTGGCCCCTTTAATTCTGTCCTCTTTTATATTATGTTTAATACATGTTATAAAGTTTTTCTTATAATCTAGCGGGTAAGAGAGTGTTCTCAGAGACATGCATGATGCACACTGGAGGAGACGCTGAAGGGAATAACTGTGGTCTGCACTAACAAGGCAGACTTCATTCTAGGTAGCAGGTAAGTATTGATTTACCTATCTCTTGTGCTCTTTGGGGTGTCGTCCATGTGCTACAACATGGTGACTGGAGTACCACCCCATATTGCATGGCCAGTGATAATTATTTACTTTTAACTATTCTGTATGTAATTTGTCTGTTTTATCTTATGTTTAATCACATTTAGTAAATATATTTATTCACTTAGCCCGCATACACTTATCCATTCTCAAATCTTTTGAATTCACGTTACGTTACAAACATTTTCTGTCACTAACTAGACCTCCCATTGGACTCCTAGGCATAGAATGAGCAAGTATTTAAGTAAATTAAATCACACATTTTATTGAATCTTTTTTTCCGAAAAACTATATATCTACTCAGCTCCTCCTGCTCTATAACATGGTGCTGAAAGATTGCACTACATTATAGTTCCTGTCTATTCTATGTCTCTGCAGGGTATATCTCACATTACCTTGTGCAACAATGTCTTGGCTTGCCATGGTGATAGGTTCTCTTAAGGGAATCTATCAGATTCAAAATGGTTGACCCTCCAAACTACAGAAAGTGGTGTATAATGTAAATGACATTGAGATTGAGTATGTAAGTTGTGCCTGCATACTTAGTTGCATTCTAACGCTATGTTCCTGCAAACCAGCAGTAAACTTAATTAAGAGGACTTCCAAGCTCCCTCACATAATAGAGAGACATCTAGGAAGAGTCCTCTCGATGCTTTTTTTCTGCCAGGTTGCAGTAGAACAGCATCGGATTGTAAGAGATTATAATTTACATAATTGGACTATACAATCCTTACTGTAGATTGGAGTGTGTTTCGGAGCTGACAGATTCCCTCCAGTCACATAGACGTAGAAGCATCTTGGGTATGAGAGCCACCCCACATCTGGTATAGGCTCATAGACACATTGGCCCAACCATTCGAATTTCTTCCCCTGGGAGTTGTGAACCATTCCAGAACTTTAAAGGCCCCTTTACACTGCTCAATTGAGCAGACAATTGTCGGGAAGGAAGCGTTCATCAGTGAAGGAGACTGCTGCATTGACATATAATGCCATCCCTCGTACTCATATAGAATCATTGTTTGCCAGCAGCAGAGTGTGTTTAGACAGCACAATCTGCTTCTGGCAAATTATTTTGGTGTCCACCCTATTGGTTCTATTACCTGGTGAACATGCGTTTCGTCTGTTCATTGGTTATTTGACGGCACATTTACACAGATTATCGCTATTGAGTGTTGGTATAATAATATGCCAGAACATCGGGCAGTCTAAAGGGGGCTTGAAACTCTGCATAAGTACAGCAAGGTTAACATGCAAAGGGAGAGGATCACATGGATTGGAAAAGTAATAATGAATAGTGATGGGCAATTTGCATTTTTGCCATGGGCCTCCATTTCTATCAATGTGAAATAGATAAGAAGAGAAACAGCTCTAGATAAATGCGGATCCTTGAGAGGCACTGGAACCCCTGTGTACCCCACCCTTAAGTGACAAAGGCAAATGTTTACACAAATTGTCAATGCCCCTTTCAAGCCCAATAGACACGTTTGCCTTATAGGTATGCTTGTTCTGCCAATGGCAATGCCTTGGGTGCTATTTTAAAACATCATATGGGTTACTCTCAAAAACTGCAAATTTTTGCACAGTACCATTGAAATATGTTTTTGTATCTACCCATCTTAATTGAAAATCCTGGGCAAAATCCCACACTCACATGAAGGATCTTCAATCATGATGGCCTCGATGGCAATTAAATGGATGAAGGGAGTTCGATTTTTTTCCCCCCATTTCAAGGAAAATTGATTTGTTATTACGAAGCACAAGGAAACTCAGCTTTGGATTGAAGTCCACTTCGGATACTTCGATTAGCTCAACACTAATATTGTTGTCTCATCTGTAGTCAATTTGGCTGAACATTATAGGATGTATAAGTTGTGTCAGTAATAACACCATAAGTGGTATGAGACAAAGTAAGGCTACTTTCACACTAGCATTTTTTGCGGATCCGTCATGGATCTGAAAAAATGGTTCCACTACAATAATACAACCGCATGCATCCGTCATGAACAGATCTGGCTGTATTAAGTCTTCTATAGCCATGACAGATGCATCTTGAACACCATTGAAAGTCAATAGGGGATGGATCAGTTTTCTATTGGGTCAGATTGTGTCAGAGAAAACTGATCCGTCCCCATTGACTTACATTGTGTGCCAGGACGGATCCGTCTTGCTCCGCACCACATCGCTGACAAAAAAACGCTGCAGGCAGCGTTTTGGTGTCGGCCTCCAGAGCAGAATGGTGACTGAATGGAGGCAAACTGATGCATTCTGAGCGGATCCTTTTCCATTCAGAATGCATTAGAGCAAAACTGATCCGTTTTGAACCGCTTGTGAGAGCCCTGAACTGATCTCACAAATGGAAAGCCAAAACGCCAGTGTGAAAGTAGCTGGCTCTAGAAACTTGTATGAATTGGGCATGCATTCTGGTCAATGTTTTCATTTCTTTTTGTTATTGCCAAAAATTTGCAATAATTTTTTTTTGTATTATTATAGAAAACACCAGGTTTCTATTTTTCGATCTAGAATCAACTCCAAAAAGTTTATTTTAATCTGGGACATCAAGGTTAACACTTTCTATGGGCCTTCTGGTACTGCTTAATTGGATTTGTTACTCAACCCACATCAAAACAGAACTACTATTATAATCCAAACCAGTATCATCTGCTGTGTCTACGGGAAGAGGCTGATGACTGAACACATAGAAATAGATATTGTATCAATAAATGTAAGTCTCAGCATAATCATTGTTGTCTGTAGTAAATTTTAACCATCTGGCAAAGTAATAATCCTCACATAAAATCAGCTTTAGAACGAGAGTTTCAAAGTGAACTGTATGTTAATAACACAAAGGAAGATTTTCATCTTCTCATTGTCACAATTACAAGGGTCATAATGTTATAATTCAATAAAAAGTGTAAAACCTGCACCGATGGCCCCATTCACATGACCATTGGGCTGTCCTTCCTGTGTTGCGGACTGCAAACCGTGGGTCCGCAAAACATGGGCACTGGCCATGTGAACACCGCATTACGGTGTGGACCCATTGACTTCAATGAGATGCGGTAAAAGATAGGACATGTTCTATGTTTTGCAGAGAGGTGGCACGGACCCGGAAAAACACGGAAGGGCTTCCATGGGCTTCCAGGTCTGTACTTCAGCGCTGCAAAAGATTGGACATGTTCTAGATTTTACTGCATCTTGCGGATGGTGGACCCATTGAACTAAATGAGTCCGCACAGCGATACAGAGTACACATGGCCGGTCCACGACACAGGCATAACGGCACCACTGTCAGGTGAATGGGACCTTCTCAGGAGGATATAAAACACCAGAAACTATCTGCAATCAAATGTAGGATCCACAACAGCAATGTTGGTTCCATTTTCAAATGGCTCCTAAAAAATTCTGACCAAACTAATTGTTTTGTAATTGGATTTGTCTGGTTTCTGTTGGGTCCTGATATGTTTATACACTGTGATATTCATGTTGTAAAAAATACTGATAACACATTTTTTAAATCATATTCTGGCTGCAACGCCTCGGCCCTCTCCCAAAGGAACTACAGATCTGAACTCTACACAGTATAGGGCATAAGTATCTGATCAACCCCAGATGTTCACAAGAATGTTGGTACCATGTTTCCTAATGCATAACTGTCATTGCCTTCAATTCTGTTAGCAAAGGCCACAGTGGACGGACCACCCCAGAAGATTATCACCTATCCTGTGAATAGGGATACCTTGTTTTTTAGGGAAACCAATTTAATGTGCCTGTAATGTATGGTGTGTTTTTGTAGTTGTTTCATAGATGAACTCATCTCCCTTTATAACTTTTTGCTACGATTTTAGAGCCAAGATATCCAAGATATCATACCCCAAAAATAATTATGTGGACCACAAAATGGTGATTTCTTAATAATATATATGTCTATATATATATATATATATATATATATATATATATATAATATTTTTTTAATTTTTATTTCAACTGTATTTTGTATTGTATTGCAGGGAATGAAATAGTAGCCAAATTCCAGCATTAAATGCAACATTTGGTTAAGAAACGGATGCAGAATTTAAGCTTTTTATCCACAGTGAACAGACCTGGCACCCATTGTATGTACAGAATTTTCTGTTGGGTAAAATATATTGCATGTGTTATATTACTGCTTTTTTATATGAATAGAATCTTGATATCTCTAATGGCGTACAGGGGTAGAAAACACATGGATATGCTCCTAAGAAGGCAATATAGCAAGCTGTCTTAATAGAAGACACAGCCTCTGAAGTGTAAAGCATTAATACAGGCCTCTGCTTTGATAAACATGTGACATAATGATTTTTTAATCCAGTGTGTATTTTACAGAGATATGCCTCCATATTACTTAGGCATGAAATGGAAAGAAGGCGTTTTAACAGCCCAGAGCAGTGAAGCACTGAATTCTATACAATTAGAAGTTACATGTTTCTGATGTTCAAACAGAATACATTAAGTACATTAATGAAAACAAAGAAGGCATAAGCATCCATTTAATTACACCCTGTACATTTCACTTTATGAGATATTAGGCATTTTTGTGTCATATCTCAACTCCCCTCCTTGATTTCAACAAATCACTGGTCATGAAATTACTAAAACTGCGCCTGAAGTTAATTAAAAAATGCAATGTATAACCCCTGTCTTTATTATGGAAATTGCCCAATTTAGTACACAGTAGCAATAGCAACAATTCTCCACATTTTATGCTTCACATGTGTTATGCAATTCAATATATCACATGTGAAATAGAGTCTTATAAGCTATATAGCTGGTCAGCGACGTGCCCCCTGGTACTTTGGCTTTACATGAGTGCAAAGTTCTGGTGAAAGACTTTGACCAGCACCTTAGCATTACTTCGTAGGACTCTTAAAGGAGTCATCTCATGAAGACAAACTCTTCTTCAAAGACAGGCATATCATTGATGAGCTCCTGGAACCTCCTGTGGTCATCTCTATCGCTGAGAGATGAAGTTGTTTGATCATGTAATTCCCCTGCCTACTACTTATGAAATCTAGCAAACCGCCAATATGTTGTGAAATATTCTTCTTTATTTCAACGCGTTTCGGCATGTAGCCTTTATCATCCATTGATAAAGGCTATATGCCGAAACACATTGAAATAAAGAAGAACAATATTTCGCAACATATTGACGGTTTGCTGGATTTTTTCACTGGTCTACATGGAACGCCACTCCTTTCCGTTGCAACACCAGGTAATTTGGATTTGATTTAATCTACTGCCTATGAAAGGCATACCGTGCTAGACCTTTAAATGAATGGTTGACCATGTAATACAGAGACAGGACAGATTCATTGACTGGGAGTTGCTATTATAGCCTCTCTAGTCTGGAGCACAGAGGGATTTCTAAGATGGAGGCATCTCTTTATCACACCTATTAGAACAGGCTAAGGTTCTTATTGATGAGGCAACCATTTAAATGGGGGTGCTCCTAAGTGGTAAAGAATAAAGCAGGCGGCACTCACCACTCTTCGTATCCAAAACAAGCTCTTTAGTCCTCCATAGAGATCAAGAAACATTAGGCTGGGGCAGAGAGCTCACACACAAGATAAAAGCACCGACGGCCGTTTCACGCTCGCACGCTTCCTCGGGCCACTGTCGTCATCATGCACATGCGTGCCATATTTATGCATCACCACAAGAGGTCGCCATAGAGATCCCTGGCGTTACCTCCAAAAGGACATTTATTAAAATCAACGTAAACAAATAACCACATATATAAATTGGTAACACTTATACACTATAAGAATACGCTTAGATCATTTTTATTATTTAGCCCTAAGGGGCCCATAGCTCTGGACCACATAATCCACCTTGCTTCTCTTTGTAGCACGAGGCGATGTCTATCGCCCCCTTGTGGTGGGTTCAGTACCATCTCAATACTGCAAACTGCAAAACTTAGGGATCTTGGGTCCCACTGTGTTCATCTCTCACATGTTCAATCAATCTGGGACACCCTTTTCCTGACTTTATTGAGTTAATGTGCTCCCTGAACCTCTCATACATGCATCTTATTGTTTTGCCAATGTAAAAGCGTCCACATTGACACATTACCAGATATACAAAAAATTTGCTCCTACATGTAATTAAGCTGGTTACCTTATGGTGGATCCCTCCAGAATTAAGAACTTTACTCTGAGAGTTATACCTTCAAAATGAACAATTACCACACCTGAAGTTATACCCTTAGGTCTACTGACCTGCAACCAGTAACAAATCTTGTTTTCTGTACAGCGACTCCTCGCCAGTCTGTCCCTGATGGTATGACTTCTCCTATTCTGCTATCATTTTTCAAGATGTCCCAGTTGTTACATATTGACCTCCATATGTTCGCTGCCATGGGACTAAATTTAAATGAAAAGCCAAATCTTTTTTGGTTAGTGATGTTATTCTTTGTTTTTCTACTTTTTTTTACCTCCTAACTATTCTCTTTGGGATATGTTATCCACCTTTTTCATGGCTGTAGAGAGGAGCCTTTCGGGATAACCCCTAGCAAGGAGACATTGTGTTAATTCTAAGGCCTGTATTTTATACCCCTCTTCAGTACTGTTGATCCTTTTTAGCCTGGTAAATTGTCCATAAGGGACTGATTCCTTAACATTCTGGGTATGAAAGCTTCTATTGTGCAGCAAGGAGTTGGTCACCGTGGGTTTACGGTAACCCCTCGTGACCAACTCATCAGCATTCACCACCAGAGCCACAAAAAAAATTCTAGGGTAGTATCTCCATAATTCAAGGTGAATCCCATATTCATGTCATTAACCTCATTAAGATGTGCTACAAACTCTAGACATTGGGTTTTAGTACCCGACCAAACAATAAAGATGTCATCCACAGATGTTAAAAATAACTGAGTACAATGTAGGTAGGGATTGCTAGTGGAAAATATGTATCTTTCTTCAAACCTGGACAGGTAGATGTTAGCAAAGATACCAGAGTACCCATGGCAGTACCATGCATTTGTCTGTATCCATTGGTCCCCAAACTTAAATACATTATTGTTTAAAACAAAATCTAACGCTTCTCTAATTAATTCACAATAAAGACCACTCTTGCTCATTTTGCCTAGGACCTCCATCACAGCTGCCCACTCTATGTGGTATGTGGGTATACAGACTTTCAACATCCAAAGACACCAGACTGAAACCCTGCTGGAAATGGAAATCTCCCACAGCCAGGAGGAAGTCATTTGTGGCAAGTAAATAGGCGGGAGCACTCCTCAAAAGTGGTCTCAATAGCCAATCCACATATTTAGATTTATCACACCTATTAGAACAGGCTCAGGTTCTTATTTTAATGGGGGTGCATTTTACATAGAGGTTTAAGGGGGTTTCCAGGACAGAAATATACATTACCTATCCTTGGAATAGGTCGCCAATATCAGATCTGCAGGGATACGATTCCCTGCATCCTTGCTAATTATCTGTTTAAAGAGTTCTGAGCTGAGCTGCTGATAGGACTCGTGAACAATACATTTGATTGCACAAGTTGTGGAAAAGGCAGAAGAACTCAACAAAGGGCAGAAGCCCCTTCAAACAGCCGATCAATGGGGGTTCTGGAAGATGGACCTCCACCGATCAGATATTGATGACGTATTCTAAGCATACATCTTCGATATTTAACCCTTGGAAAACTCTTTTAATAAGCTCATATGCACTGAGGAGAATATTTCATTGGTTGTCAATGTCATCATTGTAGTGAAGTACAGAGCAAGACTTTAATGTATGTTTTTCACTAGGCATCATTTCTTATGTGTCTGGAGTCCCAGATTTTGAGACTAATTTATTTCTACCTCTATTATAATTCTGTGGTTTATTTCTTTGATTAACAGACTGGAACCTTTAGAAAAATGGTGGTCTCGCTTAGAGGAACTTGAAATACTATAGACTCTGTCATTAGAAAGAACTATGTTCTACTCTAAAACACTGAGGTTTTCAGAGAAATGTCCACTGGGCAGCTCTCCTCTGGCTTCTCTCCGCCTGACTCTGCTTGATTATCAGGTCTCTCACTATTTATGTATAAGAAGGGTCCTGTCAATCAAGCTAAGCCAGGCAGTGGGTGCTTCTCCATGAACCCAGCTCATTGTAGAACTATATTTTCTCTGAAAACCTACAGCGTTTCAGAGTAAAACATAGTTTTTTGTAATGAGGCAGCCTGTCGTTATTTCATACTGCCTGCTGTTAGGGCCGCACAATTCTATTGACAGGCTCCCTTAAACAGAATTTTCACTTCCATCATTATAAATGTGACAACTCTATTTGGAAACATTGTGTATATATATACTGTATAAATTAAAAAGATGGAAGAAATATGTTGCAAGCCTGTGAGCACGCAGTCCTGTTTCGCCACTATATCTAGATGTGTTGTGCTTATTATGACAAGATGTTCCTACTTTTCTCCATGAACCCCTAATTTGTGAAGTGGAAGGTTGCTGCTATCCTCTTTCTATATACCTTAAAAGGCTATATAAATAAAAGAAGATGACAGGACTGTTACTGACAATGACAGCATTGAAGGCATAAACATCCAATTCACATTCAGAAAACCTATGATCAATAGATTTCCGGATTCCCTGGGATCACTTTGCCGATAAGGATTCCCAGTACAAACTGGATATGTCCTATAAGCCAATAGAACCATTACATTTGGCAACATTAACGGGAGTCTTTATAGGGGTTTTGGCACTTCAGCAAATAGCATTTATTATGCAGAGAAAGTTTCCATGGTTACGACCACCCTGCACTACAGAAAAAAGCACCAGCCTAAATGAGCTGCCGCAGTCCCGACCACCAGAGGGGCTGGCATTTCCTCTTATAGTGTGCAAGCACAACCACTGCTGCTGGATTACAGGGTGGTTGTAAACATGGAAACGAGCCATGTATAATGTGATGGAAAAATGAACCAAGCCATGAAAGGCGGCAACATAGACAATCACAATACAGTAGTAAGTGCCTTGTATTAACTTTTCTACATGATAAATGTCACTTGCTGAAGTGACAAAACCCCTTTAAGACTGCCCCTGGTCAACTATCAGTGACTGAGAGCTATGTACATATGTATACACACTTCAGCACTCATGTACACAAACTTATTTTCGGTTTGCATTTTTTACGGATCAAATGCGGACCCATTCATTTCTATGGGGCCGCAAAAAAAGAAGTGGACAGCACACGAATGTTATATGTGTGCTGTCCACATCCATTTATCATGTAGAGAAAGCTAATACAAGGCACTTACTAATGTATTGTTACTGTCTATTAGAGTTGAGCGAACACCTGGATGTTCGGGTTCGAGAAGTTCGGCCGAACATCCCAGAAATGTTCGGGTTCGGGATCCGAACCCGATCCGAACTTCGTCCCGAACCCGAACCCCATTGAAGTCAATAGGGACCCGAACTTTTCGGCACTAAAACGGCTGTAAAACAGCCCAGGAAAGGGCTAGAGGGCTGCAAAAGGCAGCAACATGTAGGTAAATCCCCTGCAAACAAATGTGGATAGGGAAATTAATTAAAATAAAAATTAAATAAATAAAAATTAACCAAAATCAATTGGAGAGAGGTTCCATAGCAGAGAATCTGGCTTCCCGTCACCCACCACTGGAACAGTCCATTCTCAGATATTTAGGCCCCGGCACCCAGGCAGAGGAGAGAGGTCCCATAACAGACAATCTGGCTTCATGTCAGCAGAGAATCAGTCTTCATGTCATAGCAGAGAATCAGGCTTCACGTCACCCACCACTGTAAGAGTCCATTTTCATAAATTTAGGCCCAGCACCCAGGCAGAGGAGAGAGGTCCCGTAACAGAGGATCTGGCTTCATGTCAGCAGAGAATCAGTCTGCATGTCATAGCAGAGAATCAGGCTTCACGTCAGCCACCACTGCAACAGTCCATTGTCATAAATTTAGGCCCAGCACCCAGGAAGAGGAGAGAGGTCCCGTAACAGAGGATCTGGCTTCATGTCAGCAGAGAATCAGTCTGCATGTCATAGCAGAGAATCAGGCTTCACGTCAGCCACCACTGCAACAGTCCATTGTCATAAATTTAGGCCCAGCACCCAGGCAGAGGAGAGAGGTCCCGTAACAGACAATCTGGCTTCATGTCAGCAGAGAATTAGTCTGCATGTCATAGCAGAGAATGAGGCTTCACGTCAGCCACCACTGCAACAGTCCATTGGCATATATTTAGGCCTAGCACACAGGCAGAGGAGAGAGGTCCCGTAACAGACAATCTGGCTTCATGTCAGCAGAGAATCAGTCTGCATGTCATAGCAGAGAATGAGGCTTCATGTCACCCACCACTGCAACAGTCCATTGGCATATATTTAGGCCTAGCACACAGGCAGAACAGAGAGGTCCCGTAACAGACAATCTGGCTTCATGACAGCAGAGAATCAGTCTGCATGTCATAGCAGAGAATGAGGCTTCACGTCACCCACCACTGCAACAGTCCATTGGCATATATTTAGGCCTAGCACACAGGCAGAGCAGAGAGGTCCCGTAACAGACGATCTGGCTTCATGTCAGCAGAGAATCAGTCTGCATGTCATAGCAGAGAATGAGGCTTCACGTCACCCACCACTGCAACAGTCCATTGGCATATATTTAGGCCTAGCACACAGGCAGAGCAGAGAGGTCCCGTAACAGACGATCTGGCTTCATGTCAGCAGAGAATCAGTCTGCATGTCATAGCAGAGAATGAGGCTTCACGTCACCCACCACTGCAACAGTCCATTGGCATATATTTAGGCCTAGCACACAGGCAGAGCAGAGAGGTCCCGTAACAGACAATCTGGCTTCATGTCAGCAGAGAATCAGTCTGCATGTCATAGCAGAGAATGAGGCTTCACGTCACCCACCACTGCAACAGTCCATTGGCATATATTTAGGCCTAGCACACAGGCAGAGCAGAGAGGTCCCGTAACAGACGATCTGGCTTCATGTCAGCAGAGAATCAGTCTGCATGTCATAGCAGAGAATGAGGCTTCACGTCACCCACCACTGCAACAGTCCATTGGCATATATTTAGGCCTAGCACACAGGCAGAGCAGAGAGGTCCCGTAACAGACAATCTGGCTTCATGACAGCAGAGAATCAGTCTGCATGTCATAGCAGAGAATGAGGCTTCACGTCACCCACCACTGCAACAGTCCATTGGCATATATTTAGGCCTAGCACACAGGCAGAGCAGAGAGGTCCCGTAACAGACAATCTGGCTTCATGTCAGCAGAGAATCAGTCTGCATGTCATAGCAGAGAATGAGGCTTCACGTCACCCACCACTGCAACAGTCCATTGGCATATATTTAGGCCTAGCACACAGGCAGAGCAGAGAGGTCCCGTAACAGACAATCTGGCTTCATGACAGCAGAGAATCAGTCTGCATGTCATAGCAGAGAATGAGGCTTCACGTCACCCACCACTGCAACAGTCCATTGGCATATATTTAGGCCTAGCACACAGGCAGAGCAGAGAGGTCCCGTAACAGACAATCTGGCTTCATGTCAGCAGAGAATCAGTCTGCATGTCATAGCAGAGAATGAGGCTTCACGTCACCCACCACTGCAACAGTCCATTGGCATATATTTAGGCCTAGCACACAGGCAGAGCAGAGAGGTCCCGTAACAGACGATCTGGCTTCATGTCAGCAGAGAATCAGTCTGCATGTCATAGCAGAGAATGAGGCTTCACGTCACCCACCACTGCAACAGTCCATTGGCATATATTTAGGCCTAGCACACAGGCAGAGCAGAGAGGTCCCGTAACAGACAATCTGGCTTCATGTCAGCAGAGAATTAGTCTGCATGTCATAGCAGAGAATCAGGCTTCATGTCAGCCACCACTGCAACAGTCCATTGGCATATATTTAGGCCTAGCACACAGGCAGAGGAGAGGTTCATTCAACTTTGGGTAGCCTCGCAATATAATGGTAAAATGAAAATAAAAATAGGATTGAATGAGGAAGTGCCCTGGAGTCCAATAATATATGGTTATGGGGAGGTAGTTAATGTCTAATCTGGACAAGGGACGGACAGGTCCTGTGGGATCCATGCCTGGTTCATTTTTATGAACGTCAGCTTGTCCACATTGGCTGTAGACAGGCGGCTGCGTTTGTCTGTAATGACGCCCCCTGCCGTGCTGAATACACGTTCAGACAAAACGCTGGCTGCCGGGCAGGCCAGCACCTCCAAGGCATAAAAGGCTAGCTCTGGCCACGTGGACAATTTAGAGACCCAGAAGTTGAATGGGGCCGAACCATCAGTCAGTACGTGGAGGGGTGTGCACACGTACTGTTCCACCATGTTAGTGAAATGTTGCCTCCTGCTAACACGTTGCGTATCAGGTGGTGGTGCAGTTAGCTGTGGCGTGTTGACAAAAGTTTTCCACATCTCTGCCATGCTAACCCTGCCCTCAGAGGAGCTGGCCGTGACACAGCTGCCTTGGCGACCTCTTGCTCCTCCTCTGCCTTGGCCTTGGGCTTCCACTTGTTCCCCTGTGACATTTGGGAATGCTCTCAGTAGCGCGTCTACCAACGTGCGCTTGTACTCGCGCATCTTCCTATCACGCTCCAGTGCAGGAAGTAAGGTGGGCACATTGTCTTTGTAGCGTGGATCCAGCAGGGTGGCAACCCAGTAGTCCGCACACGTTAAAATGTGGGCAACTCTGCTGTCGTTGCGCAGGCACTGCAGCATGTAGTCGCTCATGTGTGCCAGGCTGCCCAGGGGTAAGGACAAGCTGTCCTCTGTGGGAGGCGTATCGTCATCGTCCTGCCTTTCCCCCCAGCCACGCACCAGTGATGGACCCGAGCTGCGTTGGGTGCCACCCCGCTGTGACCATGCTTCATCCTCATCCTCCTCCACCTCCTCCTCATCCTCGTCCTCCTCGTCCTCCAGTAGTGGGCCCTGGCTGGCCACATTTGTACCTGGCCTCTGCTGTTGCCAAAAACCTCCCTCTGAGTCACTTCGAAGAGACTGGCCTGAAAGTGCTAAAAATGACCCCTCTTCCTCCTCCTCCTCCTCCTCCTCCTGGGCCACCTCCTCTTCCATCATCGCCCTAAGTGTTTTCTCAAGGAGACATAGAAGTGGTATTGTAACGCTGATAACGGTGTCATCGCCACTGGCCATGTTGGTGGAGTACTCGAAACAGCGCAACAGGGCACACAGGTCTCGCATGGAGGCCCAGTCATTGGTGGTGAAGTGGTGCTGTTCTGTAGTGCGACTGACCCGTGCGTGCTGCAGCTGAAACTCCACTATGGCCTGCTGCTGCTCGCACAGTCTGTCCAGCATGTGCAAGGTGGAGTTCCACCTGGTGGGCACGTCGCATATGAGGCGGTGAGCGGGAAGGCCGAAGTTACGCTGTAGCGCAGACAGGCGAGCAGCAGCAGGATGTGAACGCCGGAAGCGCGAACAGACGGCCCGCACTTTATGCAGCAGCTCTGACATGTCGGGGTAGTTGTGAATGAACTTCTGCACCACCAAATTCAGCACATGCGCCAAGCAAGGGATGTGCGTCAAATTGGCTAGTCCCAGAGCTGCAACGAGATTTCGCCCATTATCACACACCACCAGGCCGGGCTTGAGGCTCACCGGCAGCAACCACTCGTCGGTCTGTTGTTCAATACCCCGCCACAACTCCTGTGCGGTGTGGGGCCTGTCCCCCAAACATATGAGTTTCAGAATGGCCTGCTGACGTTTACCCCGGGCTGTGCTGAAGTTGGTGGTGAAGATGTGTGGCTGACTGGATGAGCAGGTGGAAGAAGAGGAGGAGGAAGCCGAGAAGGAGGAGGTGGCAACAGGAGGCAAAGAATGTTGCCCTGCGATCCTTGGCGGCGGAAGGACGTGCGCCAAACAGCTCTCCGCCTGGGGCCCAGCTGCCACTACATTTACCCAGTGTGCAGTTAGGGAGATATAGCGTCCCTGGCCGTGCTTACTGGTCCACGTATCTGTGGTTAGGTGGACCTTGCCACAGATGGCGTTGTGCAGTGCACACTTGATTTTATCGGATACTTGGTTGTGCAGGGAAGGCACGGCTCTCTTGGAGAAGTAGTGCCGGCTGAGAACAACATACTGTGGGACAGCAAGCGACATGAGCTGTTTGAAGCTGTCTGTGTCCACCAGCCTAAATGACACTATTTCATAGGCCAGTAGTTTAGAAATGCTGGC
The DNA here is from genome assembly GCF_014858855.1 of Bufo gargarizans. NCBI lineage: Eukaryota > Metazoa > Chordata > Amphibia > Anura > Bufonidae > Bufo > Bufo gargarizans. The sequence goes on from NC_058087.1 coordinate 161,867,753, forward strand.
ATTCAGGGCCAGGGATCGAGGGTGGCTAGGTGGGAATTTACGCTTTCTATCAAATGTTTGTGAGATGGAGAGCTGAACGCTGGCGTGTGACATGGTTGAGACGCTTGGTGACGGAGGTGGTGGTGGTGGTGTTGGTGGTACATCCCCTGTTTGCTGGGCGGCAGGTGCCAACGTTCCTCCAGAGGCGGAGGAAGAGGCCGAGGCGGCAGCAGCAGAATAGGCCGAGGCGGCAGCAGCAGAAGAGGTAGCAGGGGGAGCCTGAGTGACTTCCTTGGTTTTAAGGTGTTTACTCCACTGCAGTTCATGCTTTGCATGCAGGTGCCTGGTCATGCAGGTTGTGCTCAGGTTCAGAACGTTAATGCCTCGCTTCAGGCTCTGATGGCACAGCGTGCAAACCACTCGGGTCTTGTCGTCAGCACATTGTTTGAAGAAGTGCCATGCCAGGGAACTCCTTGAAGCTGCCTTTGGGGTGCTCGGTCCCGGATGGCGGCGGTCAGTAGCAGGCGGAGTCTCTTGGCGGCGGGTGTTCTGCTTTTGCCCACTGCTCCCTCTTTTGCTACGCTGTTGGCTCGGTCTCACCACTGCCTCTTCCTCCGAACTGTGAAAGTCAGTGGCACGACCTTCATTCCATGTGGGGTCTAGGACCTCATCGTCCCCTGCATCGTCTTCCACCCAGTCTTGATCCCTGACCTCCTGTTCAGTCTGCACACTGCAGAAAGACGCAGCAGTTGGCACCTGTGTTTCGTCATCATCAGAGACATGCTGAGGTGGTATTCCCATGTCCTCATCATCAGGAAACATAAGTGGTTGTGCGTCAGTGCATTCTATGTCTTTCACCGCTGGGGAAGGGCTAGGTGGATGCCCTTGGGAAACCCTGCCAGCGGAGTCTTCAAACAGCATAAGAGACTGCTGCATAACTTGAGGCTGAGACAGTTTCCCTGGTATGCATGGGGGTGATGTGACAGACTGATGGGGTTGGTTTTCAGGCGCCATCTGTGCGCTTTCTGCAGAAGACTGGGTGGGAGATAATGTGAACGTGCTGGATCCACTGTCGGCCACCCAATTGACTAATGCCTGTACCTGCTCAGGCCTTACCATCCTTAGAACGGCATTGGGCCCCACCATATATCGCTGTAAATTCTGGCGGCTACTGGGACCTGAGGTAGTTGGTACACTAGGACGTGTGGATGTGGCAGAACGGCCACGTCCTCTCCCAGCTCCAGAGGGTCCACTAACACCACCACGACCATGTCCACGTCCGCGTCCCTTACTAGATGTTTTTCTCATTGTTATGGTTCACCACAACAACAAATATATTATTTGGCCCAATGTATTGTATTCAAATTCAGCGGGATATAAATTTGAGGCCTAGTATTTAGGCGCTGGGTGACCGGTATGGATTTAGTGACAGAATTAGACTTGGAAATGCACAGAAGCGTGTGTGTGTGAAGTTATTCTGAATGACCCAATGTGCACCTTGAATATTATATACCCTTTTAGGGATAGATTTCAAATAGCTCTGATATAGCAGAAACCACTAAATTATGAAATTGTTAAATTGGGAATTGTATTTAAACCCAGAACAAAAAATGTGCTTTGACGGACACTAAATAACTTTCCCAGCCACAACAGGACAGCGTTAACGAGAGATTTAGCAGGATATAAATTTGAGGCCTAGTATTTAGGCGCTGGGTGACAGGTATGGGTTTAGTGACAGAATTAGACTTAGAAATACACAGTAGCGGGTGTGTGTGAAGTTATTCTGAATGACCCAATGTGCACCTTGAATATTATATACCCTTTTAGGGATAGATTTCAAATAGCTCTGATATAGCAGAAACCACTAAATTATGAAATTGCTAAATTGGGAATTGTATTTCAACCCAGAACAAAAAATGTGCTTTGACGGACACTAAATAACTTTCCCAGCCACAACAGGACAGCGTTAACGAGAGATTTAGCAGGATATAAATTTGAGGCCTAGTATTTAGGCGCTGGGTGACAGGTATGGGTTTAGTGACAGAATTAGACTTGGAAATACACAGTAGCGGGTGTGTGTGAAGTTATTCTGAATGACCCAATGTGCACCTTGAATATTATATACCCTTTTAGGGATAGATTTCAAATAGCTCTGATATAGCAGAAACCACTAAATTATGAAATTGTTAAATTGGGAATTGTATTTAAACCCAGAACAAAAAATGTGCTTTGACGGACACTAAATAACTTTCCCAGCCACAACAGGACAGCGTTAACGAGAGATTTAGCAGGATATAAATTTGAGGCCTAGTATTTAGGCGCTGGGTGACAGGTATGGGTTTAGTGACAGAATTAGACTTGGAAATACACAGTAGCGGGTGTGTGTGAAGTTATTCTGAATGACCCAATGTGCACCTTGAATATTATATACCCTTTTAGGGATAGATTTCAAATAGCTCTGATATAGCAGAAACCACTAAATTATGAAATTGTTAAATTGGGAATTGTATTTAAACCCAGAACAAAAAATGTGCTTTGACGGACACTAAATAACTTTCCCAGCCACAACAGGACAGCGTTAACGAGAGATTTAGCAGGATATAAATTTGAGGCCTAGTATTTAGGCGCTGGGTGACAGGTATGGGTTTAGTGACAGAATTAGACTTGGAAATACACAGTAGCGGGTGTGTGTGAAGTTATTCTGAATGACCCAATGTGCACCTTGAATATTATATACCCTTTTAGGGATAGATTTCAAATAGCTCTGATATAGCAGGAACCACTAAATTATGAAATTGCTAAATTGGGAATTGTATTTCAACCCAGAACAAAAAATGTGCTTTGACGGACACTAAATAACTTTCCCAGCCACAACAGGACAGCGGTAACGAGAGATTTAGCAGGATATAAATTTGAGGCCTAGTATTTAGGCGCTGGGTGACAGGTATGGGTTTAGTGACAGAATTAGACTTGGAAATACACAGTAGCGGGTGTGTGTGAAGTTATTCTGAATGACCCAATGTGCACCTTGAATATTATATACCCTTTTAGGGATAGATTTCAAATAGCTCTGATATAGCAGGAACCACTAAATTATGAAATTGCTAAATTGGGAATTGTACTTCAACCCAGAACAAAAAATGTGCTTTGACGGACACTAAATAACTTTCCCAGCCACAACAGGACAGCGGTAACGAGAGATTTAGCGGGATATAAATTTGAGGCCTAGTATTTAGGCGCTGGGTGACCGGTATGGATTTAGTGACAGAATTAGACTGGGATATGGCCAAAAAATAACCACACTATTGCTGGTTAAATGCACTTGGTGACGGGCGCAGCTTGCCCCTGATTTAGTATTTGGCCAAAAAATGAACAGACTATTGCTGGTTAAATGCACTTGGTGTCACAGCTTGACGCACCACACTACTGAGGGTTAAATGCACTTGGTGACGGGCGCAGCTTGCCCCTGATGTAGTATATGGCCAAAAAATGAACAGACTATTGCTGGTTAAATGCACTTGGTGTGACAGCTTCACCCTGATGTAGGCTTTAGCCAAAAAACAACCACACCATTGAGGGTTAAATGCACTTGGTGACAGGCGCAGCTTGCCCCTGATTTAGTATATGGCCAAAAAAATGAACAGACTATTGCTGGTTAAATGCACTTGGTGTGACAGCTTCACCCTGATGTAGGCTTTAGCCAAAAAACAACCACACCATTGAGGGTTAAATGCACTTGGTCGCAGCTTGGATGCACTTGGTCGCAGCACCGCACAAGACACAAAATGGCCGCCGATCACCCCAGAAAAAAGTGACTGACAAACGGTCTGGGCAGCCTAAAAACAGTGAGTGAGCATTTGAATTTCAGCAGCTCAATGATGCACAGCTGCAGATCGATCGATTAATCAAGTGAAGTCCTTTGGAGGAGTTAATCTGCCTAATCTCGCCCTACTGTCGCATCCGCAACCTCTCCCTACGCTAATCAGAGCAGAGTGACGGGCGGCGCTATGTGACTCCAGCTTAAATAGAGGCTGGGTCACATGGTGCTCTGGCCAATCACAGCCATGCCAATAGTAGGCATGGCTGTGACGGCCTCTTGGGGCAAGTAGTATGACGCTTGTTGATTGGCTGCTTTGCAGCCTTTCAAAAAGCGCCAAGAAAGCGTCACAAAAGCGCCAAGAAAGCGACGAACACCGAACCCAAACCCGGACTTTTACGAAAATGTCCGGGTTCGGGTCCGTGTCACGGACACCCCAAAATTCGGTACGAACCCGAACTATACAGTTCGAGTTCGCTCATCCCTACTGTCTATATTACCTCCTTTGCTGGCTTGGTTAATTTTTCTTGTTTCCAGGGGTTACGACCACCCTGCAATCCATCAGATGTGGTCGTACTTGCACACTATAAGAAAAAGTGCCAGCCTCTCTGGTGGCAGTGACCGCGGGAGCTCACTTAGGCTGGTGCTTTTTTCTATAGTGTACAAGCACAGCCATGCTGCTAGACTGCAGGGTGGTCGTAACCATGGAAACGTTCTCTGCATAATACATGCTATTTGATGAAGTGGCAAAACCCCTTTAAGCACTTTTGTCCATGCTAAACTGCAGCACTAGGTAGTAGTGGAAGAAAGCAGTACAAGCATACATTTTGTGGAGCATTTCTAATTTGGAGTAGTGTGAACATGAAGTTCTATCTTGCCAGATTCTGCTCTGAAAATGTCCAGGGAAGTAGGGCTTCACTGTGAAGTGCTCCCTGCATGGAACTGCTTCACAACACCTCCCCTCGGCTCAGAGTGACAGCTTTAGTGGTCTATTGGTTGGATCCTAAAGCTGTCACTTATAGCAGAGAGGAGAGGCAGTAGAGGGAAGCTCCACCTTGAGCACTTAAGCGAAATTTGGCAGAATAAAACTTCATATTCACACTACTCCTGATGAGAAAATATCTACAAAAAGTATGTTTACATTGCTGTCCCCAACCACTACCCAGTGCTGTTTGGCATGATCAAAACTGCTGACAGAAAATATGTATTAGGATGGCTCAAAGAGTGAATCCCTGCTTTTGCTGCCTGATCAAAGTTACTGAGCATACAAATAAATGGGGTCATCCTTTTATATAATTAGGTAACATCTGCTGAGTGCTGATTGCAAAGTTGAACAATATTTTAATGGGTAAACAGTTTGGTCAACGTATTGTCAAAAATGTCCTATTTTCCATCTGAATTATAATAAGCTCAGACAAAATGATACTCACGATAGTGCTCTTAAATAAAAAGCTAATTCTATGATATTCATAAAATATTGAGAACTCACTGCTTATTTAATGTATAATTAAAAGTGCATGCTTTATTTTTTATGATGTCAAGTAAAAGATGTTTTTAAACAGACTTACATTGACTGCACTTTTAATTAGGCCACAGAAGGCATTATTTTCATGATAAATATGCTTGGCATCTGTATTATGCAATCCAATCTGTTTTTAGCTTGAAACATATTTATCCTTCTCACTAATGAATGTTCCATGTGGTATTTTATTCCTATGTATGATCGAAGGGCTACGTGTCAACTGCAAAAGTGATTGAACATGCTCTTAGCACAAAATAGTCTTGAAATGTTTTCATATGTCTTTATTTAGCAGCACTTGTTGAGTAAAAATGTAGAGTTGAGTATATTCAATTTAATGACATGGTTATTACTATTAGTAGTTGGGTTTATCCAGAAAAAAATGAAAAACCTCCTGAGAGGTAAATGACAAATAATATTTGGTGATAGAACCAATTTATGTATAAGGCCAATGGATAATGAAGTCGTTGAGCATACCTGAGTAAAGAGGCTTCCTTAAAGCACTGATCGTCAACTCCAGTCCTCAGGGCCCACCTACCGGTCATGATTTGAGTATATCCCACAGAATGAATACCTGTGGTAAGTCCTGATTCACTGACACAAATTATATCACCTGCTCAATACTAAGAACATCCTGAAAACATGACCGGCAGATGGGAACTGAGGATCACAGTTGAGGAACTCTGGCTTAAAGAGCTTCATGATTTTGATGACCCATCCTCGGGATAAGGCGTCAATATCAGGTTGGTGGGGGTCCAATTCCCAGAAACAAATCTTATCAGCTACTTGAAGGGACCCGAGTGCTCTGTCCTCTTCAGTGTTTACCTGCACACTGTCTACTTTCTATTGGCAACGCAGTGTAATTACAGTTTTTCATCTCATTCAATTGAATGGGGGAGGAAGCTGAAATCATATTTCACCACCGCTACAATGTAGGCAGTGTGCAGGTAAACACCAAATTGGACTCAGTGCTAGCATTATCAGCAGGAATGCTGGGAGACAGACCCCGTCAATCTGATATTGGTTACATTTAATATTGTCCAGATCATTCCTTTAATTGTTTTTATCTACTGTTGAGGTGTATTATATTAGGGTCCAATCACACGTCCACAACTTGGGTCCGATCCGTTTTGCAATTTTGCAGACTTCCGGATTCGCAATTCAGTTCCCGAAAAAATAGAACATGTCCTATTCTTGAGAAAAAGCTTAGAGAAGGCTCACCTCCTAGGCAAAAAATGGAGTGGGTGCACCTGCGAGAAGATTACACCCAATCTTCAAAAGGATTTGGTAAATATAAAGTGTAGCAGGGCACACCTGCATTTGAGGTCACACAGGAGAGTAGGGTGGATAGTTATATATATTTATTTGTGTCAATTCAATACAACAAAATAATACAACAAAATATACCTATAAAATTATTAAACAATATGCTATATAGACTTAGATTCCTCTAAAAATGGGTATCGCTAAAATATAACAACACATGTGTGATCCTATGGGAAGGATATCTCAATGGCCAAGTTCCTTACTACTGATAGTGTCCAATACACTTGGTGTAGTCAGGTTTGTATTGTCAAGAATTATAGATTGAATGCCGTATAGTCAGAGTGCCACTCACTCCGATTTCTTTTGCCGTTAGTTGACAATGCAACTGATCGCTCTGCCTGTGTATACACTCGTTCGGCACTTTTGTTACTTACAGTTCTGTAGGTTTGTGCCGACTGTGCTGAAATTTCACGTGGCGTCCCACGTGTGATGCGTTATTCAGGCTGCGGTATATCCTCCAGGAGATAAAATCAGGGATCCACGGTAATCCACGGTGATCAGTTGTAGAGGTGCAGTCTCAGTAATTTGGTAGACTTCGATTCCTGCACAGGTACTCAATCACGCAAGCAGGTCAAATTTTGCTGCGGCTGATGAGTTTTCAGTTTTTTCTACCAAGTTGTGGTTACCAATCCCGTTACTCCTGGTCGACTTGAAGCGCTTCAATACGTCCTTAGTCTCATGGAATTGTCCTACCAGACGCGTTTCGGAGTTAACTTGACTCCTTCCTCAGTGGTTGACTTTTCCATGAGAATGATCGACTTTATATAGAGGTATGTCCAGGTGTAGTCCAGCTTAGTTTGATTCGGCTATGTTGAAATCACGGAGTGGACTAATTAGTAAACCCACAGGGCTCTTTGTAGCACATATCCTTCCCTTAACTGTATATATACAAGTAGAGTATATACTGATGTTTTACAAATAAAAAACGGAAGTATACTTATAATAAAAACCCATATATGCATAAAAAATATAAAATATAGTATAAATGTGAAACACAATATATGTGTAAAATGCATTATTCATCATATATTAACCCTTCTGATACTAATATTTTTGCCCAGGCACCGAGTGGTATATGATTTTACAGCAATATTGGGCTATTACTATAATTTCCAGGGATCGAGCAAATTTCGTCCTTTGCAGTGATGTTACATCATCGCTGCGGTTTCTATCAATCATGTATCTCTGATGCAGTTCTTACCAGAGATATATGTTGTAATAGGGTATTTCTTTGTATCCAAGATCACTTGTCTGCGATGTCATGTAGTGATCCGGAACGCCGGCAGAACTATTGTAACAGACATGTTTCCCTAACTGTATTTAAATAAGATCCACAGCGCTATATCTGTATATGTAACATCATTGTATATACCCACAAGTCTGGCAATATATCCGACTCATATAAGGAATGTGTAGATAAAATATATGAAGTTGTATTGATCACTATATTTCAATATATAATTGGTTGCTGGTGTTACTAACCAGAAAAGGCAGGTCTAAACATTAAGACGTCTTAATGTTTAGACCTGCCTTTTCTGGTTAGTAACACCAGCAACCAATTATATATTGAAATATAGTGATCAATACAACTTCATATATTTTATCTACACATTCCTTATATGAGTCGGATATATTGCCAGACTTGTGGGTATATACAATGATGTTACATATACAGATATAGCGCTGTGGATCTTATTTAAATACAGTTAGGGAAACATGTCTGTTACAATAGTTCTGCCGGCGTTCCGGATCACTACATGACATCGCAGACAAGTGATCTTGGATACAAAGAAATACCCTATTACAACATATATCTCTGGTAAGAACTGCATCAGAGATACATGATTGATAGAAACCGCAGCGATGATGTAACATCACTGCAAAGGACGAAATTTGCTCGATCCCTGGAAATTATAGTAATAGCCCAATATTGCTGTAAAATCATATACCACTCGGTGCCTGGGCAAAAATATTAGTATCAGAAGGGTTAATATATGATGAATAATGCATTTTACACATATATTGTGTTTCACATTTATACTATATTTTATATTTTTTATGCATATATGGGTTTTTATTATAAGTATACTTCCGTTTTTTATTTGTAAAACATCAGTATATACTCTACTTGTATATATACAGTTAAGGGAAGGATATGTGCTACAAAGAGCCCTGTGGGTTTACTAATTAGTCCACTCCGTGATTTCAACATAGCCGAATCAAACTAAGCTGGACTACACCTGGACATACCTCTATATAAAGTCGATCATTCTCATGGAAAAGTCAACCACTGAGGAAGGAGTCAAGTTAACTCCGAAACGCGTCTGGTAGGACAATTCCATGAGACTAAGGACGTATTGAAGCGCTTCAAGTCGACCAGGAGTAACGGGATTGGTAACCACAACTTGGTAGAAAAAACTGAAAACTCATCAGCCGCAGCAAAATTTGACCTGCTTGCGTGATTGAGTACCTGTGCAGGAATCGAAGTCTACCAAATTACTGAGACTGCACCTCTACAACTGATCACCGTGGATTACCGTGGATCCCTGATTTTATCTCCTGGAGGATATACCGCAGCCTGAATAACGCATCACACGTGGGACGCCACGTGAAATTTCAGCACAGTCGGCACAAACCTACAGAACTGTAAGTAACAAAAGTGCCGAACGAGTGTATACACAGGCAGAGCGATCAGTTGCATTGTCAACTAACGGCAAAAGAAATCGGAGTGAGTGGCACTCTGACTATACGGCATTCAATCTATAATTCTTGACAATACAAACCTGACTACACCAAGTGTATTGGACACTATCAGTAGTAAGGAACTTGGCCATTGAGATATCCTTCCCATAGGATCACACATGTGTTGTTATATTTTAGCGATACCCATTTTTAGAGGAATCTAAGTCTATATAGCATATTGTTTAATAATTTTATAGGTATATTTTGTTGTATTATTTTGTTGTATTGAATTGACACAAATAAATATATATAACTATCCACCCTACTCTCCTGTGTGACCTCAAATGCAGGTGTGCCCTGCTACACTTTATATTTACCATGTCCTATTCTTAACAGTAACTGCGGACAAGAAAAGGCATTTTCTATTACAGTGCCGTCGATGTATGGTCTGCAAAATGTGGAACGCACATTGCCGGTGTCCGTGTTTTGCGTTTTTCATCTGCTGAATAGACTCTGAATTGTGAATTATGTTCAGAAAGCTTTTAGAACCAATGAACAGTGATCTGGTTCTACTGTATACAGAATTAATAAGCAATAAATAAAAGTAAAATCCAATTAGATGTTTTCAAGACAGCTGCATATTCTTGGAAAATACTGGTATTTGGCCAGATTTGGTCTTTCTGACATATGTGCAGTACATAAGCCAATGGTGTTGTGCATGCTAATTTACTGCTGAATAGGCATTTTTTACTGAAATCCTGATAACTAATGTGTGTGGACATAGTTGCCAAGTGAGATGCTAGTTTTTATTTTGTCAGAGAAAAAACAGATGTCTTTTCTACTGCCTGCTTTCTGAATTATTTCAAACTATTAAAAAAGTTGGCCAATTACTATTGCTACTATTACTTAAAGAGGACCTTCCATTGGTCCAAACATTGTAAGAAAACTATCAAGCTGTATAGAGCGGCACTCCGGGATCTCACTGCACTTACTATTATTCCGCTCCGTTCTCCCGCTATGTCCCCAGGCATTTTCGCTGATTTGGTTATACTGGGAGGAGTCTGCCCTGTTTCTCCCTGGGCGTTCCTTCTCCCAGGCTGTAGCGATGTCCAATCGCAGCACAGAGCTCACAGCCAGGGAGAAAAAACCTCCCAGGCTGTGAGCTCTGCGCTGCTATTGGACAGCGCTACAGCCTGGAAGAAGGAACGCATAGGGAGAAATAGGGCAGACTCCTCCCAGTATAAGCAAATCAGCGAAAATACCAGGGGACATAGCGGGAGAACGGAGAGGCGCCCCGGAATAATAATAAGTGCAGTAAGATCCCGGGGTGCCGCTCTACACAGCTTGATAGTTATATATATAATCATCATGCCCTATAATCCCCTTAGTTTATTATATGTTTTAATATTTATGATATGCGATTACATAGTGCAGAAACACCATGAAATGAACTTAAGGAGTTCTAGATGTGGTTACTTTGAGCAGAGTAAAGTGGCAAAACAAAGGTAGGAGTATGGGTAATGGCTAAAAGCACTCTACCTTAGTCATGGTATTTAGGTACAGGACTATTCATTGATCTATTCTTTGTATTGAAAAAATAATACTTCCACTAGACTCTTCATTGAAGTCATGCTTCGTCCTTCTGTTGACAGAATGCAATTTGTGGATTATATGCATACTGTGTAAGGAGTTTACTAAACAGCAATTAGTTACTATCTGAGTAGCTACATATACATATACAGGCAGGAGTATTCCAGTGATAGCGATACAGAGCTCTGGGAAGTTTTCCAGTTGTATCTGTTGATGGACTGACAATCATAACTCTGTCCCTGCTATAATATTATGTCAAATCAATTTGAGAAAGCAATTTCAATAATAGAAATGAACAGTATTATGGAATTACTTTTAATGCATTTCTTAAGTATATGCTTTATACCTTTACTCTATAATATTTTACCAGATATCTCCTAATTTTATTTCCCCCCTTCTTGTGTCTTTCTCTGCATCTGTACATCTCTCTTCTTTTACTTCACTTAGTCCCTTATGTTATTAACCCTATCTGTTCTACTCCTTTCTCCTTTATTCTATACACTTATATTTGGTTCCTTCTTTAATCTTTTTTTCCATACTCCATTTTCTTCCTCCAATTCCTTCCTTCATTTCCTTCCTTCTTTCTTGCCTCCCTTTCTTATATCCTCCCTCTAATCTCTCTTCCCCCCTCCTTCCTTCCACCCTTCCTCTCTCTGTCTGTCTCTTCCTTTCTTCTATTTTGCTTTCTCTCTTTTTTTTGCTTCCCTTCCTCCCTTCTGTGTATCCTTCTTCTCTTCTTTTTTTCCATTCTGTGTCCCTTTCTTTTAGCCTTCATTCTTATCTTGTTTCTTGCCTTCAAATCTTCCTTTTCCCTCTCCCTGTCTTCCCAACTCTCTACCTATCTTCCTTCCTTCCCATGTGCTTCTTTGTGTCTTTATACCCCCCCCTACACTGTCACGGTCCCTCAGGTGACTGATGTCAGGAGAGGAATATAACAGCCTCCTTGATTTCTCTTTATTCAGTGTTGATAGGGTTAATTTCCACTTCCCTTTCCTCAGCTGTTGCTCAGTAGTCAAAATTTCTACCCTTTATAGTCTGAACCCACCCTTCTGACTATGCGGTAGATAGCTTTATTTAGGTTTGGCTGAGCTGGTGTGAGGTTGTCTCTGGTGTTCCTGTTATTCCATCTCTACAGAAGTTAAGTGTCACGTTTGTTTTTATTTGTTATATTCCCTGTTTGTTGTATCTGGGCCTGAGACAGAGTCATCCATTCGTCCATCTGGGGAGGAATGGGTTGTCTCTGGTCCTTAACTTATTCCAGGGCCTAGGTATACTGCATATGAATATTCCTACCTTCAAAGTCTATTCATATTGATAGGTAGCCAGGGCCCGGATTAGGGTTGTCTAGGAGGTGACCTGTTTCTTCCCTAGCTTACAGGCCCAGTTATTGTTCCCCTTCCCTCCTGTGTTCAGTGTGGAGTTTCCCCCCACACTGATCGTGACACACACACTTTTTCTTCCAGACCGCTAGCTATTTCAAGGCTACACAGAGTTATTGTAGTGAAATAAAACCATGTTGAGTTTTTTAATGCCAAACCTGGAGTATGTCTCTGACTTGTGTAATGTTCTATTTTTGTGTGGATGTACTTCTGACAGCTTGCAAGCTGATGCAGTGCCTTGTTCTGATAGCATGCTTGCCTAACTGTGAGATTGCACTCCTCAGCTTATTCTTGTCATGTATTGTTCTTTGTTGGTAAAGCCTGTTTTGCCAATTTTAAAAGCGTCCACCTGGGAAATTAAGTGAGTCTGTAAAAAGGAGACTTTGATATTGAATAAATACTTTCTCTTCATGATTTCTGCATCCATTCCAGCTCTATTCAAAGGAAGAAAGGTTGGCTTTGAGAATAAAATGTAACCATGTTTTTTGCATAGCTTAAACCAAAAGGAAAAAACATGAGAAAAAAATGCCAGTGGACGCATATACTTCACAACCCCCTACTATAAAATATTAATAAAAACTGTCTTAGGTTTTCACATTTTTGTATATTTGGAGAAGTTCATATGATTTATTTTTAATCATCATCCTTACTGAATTAGCTTCCAAGATTGTTGCTCTCTAAAATTAAAAGTAAATTATCAAGAAATAAAAGTCTAACACATACATTTTAATATTCCTTTAGTTAATTTCCTCTGACTACATAGTTATAAGATGGTAATTAATAAATAGCAATAGTATATATTTTGCACACCAACAATGACATTTACATTTAATTTCTTAGTCACAGATCACATTTACGTGGGTATTTGCCTTCTAATGCATTTCTTGTAAAATAATTGGTTTTAAGGTAGGTTTCTCTTTTCTTTTTTATAAACTAGCAGGATCAGGATGAACAGCGCTATATACTCTGCACATAGTTAAGTCTTCAGGCACAAGGTTATGGTTTCCTTTTAGGTGCCTAAAATGTTTTTGATCATATATTCTGTTATTCTTTGCCCAATACAATATATTTTCAGACACATTAGCTACAAATACCTACCTTTTCTTTACTTTCATCCAATAAAATAACATGTTATGAATTAGCAATAGTGCTTATATTATATAAGAACACACCAGGTTATAACATTTATTACAGGTATGCTACATCCCAGAGTAGATATAATGTATAGCATGTACAAGGGTGGACAGGGAACCTAAAGTGGCCCGGGAAAAACAACTTATTAGTGGCCCCATGTTGTAGGCGGGTCTAAGTTGACAGAAGACAGTGCAACACATGTAGACATGGCCAACACAAGTAGCAGGGTGCTCAATACCATAGAACAGCATAAAACATTGCTCCAGCAAAACCAGATATCAAAGTGCAGCACAAAATACTGCTTCAGCAGAACCAATTGCCACAGTGCAGCACAAAATACTACTGACACAGCAATCAACTGTATCACCGTCCTCAGGATGGGTTCAGGAGGGCACTTGCAGCTGTCAAGAGCATTGGTTCATTATTTTTCCAGCTGGAGACTATAAGGAGAGCTTAGGTGGCCCATTGGGCATTGGCACCAGTTTTCCCATGAGCATATAGATGATGTTTATTAACATCATGGGATAATGGTTTGGATAATGGTGGGATAATGGTTTGTGGAGGCCCTGGAAGAAACATATAAGGTCTCTGATGCCCTTTTTTCTAGAAGGTAGTTAAACAGAGAATAGTTGGATTATAGTAACCAAATAACAGTGTCATACATGACCCAAACATAATTATCCAGCATGTAAATGCCCACACCAGTGAGTGGCCAAATAATAGCACTATAAGTAGCCAATGCAGCAATCATGTTAGAGTTGAGTGAATTTCTTAAAATTACTTTTGGGTCAAATCGACCATGAGATTGCATTTGGGTAAAAATCTATTCTACCTAAGTTGAAATTACTCAGAATTCTGACTAATCCAATTTTTTTTCAAAATTTCTGATCACATTTTGATTCTAAAAATTAATTTTGCCGATCTCTGCTGGAATGTTTTACTACTGTGTGAGTGGTAGGTTACTTATGTAGATGACTTATGATTGGTAGAAGTCTAGGGGCAATTGCCCATTTTCCCGTCCCATTATGCAGCCCAAGATATAACACAAATCTATTTTTGGTATGTCTGGAATTTTCATTGCCTTTCCTACCCTTATTTTCTCATTTAGCACATTCATTAAATATACCTTTGCTCCACAGTGGTTGCATGTTATATTATATTAATAAAATAAAAAAATGTCATTATAGGTTATTTTATTATGTGTTTCACACTTCATGGCATTCAGTAGTCCCTTGCTCTTCTTCCATCACTCTTTATGAGATCATTACCATAAAGTGCAAGAGTTACTATTGATATAGCCAACTATGTTATTTGCATTATGTCTGTGTTTATGTGCAAAGATTTATTACAAATAGTAAAACTGCCTAAGATTTCTTAAAAATACTTGCAGGCAACTATCACGTTTTCTAATCAAGGAAAGAAGATTTCAAAATTACCTTGTGTATGACCAAATGCACAAAGTATTTAAATGACAAACACCTATTGATGAATCTGTGATAACCCACTGTACGTCATAGAAAACCTGTTATTTAAAGAGGTTCTCCAGGAGCACAGGATGTCCTACTTTCTTTTAATAGTATTTGTTACCATTTGGTTCGTGAACACTGAAATATAGGACTGTGGCGGGGAGACCAGGAAGAGGGGAGGTGGAATTGTTTACTACATTTCATCTTTGGACTCCATAGAGAATATTGTATACAGAAGAGTTATATGAATATCCATGTTCTATAGCCTTAGTCCTTAGTGCTTAGGGACCAACTGTGACAGATACTGCATCTTCTTCTATGTTAATTAATCTTTACTTACAGCAGAGATCCCATAACTTTTTGAGGGCTGAGGACTATTTTCTAATACAACATACAGTATGGTGTTGAGCCACACTGAGTAATACTATAAAAAGCCTATTTTAAAGATAGGATGGAGTGATATGGCTACTTGGTAATATGGTCTTGTTCTAAGTTCTAAAGCAACAGTATCTGCAGCTGACAACAGCTATGGAGTGGTCTTGAGAGAACCCAGGAGCCACATATTGATCCGGTCTAATTGATAAAGGAAGGGTGACCTACACAATCTTCATGAATGTTCCACCATGATAACAAGTAGGCCAATTTGAAGAGATATTTCTCTGCTAAATAAATCCCAGGATTCATACTCATAAGGCAAAACAAAGGCCAAAATCTAATTAATTTGGCTTTACAGTAATTTATCACTATCTATAAAAACCAGCCAGTCTTCAATAATTTTCTTTACGTAAATACAAGGTTGAACTCTAGGCAGAATATAATGGGTGGCCCTGGTTGAAGGTGCCTGGTAAAGGGATAACTTATGCATGGATATACTGACTTGTGGGTTTTTATATGTAAATTATGTGTTTTTATATGTGAATTAGTCAAACTGGGACTGGAAAGAGAACACCAAGGGAGGGGAAAGCAGGTGCTTTATGTTGTGAGATGGGCTCTGCAATGTTCTGTTATGTTGTGTAACATCAGACAAATATTTTAAAACCACATGAGGGGGGGGGCATACTTGATGGGCAGAGTTTAAGGCTCCAGACAATCAGTGCCTTCCTGAAATGTAAATCCAGTCCTGCATAAAAGTAAAGGCCCAATTACATGGACTGACACAGTGGGCAATTTTCAAGAACAAATAGTTAATTCCCAATAATTGCCTGCTCATTAGAGGAAGTGAAAGCTGCATTAACGATTACTTATCCCCATACACAACATTGTTTCTGGGCAGCAGATTGCTGTTTAGACAACACAATGGCCTGTGCAAAGAGTTCTTAAGAGTTAGGCTACCCTGATTCTATAGCACAGAGAAACATGCTATAAAATCAAGTTGGCTTACATGCGGATGTAGATGCATATTTTGAAGCAGATTTATCTATATTCTATAATTATATGTGTTAGTCCATCCTCAAGAGGAATGACACTGGTCCAAAAACTATTAAAACAAAACGGTAAGTCATCAAACAGAAATATGCCTAAATTAGGCATATTTATGATGTAGATTGTGGTGCAAAGGTCCTTTGTGGTGCAACGGGCCTGTTTTAGGCTAGAAAGCGGTCTTACATTTAGATGTGTCGGAGGATAAACTGAAGTTATGTAGAGGCCAGCGCCTCTTCATAACTCCGGCGGATCCAGGGCGGAGCCTGTGCCAGAGTGAGATGGAAGTGTGAAGCACGGTTCCGCTACTTAATCTACCCTCACAGCCTGTTTACCAAAGCATACTGGATGTCTCAGCTTGGAATTTGCAACAATTAAGGAAAAAGTGTGTGATGTTGGGAGACGGGTGGAAATACTACAGGAGGTTCAGACAGCAGCCATCCTGTACCAGAAAGCAGTTACCTCCAGCTTGGCTAAGTGCCAGGCACATATTAACTCCTTGTATACTGCGCTTGAATACAAAGAAAATCGAGGGAGGCGTAATAACCTGCGCTTCAGGGGCATCTGTTGCCCCTAGCAACATACTTGAAATGGTAGTCCAGATCTGCTTATCCTTGTTGGGCCCAGACTCCGCTCATGAGGTAATCATTGAAAGAGCACATAGGGATCTTCGCCTAAATCTGCAGTCTACTGATCCCCCCCCGGGATGTCATTTGCAAGTTTCTACACTTTCCTGTTAAAGAAGCAATCATCACATGTGCCAGAAATACCCCATCATTGACGTGGGAAGAGCACCCCATCACTATCTATCAGGACCTGGCACAGTCTACTCTATAAAGATGCAGGCCATTAAAACTGCCCACTGACTGAAAAGATCATGGTGGAATTTCCCATTTGGTTTATCATTCCTCCATGAAAGACGCTGCAAGTGTATCTCATCATACAGTGACCTGGACAAGGTGTTTGACCACCTCAAGCTGTCCCCACTGCCGATAGAAAATTGGGAAATTGCCCAGGACTTATCCACACTCCCAGATCTGCCTACAGTCACTCCCTGGGAGACACCTCGAACCCCAAAGCCCCAGAGGTCCAAGAAAGGTGCTTCGTTGTTAACCCCGAGGAGACTTCCTCTGCATGATCAATAAAGAGAGACACTTCACCTTCTCATCGAATCCACAGAACTACCTTGGATATGATACCGTCCGCTTTACATAAGTGCCCACCGTTCTTTGTCTAAGTTCAGATTAATTTTTAGCTCTACAAGCTATGATATATACCCCAGTGCCTGAGCCACCTCTCCTCCACAAGTATTTTAGATTATTTTCTTTGTACTCATATTATTTTTCATTTTTTACTGGCAGACCTACCTTAGGTCTGCACACCTGAGGATTGTTGTGGCCCGTGTACGGGGCCCTAAAAGTTAAAAACACTGAGCACTGAATACAGGGGGAGATCCACAGTTCACTGATTACTTGAGGGTAAACCTATCGGTATTTACCTTACTCCCAATATGTTCAATGAGCCTTGTTGCTCTACCAATTTTTCCAAAACTTGTTCTTATTTCAATCATACTGTTTATTTTGTTTTATGTGCTCATATTTCTTTTTCACATGACAGGTACTGCTGCTCTCTCTTGACCCCTGAACAGGAAGACATAACTTCTTCAGGAGATTCCGCTGCTCTGCCTTGGGAGTTCAGGTACCCCGGGAGAGGACTCGCATACATTGATGGATCATTTAAAGAACATATGCATTTACTCTTTTTATATTTAAAAAAATATGGAAGACATATGTGTTGCTTCCTTAAATGTGAAGGGTTTCCACTCCCCCACCAAACGTAGCCAAATCTTCTCATATCTGAATACTGAAAAATTCTCTGTCCTTATGTCACAAAAGACACATTTCAAGTTTGATAGGTACCCAAACTTCTCCTATTGTTTATTCTCGCAATGGTATTATTGTGGTTCTAGCTACTAGACCTCCAGGGGTGTGAGCATCAGGATCCGAAAGGGCCTACCCTTTACATATGTCTACCATGTTCAAGATAGAGAAGGCAGATACATCCTACTTAAGGGATCTATTGCTAACCAGGTGTACACTTTTGTTAATATTTATGCTCCTAATGTTAATCAGATAGCATGGATTGATGAGGTGCTTGCACAGTTAGAATCATACAAGGAGGGAGTGGTGGTGCCTGGGGGACATTTTAATGTAACATTGGAACCTACTTTGGACTCAACCTGCAAGAAATCCGCAATATCCACCAAAGCACTAAAATATCTCAAGAAAAAATGGCAATATTGGTCAGTATTAGACGCTTGGAGAGTCCTAAATCCCTCCATGCATGACTACACCTTTTTCTTATCAGTCCATGGCTCCTACCAGAGGCTCAATTATCTATTTATATCCAAAGAAAACCTGCAATTATGCACTGGAGCATATATAGGCACTATGCACTTGTCTGACCATTCTCCTGTGTTCCTTACCATCCTAACACCTTCCATGGCACTTCGTTCATTTCAATGGTGTTTAAATGATCAATTAATATCCCGTGGAGAGCACTTGACTTGAGCTCAAAAGCTACTCGAGGAACTCTTAACTCCCTACTGGGGACCTCACACCATACCTTATGGGATACCCACATGGCATATATGAGGGGACAAATTATATCTATGGGAGCTAAACTAAAAAAAAGATAGAAGAGCCCAAATGGATGCACTCCTATCTCAAATACAAAAACTGGAAAAACTACATAAACAATCCCTACTAGACGCTCATCTGGCTGCTCTCACAGACTTGAGAGGTTCCTTGAAAAACTTGCTGAATACTAATTCAGCCAGGTTTTTCAATCATTTCCAATTCAAATACTATGCTCATGGGGATAAGGCTTCTAAGTTTATTATGCAGCACATTAAACAAAGGAAATACCATAACTTCATTCGCAGGACTCCGGAAGGGGAGGAGGTTTTTACCACACCAGCAATAGCCAAGCAGTTCCACAAATTTTACCACACTTTATATAACCTAAAGGATACTGACCTGAGAGACCAGACACCCCCCCCCCCCTCAACAGAAAAGGCAACATCTTTCCTGCAATCTCTCTCACTGCCCACCCCAAAGACTCCCAAGCGAGGTCCCTACAGACCCTATTCACTAGGGATGAACTAGAGGTGGAAATTAAGCAGCTCCCAAATAGGAAATGCCCTGGACCTGATGGCTTTCCTGCGTTATATTATCAAACTTTCTATAAAACCCTAGGACCATCCCTGCTTGCAATATACAACAGCTCCCTATCTGGTGTCCCCCTGTCAGATGACATGATCAGAGCACATATTACCTTGATTCTTAAAGAAGGGAAAGACAGATCCAGCTGTGCAAACTATCGCCCAATATCCCTGGACCTGGAATAACTAACTAAAATGTTAGCTACTCGTTTGTCACGGCAACTACCACACCTGATCCACTCAGACCAGGTGGGCTTCATTCGGGGCAGAGAAGGCAGGGACAATATGACAAGAGTTCTTAATGCTATATGCCATTCTAAAAAACATAAGCTTCCTTTGGTCCTTCTCAGCACTGATGCTGAGAAGGCCTTTGATAGAGTCATTTGGAACTATATGCGAACGGTGTAATCGATTTTTTGATTTTCAGACCCATTTATCTTAGGCAGATTTTTCCCTTTATACGCGTGCTTCAACCTCAGTCATGATCCCCCCTTTACAATTCGGAATAGCACCAGACAGGGTTGTCCCCTTTCCCCTTTTCTTATTTGTGCTTGTTATGTAATCACAACTACAAGTGGTGAGGAGGGAATATAGGATTCAGGGAATTAAAATGGTCCCCCAAGAGCATAAATTAACTGCTTTTGCAGTTACTCGTTACTCATTATGACCACCAACCCTACAACCTCCTTACCCCATATCTTCCGTATCCTTGAACAATTTAGCTCCTTCTCAGGCTTCAAAATCAACATGAATAAATCCCATATATCAAGTTTAGACCTCTCGGACTCAAACATGATTTAATAGCTAACTCCCTCTTTAACTGGGACACTCCGTATATTACTTATCTTGGTGTTAAAATAAGCCCTAACCCATTAACTCTATTCCAACTTAACTATATGCCTCTCCTACAATCAATAACAGACCAGCTAAACACATTAAAACATTTCATGCTGCCCTGGTTTGGCCGGAATTTTTTTTCATATTACTTATACTGCCATAAGTAACTTATCTACAGCAAGTATTACACATCCCTATACCAAAAACATACTACACCACAATGAGAAAGCAAATCCAAGCATTGATATGGGCTGGAGGGAGGGCGCGTATTACCTGTTCCACCCTCAGCAAACCCAAGTCTTTTGGGGGGGATCAACCTCCCCGACCCGGAGTTGTATGGGAGGGTCATCCTCATATCAAAGATAGTTAATTGGCTCACTAGATGTCAAAATAGAGCATGGGTCCCAATGGAACAGGCAAGCTTTGGGTTGCTTTTATCGGGGCTCTTGGTTGGTAGGAATGAATACTTATATGAGGATAGAACACCCAACCCGATAGCTAAAGCCACTCTGTCTGCTTGTAATTGGCTTCAAGAGTCCCCTTTTGCTATTCCTCTACCATCACCTTTAATCCAAATACAAGACATTTTAGCCCATGCCCCCCCCCCCCAACTATGCGAGAAAGTCTTCCCCTCTCCATACAAAACATTACACAACCAGTAACCTTATTCAGCGAGGGAGAGGAGGTTTTGGGATGAGAGGCTATATTGCAACTATTCCCCGAAGGTAGATTCTTTCCCCCTTTGACTTCATTTTTGCGGTCATTTATATCAAAAAATTTGCCTAAACTGACTTGGCTTGAGAGTCTATTTACAGAGCAGAAGTCTCATATTAAGTTGATCTCCCAAATATATAGGAGATTATGTACCCTTATGTGGAAACCAGCTTTTACTGGTTTGTGGGAGAGAGATCTAACTGTCTCTTTTACCCCACCAGAGATAACACAGCTGTTCTTGATGCCTCATAAGATGTTCAGATATGTCAGAACACAGGAGAATGGGTATAACATTTTAGCTATATGGTACAAGACCCCTGATGTTACATGCTTATATAGTGCCAATGGTGTGGATACCTGTTGGAGATATAACAAGCAAAAAAGATCATATCTTCATATTTTGTGGAATTGCTCGCTGATTCAGGCTTGGTGATAAGAGGTTTTCAATATGTGCAATAAGATTTGTTATCTTTCAATACCAATTTTGCCGCAATTGGCATTGTTGGCTTTTCCCCCAACCAACTCTGCTGTAGAACCTCCTCCTCTCTTCAAACATCTTCTCAGTGCAGCTCACCTCTTAATTCCACTCTTTTTGTTGTCCTCTGAACTTTCATCTTTGTCTCAAAGGATCAGAAAGGTGGACCAACTTTACAGATTTGAGGAAATTGCACCTTGGGAGAATGGAACAATTGCCAAATACAGGAGTCACTGGCAAGCATGGTTCTCCTTCAGATATTTTCAGTGACTGTCAACAACCAGTTTTTTATATTGATAATGTCAAGGACTCAATTTTGCGTACCTGTCATCTATCAATCAATATACTATTTCGGTAACCAAATTCCACTATCATGCAGTACTTGTAACTTTATTTTATTTTGTATGTTTTCATACTTTCCAATAAAATATTTTGAAACCAAGAAAAATATAAAATAATTGCTCCAACGGATCCACCGCTGGGTATAGGGGTTATTAACCCTTTCATGACCAAGGGTCATTGATGCCCCAATGTCCAGGTCAAAATTTACAAATCTGACATGCGTCACTTTATGTGGTAATAGCTTTGGAACACTTTTACTTATCCACGCCATTCTGAGATTGTTTTCTCGTGACACATTGTACTTCATGACAGTCATAAATTTGAGTCAATATATATCACCTTTATTTATGAAAAAATCCCATATTTACCAAGAAATTGTAAAAATTTGCAATTTTCTACACTTCAATTTCTCTGCTTCGAAAACAGAAAGTGATACCTCATAAAATATTTATTACACAACATTCCACATATGTCTACTTTATGTTGGCATCATTTTGGAAATGTTATTTTATTTTTTTAGGACATTACAAGGCTTAGAAGTTTAGAAGCAATTCTTAAAATTTTTAAGAAAATTTCCAAAACCCACTTTTTAAGGACTAGTTCAGGTCTGAAGTCACTTTGTGGGGCTTACATAGTGTATACCCCCATAAATGACCCAATTATGGAAACTACACCCCTCAAGTTACTTAAAACTAATTTTACAAACGTTATTAACCCTTTAGGTGTTTTTTTAGCAGATTTTCTATTTTATTAATTTTTTTTCTTTAACACATTAAGGGTTAACAGCCAAACAAAACTCAATATTTATTACTCTGATTCTGCGGTTTACAGAAACACCCCACATGTGGTCGTAAACTGCTGTACGGGCACACGGCAGGGCGCAGAAGGAAAGGAATGCCATACGGTTTTTGGAAGGCAGATTTTGCTGGATTGGTTTTCTGAACACCATATGTTTTTTATTTTTCTACCGATCGTCTTGTGCAGGGGCTCATTTTTTGCAGAAAGAGTTGAGGTTTTTATTGGTACCATTTTTGGGTACATAGGATTTTTTGATCATTCATTATTACACTTTATGGGACAAGGTGGCCAAAAATTGGCTGTTTTGGAACAGTTTTTTTTTTTTTTTTTACAGCGTTCATCTGAGGGGTTAGGTCATGTGACAGTTTTATAGAGCAGATCGTTACGGACGTGGCAATACCCAATATGTATACCTTTTCTTATTTATTTAAGTTTTACACAATAATAGCATTTCTGAAACCAAAAAAATGATGTTTTAGTGTCTCCATAGTCTGAGAGCCATAGCTTTTTATTTTTTGGGCGATTGTCTTAAATATGGGTTAATTTTTTGCGGGATTAGATAACGGTTTGATTGGTACTATTTTGGGGTATATACGCCTTTTTTGATCGCTTGGTGTTGCACTTTTTGTGATGTAAGGTGACAAAAATGGCTTATTTTTTTACTCCGTTTTTATTTTTTATGGTGTTTATTGGACGGTGTTGATGATGTGATATATTTATAGAGATGGTCGTTACGGACGCGGTGACACCTAATATGTGTGTTTTTTTTTTGTTTTGTTTTTTTATAGGAAAAGGAAATTTATTTTTTACATTTTTATTTATTTATTTTTACTTTTATTATTTTCACTTTTTTTTTTTATCAGTTCCCTCTTGGATCTTGATGATCCAGTGGGACTGATGGTTGTACTATACTTTGCAATGCTCTTGCATTGCAAAGTATAATACAATCAGATGCCTGTAGGTGGCAGCACTGGACGCCTATACCATGGCAACCGGACGCCTTTGCAAAGCGTCCGGTTGCCATGGCAACCATCGGGCGCTGCGATCGCAGCAGCCCTGATGGTTGAGAGAGAGGGAGCCCTCTCCCTCTATTAACCCTATGGATGCCGCTACTGCGGCATCTATGGGGTTACAGCAGTGTCAGCATAGAGCTGACACACGCTGCTGATGGCGGCGGCTCAGGAATGGAGCCGCCGCCATCACACACAGAAGGGGGACCGCATCGGGGGCAGGGGACGGGGCATCGCTGGAAACTGGGGAGAGGAGAGGGGAGCAGCATTTCATTACTTACAGGAAGGGGCTGCAGGAAGGGGCGGACCGCATCGGGAGGAAGTAGCAGAAGATGATGGCACAAGAAGGGGGTGCAGGTCGGGCAGGAGGGGGCGGACCGCATCGGGGGGGCAGGACAAGAACGGGGCACAGATCGGGGGCTTCAAGGGGGCACGGGGGCTTCAGGACACATTACCGATTTCAGGCTCTGATCTGCAGACCGCAGATCAGAGCCTGAAACCGGCATTTTTTTCACACAGCGATCCGATTAGTTAGTCTGCACAGACTAACCAATCGGATAGATTGCCGGCAAGGGGCCACTCTGATTGGTCCCTTGCCGGCATTACTGCACTGTATGCTGTCCGTGACAGCATACAGGGCAGGGGCAGAAGCTTTAATCCAAGAGTTTTGCAGCGCTTGGATTAAAGAGCTGCCAGAACGTATATATACGTGGTAGCTGCACGGGGTATGTGCAGCTATCACGTATATATACAGATTGCAGTCGTGAAGGGGTTAAGATTGGCGTTGAAGACGGTAATAAATGTCTCATATTTTGCAAAAATGGGCAAAAACAAATAAATATACCTATGCTGTCCACTAATTATAGTGTTAAGCAATGGTAATCTTAAACATAAAACACGTAGAAGAGATAATAAACTTCTGGCATGAAATTTCATTAATTCATTCACAAAGAACAAAATTGAAAATAACTTGTGAGTGAAGAGCAATGTCTTTCTAGTATTCCATTCAGCACATTAAAACACAAATGAGATGCAGCTATTACAGCTCAAAATGCTACTTAATTGGATCAATATTTCTTACTTATAATGATTTCAAAATGCCAATAAAAACTAATTGTAGTTGGTCTTCAACTAGGTGAGAGCAAAAGGTTGTGACAGACTGGAAAAGGGGAAGCAACGGAAACTTCTCTTGTAGTTTAGGTCAATATGATGGGGGAGCTTTTACAAAGAAACAGCCTTGTATGTCGCTGTATGTCAGCTATAGTATCCAGGATGACATGATAACACTTCACATTCATGGGAGCAGAAACAATCTGTATTGATGTCATGTCACAGAGCAGAAAAAGTAAAGAGTAAAGATTGTGCATCACAATTACACCATAATCATGCATCTACAGTATTTCCAGTCACTTTTATTGCATTTCTTGTGAGAGATGTTATAACATAGTCTTTGCATGTGGCCAAGAAATATACTGAATGAAATGATTCCTCTTAAGCGACAATAATAGAAGAATGGAATGGTGTACATCAGGGATGGCCAACCTGAGGCTCTCCAGCTGTTGCAAAACTACAACTCCCATCATGCCCGGACAGTCTACAGCTATCAGCCTACAGCAGGGCATTGGTGGGAGTTGTAGTTTTACAACAGCTGGAGAGCTGCAGGTTGGCCATGCCTGGTGTACATGGTACCATTATAAGAATACAGTATTTGAGCAAGCTCTTTAAAAATAGAGAATCTATCTATTCTTATCTGTCGATCTATCTCTGTATCCATCTATTATCTATCTATCTTCTATCTATCTATCTATTGATCGATCTATCTTTGTCTATCTTACCTATCCATCTATCCCAATACCTATATTCTGTATGGATTATTATATTAAAGAAGTATCCAGCCCCTATAATGACTCCCTAATGCCTGGACATCTCATATGGACTATACTTACCCCACTCCCCGGGGGTTCATTATAGGAGTTGGATAACCCCTTTAATAATTATGGTAGAATACTGATATATCAATTGCTGAAATTTAAACCCAATAACTAAATAGCAAAGTTCACAAGAAATGTCAATGTCAGTAAATTTTTATGCCAAGGCTTTCTATGCATCCAGCATCTAGACATTTCTACAAGAACAAATCAAAGGTATAGTATAGGGGAAATAGATATACTCTGGCAGTAACATTGACAGACTACATAGCTCTTGAGCTGCTTACAGCCTCGAGAGCTACTGACAAGTTTGACAGAGAATATGTGTTGGTAACATTGCTTGATCCATGTTTTAAATCTGAAATTGAAGCCATCTTTCCAGGAGCTTGAGACACTGATAACTGCAAAGGAGTCATTGGAAACAAATAAATACAGGCCATGTCAGCCGCCTTATCATGGTGCTGCGCGTCCTTTGTCATGATCTAGCACTACATCTTCCTAAGAAGTGACAATCTGAGTTCTCTATCAATGACAACAGTCCACGACATTGGAACATTGAATGAACTGCACCATAATTATGTGAGGACTTGATGTGAGCAAAACACAAATCACATCAACCTATAGCTGATGAGAAAATAGGACGTGTTGCGGAGTCTACCTACTAATAATGACAATGTATAATTGAATGCTATTTTTGTGCATATAAACTTCTCCGGGAAAATTACTAGTCTGCTGGGATGGCAAATGAAAAGAATGATAAAAGGGGAAGAACAGAAGAATCACAAGAGTTATTTTAGCTGTAGGCATTGGAAATGTTCAAGGTAGAACCGAGCCTGCTATTTTTGCCTCCTTCAGTGTCATTCACTATTATATTGTTCCTAAAAAAATAAGCTGCCTTAAAGGGCTTCTAGAAAGATACAAAGCATGACTGCTTTCTTCCAAATGTAGACCATAGACCATATCTGGTAATGTACCCCACAAGAGCAGAGGCGTTTCTGTAAAAGCAGTCATTTCTTTCTAATCTCACACTAGGAACTATCATACTTTTTGGTTTGTTGATATTTCTACGCTTACGTTCCAAGTAGTCCTTGTTTCCGTTATAATTATCTTCACCTCAATATAAAATCCAATACCATATGTCCTGAATGTTTCCAAATAACTGAGCTTGGTCTGTAAGCCTAGGTTAATTTTGCATGTAGAATCTGTTACTATTGTGTCCTTGTCGTGATGTTTGCCAATTGTGGGATGATAACCTAGAATGCCTGAAAAACTGTAGATCAGTCAAATTAAAACACAATTAAAGCATCTATTGATTTCAATGTCTAGAGCACTGCATGATAATGATAATAATTAGTGAAATATAATCTCTGATCATCATTGGAATTAGCAGATATTTGTGTTGTTTCAATGGAACTAATTATTCCTGTTCCCATGGTGTCCATATAACTGTGAGTGGTCAGCTGAGAATATTTAATGTGGAAATGCAGTCATGGACAGTTTATTCCTTGTGGGGTTGGAAATAAATCAACTAAATTATCGAAAATGTTCAAAAAATATTGGGATAAAATATCAGACTTGTATCTATATGTTTTTGGTGACAAGATCAAATGTAAAAAATTACTAATATATAGATTGTATATGCAAAAGCTGTGCATGTACACTATATGATTGATGCGTTGAGAAAAGCTCTTCCAGACTGTGTTATTTAGAGCATAGAAGAAGAAAAACTAGGTATAAAGCAGCTGTGTGTTTGAAATGGGGGATGGTGTAAAGGTGCAGTAATTGAATTGACCCAACAAGATTGGTGTCAATGACGCTGAAGTATAAGATCGCATAGACGGGAATAGAAATAGATTTGTAAATAGAGAAGAAAACAGACAGCATCAAATACTGGGAAGGCATTCCTAGAAAAGCTTCTGCTTACAGTAGTATATTAGATAATATTTTTACTGTTGACAATTCCACTTCAATGATATTATACACATATTTTTACAGTCCCTATCATTCCTATGTGTTATGGCAATGGGTGTGGAACCACTGTGTTAACCAACAGATTTGGCTTAGGGTTAAAACTAAAGGTATTATCCTGGAAGTCCCCTGGTGTTAACCTTTTAATCTCTACATGGATATGGACTTTGTTACAGTGGAGCCACTAGGCTGCTACCTCCTCCTAGATTAGTCTCTATGTGGTAAATAGCTGACCCATAGGGGTCACATATAACAGTGAGATGTCAGGCAGAATTGTAGTCAGGGGCATTCCAAGGTCAGGTCTGGCAGAGTAAGTCCAATACGGTAACAGGTACAAGGGCAGGGCAGGCAGGAACATGTTAAATCAGACAAGGGTAGAATACTGCTAATTAGGAGGAGGTCTGTACAGCAAACCTAACAGGAACTTAGCAAGCTTAGAGATCTATTGCTCAAGCACCTTCCCATTGACGAATGTACCTGAAATACCTCAATATTGCCAGCCATTGTCTAGTGAAGATTAGGGCATATATGTACTGGCCCTTTAAGAGTCAGAGTGAGCCCAGCAGATGGGCTCTTCCAGATGAAGCCTGCAAGAGGCAACTAACCACCCGGTCCACAGGGTGCTTAACACTGAACAGTGGCTGGTCATAAAACTAGGATATGTATTTGAAAAATTCCTATAAAGCAAAGCATTTGCCTTATTTACTTATAACAAGGGTCTCATAATTGACTACTATCAAGAACAGAACATTTTATATTGCACAATACATTGATAAATCTTTCTCTCAAATTTTTTATAAATTAATCTTTCTTTTCTCTTTATTTTAGTGCCATTGAAATACAATGTTCCTTTACCATGTAGTCAGAGACTTGTCCAAAAGATAAAAGTTCTGGAAATTTTAGAGCGTGGATCTATACTAAAGATGGCCATACACATAGGATTAATGTGAGCTGAAGCTACTGATCATCTAATGTGTATGACGACAACCTAGAGATGAGTGAATCTATTATTTAAAATTAAAGTTTGACCAGAATAAAAAAAAAGACTCATCTGAATCAGAATTTTTATGTAAAAAACTTCAGG
This sequence comes from Bufo gargarizans, assembly GCF_014858855.1. Classification (NCBI taxonomy): domain Eukaryota; kingdom Metazoa; phylum Chordata; class Amphibia; order Anura; family Bufonidae; genus Bufo; species Bufo gargarizans. The sequence continues at coordinate 161,896,443 of NC_058087.1, forward strand.
CAAAGCTTTATTCTAAGGACAGAGAGAGAGAGAGAGAGAGAGAGAGAGATATTTACAAGACACTCAGAGTACCTGTGATTTGGGTAGATTTGAATTAATTCTGATGAATTGGGCCTGAAACAAATTTTAAGAAATTTGCTTATCTCTAGTCCTGACTTTCCCATCACAGCAGATGTTGTGGTAAAGAGGGACACGGCTAATAGATTTCCAAACGCCCGATCCTTTTGCTCTCAGGGAAGATAAGGCACTCTGAGGAGTGTGGCAGCGGATTACACCGCTCTCCCTATTCAGAACATTTGCATGCTCAGTAGAGCCAAGAGTGGGGTTGGCTCAAATCATAAACAGCCAGGATACTTTTGGTTCTCTATTATAACGATTTTTTTTTCTTTAACTTGGCATGTGTATCTTGAATTCATAGGTTTTGCACTGAGTGGTACTTTTTTATTGTTTGCCTACACTTGTTGAAAGTAAGCACGGTAGTTTGTCATATCAGATCTTCGACACACATTGTGGAGGTAGACAGCAAATATACTCTTTCTACACCTGAGCGGGCCCTCTCAGCCCTAGACCTTATGGCAGCTGCTGGGATCTGTTGCTCATTCTGCAGTACTTTACAGGATTGCATTAGTTTTTGTTTTGTTTTTTAATCATTATGAACCCCATTTTTAAAATTTCCCAATGAAAGATGTTCTCCAATGGTATTTAAGATCCAGGAACAGTGTTTTCAATGGGATATCCTCTTTATAATGACTGCCTGTTCTGCTACATTTCTTCTCTATTTTTTTTTTTTACTGTGTACATAGCTGATATAAAAATCACTAGACTGTCTATGCAGTTTCTATATTGTATGGAATACATAAAACTACAGTTTGTAAGAAATTGCATTCTGCAGTTGTTTGCTTCTATATTTGATTTTAGCATGTGAAAGTCCTTTAAGGCTGAATGTAATATTCTGGCTTTTGTGGTCCCTACATACCACAATGCCAATTTATTCCAAAAAAGGCATACTTGCTGAGACTGCAGGTCTCTAAAATTGTCAGAATGACAGATGGTAACTGCAGAAGCAAATATTTTTGTTGGCTTGCTGATCTTAATCGGAAGAGATTGACAAAGTTGTTTTAATCTTTTAATTATAGGATAGTAAGTTTTATGTAAAAACAAGAACATTTGCTCACAAAAGTCCTGAACATGTAAATTTAAAGGACTTTCTGGATTCTGAACAAAAGATACACGTAGAAATGAAATAAACATTTCACTACTGGTCTGCAGGGAGGAAAAGAGACTTCAGAGAAAGCTAATGCAGATTCGTAAATCTCTTGCACTGAATATTAAAGGAAGCATAAGGGACCTGTGCCCTTTTATACTAAGCATTGAACATTTCTGATGCAGAAAAAAACACATATAGCAATTAATTTATCAAGTTTATTCTGCATTAGACAGACTCGGGGTTCTTGGTCAGTTTTAAATGCTAGCCAGACACATTATAATATTACAAGTGATATCAGAAAAACATACCTTGGGTAGAATTTTTTTTATAAGTCTTCATTTAAAAGTTTCTTTCATTTTGTGTCTACAGCTCCTCTGCAAATTTATATGTATATATTATTATTTTTTTAGGAAGGTGCAAGGGTCGGTCATTGACAGAAGGTATGTGTCACCGAGGTTCCTGGCCTCGGTGAAGTAAGAGTCAGTATTTTAAAGTGGTGTCAGCGGCAGCTAGTGCTGGTTGACACATTGCTATTTTAGTATGGCTGTAAGCTGATCCGGGCCGGTTCTTACTGGGAGTAGCCAAAGTGCTGGGTGGGTGGCTGCTCCCCACGCTCCAGGCCAGGTCTTTACTGGCCTATATCAAACCCAGCCAGCAGTCTCAGCTGTGTGTGGAATACTCCACTCTGACAGTAGAGCTGTCCGTCCCTGTGTGTTTTTGGGATATGAAAACTTGTGCTGTACAGAAGGGCTGGGAGCCGCATGCGGAGAAACAGGCTCCTAAAGCCTGCTGTGGACCACAGGTGGAGAAACTGCAAACCAGGTGAAGGTTTTTGCTCCGTGGACTTTTCATGGTGTGAACACCTAGACTGCAAAATGTCACTTTTTGTTTTTCCTTATGTGTGAATAAAAAACTGTTTAAGTTAAATACTTTGTGGTTGCCTCTATACTGCGTCCGCTAGCCTGTCTACCAGAGTAAATCCCGACTATATATATTTATATTCAGATAGAAACTGAATGACATCACAACAAGGATTCCCCATCACTATTAATGTTTAAATGTAGGCAAATCCAGGGTTCTGATAAAAAAAAGCTGATTCATCCTCAGCTGCTCCCTAAATTTGCATAGTAATTGAGTACAAATCTCTGTACACAAGACATTTACCGACATGTGACGTTCCATTGAGAAAGTTAAAGGTCACAAACCACGACAAGAAAGAAGCTGCACAGAAATATTCAATTTGTTTCATTTGGCTGCATTTTAGTGTAATTGGAGGATTGCCATTGAAGACAATTGCCGTAAAAGGGAATTAGATAGTAATAATTTACATTTGTATTATTTCAAATTGATGGGCAGAAGTAAAAGGTGTACAGCAATGAATCCCGTATTCTGTACATGACAGGAACAAATCTAAATCCATATGTGGACAACATCGACCTTCAGCACTTGTAGAAGTACCCAAAGATGGCAACGGAAACTAGGGAGATTTATTTGTTTTGGTGTTTAATATCTCTCCTAATAAATCTCACTCATCTATTGTTGTCTAGCACTCATTTTACTAAATTTGTTGTTCTGCAGACGTCCTGTCCCATTTGATACACCCAGCTCACCACTAAAAGTGGTTAAAGAAGCGTGAAATAACACAGCTATAGAAAAATGCCATATGTTGATCTATTGCTGATACATAATATTTATGAAAAGGAACATAAAAGGTTCTTGGTAAAGCACTGCAAGGAAACCACCATGGACTCAACACAGCAGCTACAGGTGAAGAGGTTGTGGATGGACCCAACCCAACAGCACTGATGCCAGGCTAAGCATCTAAACAGATCGCTGAAGACCTCACTAATGGAACCCTTATCAATCACTACTGTGGGGGCCCAGAGTTCTCCATTTGTGATCATGAGGAGTTTCAGAGAGCAGAGACATACAACGTAGAACCTTGTGTTGTATTTTCCTTTAGTTAACAGATCACAAACACTTGTCGTGCATTTCCATCAGCTCATGTGGTCTAATACATGAAGCTGAAGAATAAGATGATTATGATGGAGAGGATGATGATAATTATCATGGAAAATGCAAAATGCACTTATTCCCATAAGTAGATTGCTACTGAAACGTATGAATTCTTGTTGCATAAATAAAATGTACCTGAACAAAAATACTAACAGGTTCTAAATTAACATGGATCACGCCAGGTGTGGGTTTTTTTTTGGGTAGGAAGAGTGAAGATAGCCGTACATTGAAAAATTCAGTGGCCAATTTAGACTGCTTCTTGCTTACTGCATCAGGACACACAAGGTAGTATCTGAAAGCTGATAGCTTGGCAAAAGTCACTGTAATGTGTTTTAATTATACATTTTTTTTCAGTAAATGTCAGGTACAGCGGTAGTCAATATTTAGTCAGCCAAACGTGCCAAAAACGGAAGGTTCTGCCGACAGCCGAGCTTCCTACTCTCCCCCAACACATTTATGTTTATGGCTTTCTTTTGATCATGTTATGTAGAGGATTAGCATAACTGGCTAGAGAGATTAGACAATAGAAAAAAAAAATGATTCATCTACAGATTGTAAGCTTTGAAATACATAAACATGGAACAAACGCATTTCAATACCTAAAAGTGATATTTACTGTCGTTTTCTGGCTACCAGAGCTCCATCACTTTTTATTACTTTTAGGTTTATTTACACACAAATTGCACTCTTATTGCAATAGCTTTTCGGATATGTGTATTTTTTTCCTAAATATTTAGGATTCAATTGTTTATTAAGAGCAATAGCGAATCTGGTCCAATTCTAAATGTGGAGTGTAGACCTGACTGCAATATGCTTCATCTGGACTACCTTACTGTGGCATGACCCAAATGACCATGCTGACATCAGCAGATTTTTCATTGTCAAGCAGGTAACCATTTATACTGTCCCCAAAGAGCATGACAAATATTTTTTTTTTTTGCAGAAGATGTCAAATTTGCTAGCCTGAAGCTATACGTCTCCGACAAATCTCATCCAATATCAAGTCTTCTTGTAACATTCAAAAATAATTGTGTCTTGAGATATGTCATCTTCAATGACAGCATTCAAGATGGTTGACATCACAAGTAAGTGATATCAGTTCAATCTGCACCTTAAAGGGGCAGAATGGACCTGAAAGCAGTGGTCATTTCAGCTGTGATAATGATTATTCTCTCATTTCTGACTCAAATGCTAAATACAAGTCATCGGCCACTTTCATTCTCTGATTTATCGACTGTAAAGGGACCATCTGAATATTCTGCTTTATTTGCAGTCCTACTTTGGCCAAATACATGTCTTCTATCCACAAGTTTGTACGTTTTGGAGTCTTTGATGTCTATTATTTAGATTTAGAGTTTTAAAATGAGATTTTGGCAACTTTTTCACTGTAGCATATTCTCCAAGTCAATAAACTATATGAGAAAATGACATTTCTATGTATTACTATGTCAATCAACTGTCAGTATCATCAATCAGCTTACACATATAACAGCCGAGTCTGTCAATATATCAAAGGTAAGTTTGTCATTTGGCACACAGTGTTATATCATGTCTTTATCTATGGTTCTCTTTCCAACTTTGTATAGACATTTATGTTCTTTCATTTAAAGTGCACCTAACCTTTCAACAATCTTTGCGTTAAAGGGCTTGTCTCACTTAAAGGGAACCTGCCATCTGGATTTTGGGTATAGAGCTGAAGACATGCGCTGCTAGATGGCCGCTAGCACATCCGCAATATCCAGTCCCCATAGCTCTGTGTGCTTTTATTGTGTCCAAAAAACGATTTTATAGATATGTAAATGAACCTTAGATGAGTCCTGTCTCCTCCATGCTTCAGAGATGAGTCCAGCGTTCTCTGACTCTGAGCTTAGCCACACCCACTGTGAAGGAGCCCAGCACCGCCCCGCATCCTCCGAATTTCCTCCTTGCTCTACGATGTGACAAAGCTAGAGGCTGATGCCAGCACAGGGAAGGAACACTATGCCGACACTGCGCATGCACTAGCTCGTGTATCGTGAGATTACGGCGCTCTAGCTTTGTGACGTTGTAATAAAAGGAGGAGATTCAGAGTATGCGGGGCGGTGCTGGGCTCCTTAACAGTGGGCACAGCTGGGCTCTGGAAACATTAGTAGCCTCACTTACATATATATAAAATCATTTTTTGGACACAATAAAAGCACAGAGAGCTATGGGAAATGGATATCGCAGATGTGCTAGCGGTGATCTAGCAGCCCATGTCCTCAGCTCTATACCCAAAATCCAGATGACAGGTTCCATTTAAGCAAATGGCATTTATCATGTAGACAAAGTTAAAGGGTCTCTGCCAGAAGATGCCTTTGAAACCAAACTGGCTGAACTGTTGCACATGCTCTTGGCAGCTGAAGGCATTTGTGTTAGCTACATTTTTATATGTGCCCGCATTGCTAAGTAAAGTGAAGTTTTGATATATATGCAAATCAGCCTCTATGAGCAACAGAAACATTGCCATTACACCTGGAGGGTTTGGTCTCTCTACAACTGCTGTACCCTCTGCACTTTGATTGACAGTGTTTCCTATAGTATGCAAGCACAACCATCGTTGCTGGATTGTAGGGTAGTTGTAATGCCTGGATACAGGATATTTATAGTTCAATAGAAAAATGAATCAAGCCAGTAAAGGAAGCAATGTGGACATTCACAATACATTAGTAAATGTATTAAGTATGTCTATATGATAAATACCATTTGTTGAAGTGAGACAACCCCTTTATTTAATACTGGGTGGCAACGTACTTAGACCCCCGGTACAAACACAAAATGGCGGACATGTTACCAGCATCACAGAGGGCTGTCAGAATGCAGCATTTCCAGGCCTTGCTGCGATAGATGCTGCATTCTGCTGTTGCGGGCACTGGCAGAGGAATTTCTACCCACAGGTGCGGGTACCAATCCTACCATGCCTGCAAAAAGAGGGTGGTTTAAAGATGTGTTGGTCACTTATGAGATCATTCTTGCAGCCAACCCATTGACAGCCACCCTCTGGATTCAGCCTCAGGTAACGCCTAGACCAACAGGTGTCCGACTACATCGGGTTACCGGCAGATGTGGACGCTCTGAGAAGCAAGGAACCCCTTGACTACTGGGTGTGCAGGCTTGACCTGTGGCCAGAGCTGGCACAATTTGCCATGGAACTCTTGGCTTGCCCCTCATCGAGTGTCCTGTCCAAAAGGACGTTCAGCGCAGCAGGGGTGATCGTGACCGATATACGCACTCGCCTAGCACTCGCCTAGCTCACGACAATGTGGACTCCCACAGATTTTTAAAAATAAATGAGGCATGGATCTCGGAGGAATTCAACACCTGTGATGACCACATGCAATTGAATTTCCTCATGCCAGCCCACAACTACTTGGCCGAGTGGAAGGAGTGCTGATCCAGGGACAGATTGTCTATACATATACAAAAATGAAAAGAAAAGAAATGTATCGCACATCCAGCTGCAATGCTATGATCTCATCCCTGCTATTTTAGCAGAAAACAGCACTAAATAGCGCATGTGTACCGCCTCCTATGCGGTACACATGCGCTATTTAGTGCTGTTTTCTGCTAAAATAGCAGGGAAGAGATCATAGCATGGCAGCTGGTTGTGCAATTTGTTTCTTTTCTTTTTATTTATCCTGTGACCGCCTAATGCACCTCCAGCCACAGAATCCAAAGTTCTTTGCTGTCAGGTGAATGCCTATTGCCTAATTTTTGGGGCCTGTACTGGCCGACAGTTACATTTTTTTTATCTCTAGCCACATAATCACACCCTTGGCTAACTCCTCTGCCTCTCATTATGGTGGCGTATGAACCACATTCACCATAAGGACCTTCTAATGTCACAGGGTCATGTGACTGTGCCCTTCACCCCGTACTGTGCCCCCTTATACCCTGCATTGTGCCCTCTTAGCACACCCTGTGAAGTGCCCCTTGTCATTCCCTGTAATGTGCCCTCTTATACCCTTTTATCCGGTCACGGTATGGCAGTGTTATCCGGTCACTGTACAGAGGTGTTATCCGGTCAATGTATAGCGGTGGTATCCAATAACTGGATGGCCATAACTGTATCTCTTTCCCTGCCCACGCCATCCTTTTTTAGACCTGGCATGAGAGGGAAAATATGCAGATTGCGGTGCTAAGGACCTTTGCGCCACAATCTGTGTCACAAATACGTCTAACATAGACGTATTTCTATATAATAAATGACCACCTAATTGTATTATTATTCAGGGGTAGGGCTAATATCTTTATATTATATAGATTCTAGTGTATTGTACTGTGCCCTGTATTTCCCAGTAGAAAATGATCCTTGGGAAACACAGTCCTCATCCCTGACCACCAGGAACAAGTAGTGCTCTGTCAGTACATTTGTGGCCTCCCCTCTCCGCCAGACTGCTCCGCTATGTACTGGTGCTTACTATGACACTAGGGCTGGGTTCACATCCATTTAATGCATACCAAAAATGTATGCGTTAACAGATGCCTCAGACTGATGCCGTACAGTGGCGTCCGTTCACCATACAGTTCCATGGTAGAAAAAAAATGTACCTTAACGTACGCATTTTTTAAATGGACTCTGCAGGATACAAAAACGTAGAGCGCTGCACATTTGTGTACATAGGAAGTAAAATTAATCTAGGCTCCAGCAGGGCACATTTTTGAGAATTTCTCTTTAAGACTCATAAAAATGGCCCCTGATTAAAATACATATTTTTTGTGGGAATTTTTGCCAAGGATCCCCCTCTGGTATATCACTGTCCATGTTGTGGGACTATTTGTGTACTTCTAGTAAGTGTTTGATGGTTGAAAATATGAGCTGGAGGTTTTTCAGGTTCGCCTGCCATTAAAGTTAATTGAGCCCGCCGTGAACGCACGGTTCACAAACATTTGATCGTGAATGCGCATTTGCATATCGTCCTGGCCAATGTTCGTCCAACACTAATTACCTGTACTGTTTTCAATATAGCACTTAGGCTGAGATAGTAACTCTCTAGTTAGCTCTGCAGTCTCTATGGCTGTGTGTGTCTTACTCAGCTTCTGCTAACTCCTCTCCCCTCTCCTCTCCATAGACTTTTATGGGATGATGTAATCTGATCTTTCAGAAGACAGTTGTCCTGGTCTCAACAAGACATATTTCTCATACATTTCAGAGACAAAGCCATTTTACAAATGGGTGGAGGGAGGGGAAGGCAGAGCTGATAACTGTAGAACAAAACATTTTTCTTTAACAAAATATATTACAATGTTTCTTATAGTCTCTTGTGCTATAGAGTTTTGCAAGATTTTATGAAATGTTAGTGATAATTTACCTTTATGCTTATTATACTACTTAAAATACAATAAAATAAAATAAAGATTTCCAGAAAAAGTGTCTTTTGCTTTCACCGTATAAAAGTTATGTGATCACTGTGTTCACTTTTCATGTTCACAATATGTTTTATTTTTTTACATTGTAACAGCTATTGATTTATCTCCATATATTTCCACCCTAGCACAATTGCATCAGACTCAACTAGCATAAGTTATTTCATTGTTAAAAATTATACTATATTTGCAGAATAAGGAATAACTATTAGATCATTGATGGTCCTCTCACTGGAACCCACCCCAGTCATGAGAACCAGTACCCCATACCCCTCAGAGGACCCCAAAATGAATGCAGTGAAAGGCGGTACATGCAAATGTCACGTTTATTTTCTGTAGAAATTATGGAAATAGCTTTGCACTGTACTCTGCTGTCTCCAGACCTGTGGATCTGTTCATTTCTGAATGGTCCAAAGGGTACAGGGTACCCATTCCCATGATCAATGGGGGTCTCAGCCGAATAAAAGAGAGCAAAAACCTTTAATAACTGGAATACCCCTTTAAGGAAATTATAAAAATGTTGGCATTTGCCACATTTTGTGGTGAGACCGAGGCATCACCATGCATCACCATGCTCTGATTAGTGAGACCCAGTACAAAGCAATTGAGAAACCATAGATTAATTTAATATAGTGCCACGGTTGAACAGGTCCAAAAGTTTGTCATAGGATCCTTGGACTCTAACACACTAAGGGCTCCTTAATACAAAAGAGATCCAATGGGCCAGTAGTAGACAACCTTCATAGGAGCAATTATAATAGGTCATATTATAAAAAAAAAATAAGCTGCCAACCTCCAATTTTCAAGCTTAAAGGGATGTTCTGACTGGTTTATATTGATGGCCTATCATCAGAATAGGTCATTGGTATTTTATTGGTGTGGTTCCGACACCCTGGATTCATGCCAATCAGCTGTGGTGTTCCGATGAGCCCCACGGCCTTCTTGCAGATCACCAGTGACATCACATTCATCAGTCATGTGGCTTAGACACAGCTCAGTTTCATTCAAGTGAATGTATGATTTTGTGCTTGGTAAGATGTGAGGAGGCTTCAGTGCTCCAGTGAGCTCCATGGCCACCTCAAATAGCTGGTTGGTGGAGGTCCCTGGCGTAGGACCCTTTTAATCAGATACTGGAGACTATCTTGTCATCAATATAAAACAGGAAAACCCCTTTAATCGTCACTAGCATTCTAGAGAGTTTTCGTTAATGCAGTATTATAGTGTGACTGGGTTTTTCTGTAAATATATAGCCTAGAAATTCTGGAATTAAACCCCATTTCTGAATTGGGCATCTTCAGTTGTCCATTTCATTTGTTTGTCATTCCAGCTTCATTGTCCTTACATGTTATTTAATATTGTTCACTTTTCAAATGTTTTAAATATGTTTATCTCTTTATTCTATTTAAGAGTTGTCCCTGGCTCTAATCTATCCACCCCCGTAATGCTTGCAGATTTGGCATTTTGTAATGACAGCAACATCCCAAAGAATCAATAGTTATTTAATTCCCAACAAGCTCTCAAGTCCATTAAACCTGATTACATTCACCCATTTCAGTTGGGTGCAGTTATTTTTCCTACACCGGCACTTAATCTATAACAGGAACTTATGAGAACTTTCAAAAGCAATTTCAGCATCAATCAGCATATAGTGAAAGGCACAATTTTCTTGTAATTATTTATTGGACTGGATGGCAATGGGTTTGACTGAGCTCCAGAATCCGACCTTCACTCATCCAAATAATAAAAAAAATTAAAAAAGATGGACACTTTAGTGTTTCCAGCATTAACGCTGTTTCATTTTATTATTATCATGCACATAAATGGAATTCACAGATAATATGGGGCCATATTTCTAGATACCACTGGTGATAATACTTGATCATGTGCAGAGGGACCATTGTATAAAAGGACATCAATACTGGTGCTTATAACATTGGATTTGAAGAGCATATGAATTTCCAGATGATCTAAAGGTAATTAAAAAGACTCTCACAGGCCATAACCATTTTCGGGATAAGAGGTTCTTCGGATCAGGGAGACCTGATAAAAATCATGTTTGTGTATAAACTAAGCTTTCTTTTTGGATGTCCTCTTTTCACCTCAGCGAATTGCGATATAAGCAAGTCTATCAATGACCTCAGACATAAGGATAGCTAATCTCTGGAGCTATTTTTACTCCTGACTAAACAGCACAGCAGTTTTTATGACACTCCGTGATTGATTCTGTAATTTTGACTATTTTCAAAATCTCTGCTTGAGGTTTGTGAATAGAAACATTCCTTCAGGGCTGGTTAAGAGAGAGCCTTGTCTCTGTACGGACGTGATCAAGGAAGCATTTCAGCCTCTATAGAGAGATAAAAGAAACACTGTGCTCCTAGTGTAATATGTTTCAGTACAGGACGATGTGACAGATAATGGGCTGCTCACCTTCAATGGATGTGCGATGGAGCACAACATCATGTATAGCAAGGTATCAGTATAAGGCTTCTGCGTGTCCCCAGATCTACACGCCAAACATAGGAATGGGGGAAATCGGTACAGCAATAGGATGATCCGGTGTTGAGACCTTACTGCCAGGAAATTCAGACTAAACATTATGGGGAGGAATGATCGCTTCATCAGGTCATATTGCTGGCAGCCCCCCTAACCTGTAGTGCAAATAAAGACAATTTTTGACGCCATCTCCCTGCTGACGAATATTACCTGGCAGCGCGGCCGCGACACTGGATCATCCAATTGTACTGCAAATCTGCCTCTGTCTGGGACCAAGAAGCTTTCAATTTACTGATAGCATGTACAGATCTTGGAAATGACAAAGAATTAAAACATAAAGTAAATCAGCACGTTGATGGACTTTTCACAACGCAAAAAAAATAAACTACATTTTCTGGTAAATGTCTCTGTTAAGGAATATTAGGGTTTATCACATAAATGTAATTTACTCACACTTTCTTCCTCTACTTCCCTTTCTGTGGGTGGGCAGCAGCACATCAAGCACCTGTATTGCATTCCAAGATGCATTGTACTTAGCTCTTATTAACTCCATCCCTCTGCATAGAAAATAATCCCTTACATATACTTAGACCCAGGGATACATATGGAAGGTAAGACCCAAACAATTTACTTCTCCACCATGTAGAGAGAAACAGCAATATAGTTCCATGAATGAGGCAGTAGGAATGACTGACTGAAGGTGCATGAGCCTCTCGACCTGTTTCACTATGGCAGGTATGGCCAACCTGTGGCTCTCCAGCTGTTGCAAAACTACAACTCCTGACGTGCAAAAACTGACTACAGCTATCATCCAACACAGTGCATGGTGGGAATTATAGTTTTACAACAGCTGGAGAGCCGCAGGTTGGACACTATGCCAGCACTGAGAGGAAGCAAGGAAGCTACTGAGCATGCCAGTCCACCAGTAAATGCAGCAGAAAGTGGACTAGCAGGGGGTGCTACCAGAGAGGGAAATGTAATGTCCATGTAGAACCTACACAAATTTTTATTGCATGTATATTGCAGTAATACTTCATATGAAATACCCTATTCATTACATAGTAATTGGTGGGATAACCCGATTAATAATATAATGGGTAAATGATTACAGCAATCTGTAATTCCAATTAGGAAGAACTTGTATTGGGCACCATTGATCCTGATCCTAGAATGCAGTTTATATAATCCTAGCCCAGCACTCTCAGGTATGCATATATAGTATATCTGCAAGGGCTTCTATTTCTTAGGAATTATGGTAAAAAGAGGAGATTCAGAGTGCTAAATAGATTGTGGGCGAGGGGACACAATGCAAATGTTCTGCAATGCTCTAAGGCAGGCAGATATGAGCGGTGGACACGAGAAGCCATGATGGTGGAGTAGCTCATATTGATGTTTTACTGCAGTGCCTATGCATCTCATAAGCAGACTAAACAGAGGGAAGACACCAGAGAAGGGTCCATCCACACTGCAGAGGCCAGCGCACAGAGCCTGTAGGGCAGTGCAGGGGGCCTTTATGGCAGTACACAGAGACCACGCAGTTCTGTTTGACTCCAACTGTAAAAAAATGTCCTTCCATAGAAGAAATGCCACACTTGATTAGTATGGCCCTGCACTAGACATGGCAAAGTGTATGGCCATGTCCCCTGACAGTATTTTGGTCAGTCATTTACTTCAGAATTTGTATATTCAAGGTGTTGGCCTAGAAAACAGTGGTGCAAATGTTTCCATTAGGGAAGTCTTGCACTGTGCTTTTAGTTTTTTTCAAAAAGACCCTTTTTTGCCTGCATTTTTCAGCAAAAAATGCTACAGCTAGATATCACCTATTGGCCAATAGAAAAATTGACTGAAGCTTTTTACAGTGGTATTTTATGAAAGTTACCTGCATTTTTTAATTTTTTTATCCATCTGACATTTAAATTTTTTTATTGGCAGCATGCTTTTGGAATTTCTTCAAACTTTTACCTATAGAATTCTTTATAGGAAATAAAAAATAAAAAATTGCAAGTAAAATGTTGCGTAACTACAGATTGTCACACCTCCCCCGAAAAAAATATATATATACTAGTATGACAGCGTATGAATGCTTTTTCTGTGTAGGTTCCATACTTGGTTTTGGCTACACGAAATCTAACACTGCGCTATCATTAGTTAGTGCACACAAGGAGAATATTTGGAAAACATATAAATGCACGGTAATGAAAGAAAAGGAAGCTCAGGATTTATATTTTTATTGTGGTCCCGTAATGACTGGAATTAGGATTTTCTCTCCTTAATACCTTCAATCAAAAATTGTTACCGCTGCAGAAAAGTTTATTTAGGAGCAAGCATGTTTAATGACGAGGATTAGCTCATTAAATTGATCATTTATTCATATGCATTCTAATTATGCAAATTAAAAGCATCTATTTAAATGAAAATGATGAATACATTCAAATGATGTTATTAGAACACCTGAGCTAAACAAATTAAATCTGTCTAACGTTAGCAGCTTTCAAACTCAATAGTTTGCTAATGGTAACTCCAATGAACATCAGTAGTGCTCACGCCATAGCTGCTGCTACTTTGTTACCTTTCTGTGGCAATCTTTCTGATTCCCAATGTATTTTACCTTTTTTGAATATCAAACTCTGCACATCTGAAGTCCATTAATTGTATTGGTATGCCAGTATGCCAGTATGTAACATGTAGTATGGTGGTAATGAGATCCTCAGACTGGCCATTCACATACTTCTGGGGATCTAGCTCAGTTTCCCTCTGGTATAGAAAATGCTAGAGGAAAACTGAAGCCAGATATGATCCAATAGTTTTGAATGTGATCAGTCATACTCATCTAGCGCCTCACTTATGATGCAGAATGTAATATAGTGCTGGACAAAAAATGCTGCAGTCTATACAAGCTAGACCTGTGCATTATGATACACTATGCATACATAAGTTGTGTTTGGCTTGGTAAAAAAATAATAAAAAAAATGCCTGTACATAAATGATGTATGTACACTCGCTTTTATTCACATTGTAAGGTCAGGTGAATATTTATTGCAATGACTAGCGCCAAAAACCCCAGAGAAAAGTTCTGCAAAACTATGGTAATAACACAACCTTTTGCAGCAATTTTGCGATTAAACACTGTAGACCTCAAAATGTGAATTGACCAATGTATGCATAAAGGGCCCAATAGAGAACCAAAAAATGAGAATAAAGGTAAGGCCACATGTAGCGGTCACTAGAAGGCCAAGAAACAACCACAAAGATTGTGTCAACATGCATTACTGACAGTTGCTGAGGTTTAAAAAATATATATATAAAACCCAATTTTAATTTTTCAGGTTTTGGCCACCCTGTAGCTGTAACACTGAGAGAGTCACTTGCAGAGAATGATTTGGGTGTTCTTGTAGATCATAGACTAAATAATAGTATGCAATTTCAATCAGCTGCTTCTAAGCCTACTTAGTAGGGACTTAGTATTACCACTTTACAAATGATTGGTGCGGCCACATGTGGATTATCTAGGTCAGTTCAGGGCACAAGTTCAGAGAAAGGATGCCCTGGAGCTGGGGAAAGTACAAAGAAGAGCAACTAAACTGGGCATGGAGGGACTTAGTTATGAAGTAAGGTAAAAAAATAAATAAGAGGTCACATAATTAATCTTTATAAATGTATAAATGGCTCATAGAAAAAATATGGTGAAAGCCTGTTCCATGTAAAATACCTACAAAAAGACAAAGGGACACTGTATCTGTCTAGAGAAGAAAAAGTCCAGCCTCCAGAGGCTAAAAGGCTTATTCACCAGAAGAACTGTGAATCTATGGTATAGTCACCTCACAGCAGAAACAGTGGGTGGTTTAAAAAAAGACTTAGATTAATTCTTAGAAATAAATAACATTAATGGTTTTGTAACTGGGTAAGAGTCTGTTTCTCACTCCCCTTTTCTAAATTAACATCCCTACTCGTCCCCTAATTGAACTTGATATACTTTTTTAACCCTATGTAACTGCATAACCTGCTACCTTACCCTACCTAATCTGTGAACAGCTGCTTATTAACAGGTTTCAGGTAGTTTTTTTTATATCACAAAGAGTAAAAATGATGTAAAACACATACATATGGTCAGAATTCAAATGATTATAATGGTACCTTAAGGATCACGATTATACATAGCTTTTAATCTGCATGCTCAATGTCTACTAGTAATAAACAGATAATATAAAATACATTGTATAATAGTTTTAAAATTACAAAATAATGCCTTAGGTTTTACATATGCAGAATAGGAATAATAGAAACATTAATTATTTGACATTTTGACCCACATCTAACTCCATGCAGTGGAAAAGGCAAATCTGTGCGTACCTATCATTCTTAGCATAATAACAGATTTCAGGATCATTTACTTCCTACACCTTGTAATTGGAAAAAGGTCATTTCCATGGTACTGCCCCTGTACTGATTCATTTAGTCATGCAACAGATCCAGAAGAAAAGCTGCCGCTGAAATTCCAGGGTTTTTCAACATACGCTCAGTTTTCCTAGAGGTGATAATGAAGATCACCCTTTTAAGTAGCATATTATCTAAATCTCTATATATAGTATTATGCTGCATAGTATGTACTATACCGTCCAGCCTTACCATATGATTTTGTAGGATGAGTTCTCCATCTTGCCGTTACAAGCTGATTTGCATGTACGTTTAAATATGGCCTTGATGATAATTATCGAGTAATGTATTTCAGTGGAAAAGGGAAAATTACATTGTGAATGTTTAAGGGATAGATCTAGGATTGGCATATTGAGCTTAATAAATGGCTACTTTATTTCTTTATATGTTACTTATGCTGAAAGTAACAGCCACACCATAATCTTCTGCTGTACTCTATGATCCGTCATGGGAGTATTGTGTCCCTTAGAAAGCTGGAATGGATAGAAAATCCTCTTCTCTGCCCTGTGGTCAACCTTGCAAAGTACTGGTATGCATTTTAAACAGGAGTCAGATCAATACAAGCAAATATAGCTCAACTACACCATTTATTCAGCCATGAGAGATGTCAATATACAGATTAGGGTGATCCATCTTTTTGATTTCCCACTGTCTTCTCACTGACTACATGAGAGCTTTTTCCTGTATTAAAAGTGTTTGCTTTCTCAACCATAAAAATTCCAATTATTACACTAAGTGCACTAGAGTTAAGCTGCTTGTTGCGAGTGGCCTTGTATTACCTGAACAACTCCTGTGAAGTATGGATCTACAGACAGAATCATGGCCAGTCGACGGGAATGTGACAAAACTCCTTGAGATGACAGCATGATTTGACTGATTGTATAAGTCCCTCTATAGCTAAACACATCAGTGAAAAGTCAAAGGGACATCAAAACAGCCCATCTGAACTTATGAGCTTGAGGCAAATAATCTCTGGCAGGCCACAGTCATTGGAAGCAGGAATTAGAGCAAAGTATTTTCTTAAAAGACAACAATTTCAAGATAATGGCACCTCTACTTCTTTTATTATAAGTCTGGCTGCCATTCCTATCCAAGAGTATTTATTTTTTATTTTATTTTTTTATTACAGTAGTTCTCTTGTATATTCCAGTTAGAGCTATAACAATATTTTAAGTATCACTGGGAAATATGGAAGTGAGAAAAATTTGAAATAAAAAGGTAAAATATAGATGGATATATACAGTCCTCATCAAAAGTTTAAGACCACTTGAAAAATGTCAAAAAAATCATATTTAGCATGGCTGGATCTTGACAAGGTTCCGAGTAGAG
This sequence comes from Bufo gargarizans, assembly GCF_014858855.1. NCBI lineage: Eukaryota > Metazoa > Chordata > Amphibia > Anura > Bufonidae > Bufo > Bufo gargarizans. The sequence goes on from NC_058087.1 coordinate 161,913,307, forward strand.
CTTCAACATGCAACAAGAAGAAATGGGAGTGAGACAAAACATTTTTTGAGCATTCAATTTAATGAAAACAATGAATAAACTTGAAACAGGCTGTTTTTCAGCTGATCAAAAGTTTAGGACCACACCTAAAAAAAAAAAATAATTAACCCCCCCAAAAGAGAAATCCAACTTCCAAACATGAACTCAGTAATGAGTAGCTCCGCCGTTATTGCTTATCACTTCAAAAATTTGTTTCGGCATGCTTGATGCAAGAGTTTACATGAAGTGAGTGGGAACATTTCTTCAAGTGGTGAAGACGGGCACACGAAGGCCATCTACTGTCTGTAACTGTTGTCCATTTTTGTAAACTTCCCTTGCCATCCACCCCCAAAGGTTCTCAATTGGATTTAGATCAGGGGAACACGCAGGATGGGCCAAAAGAGTGATGTTATTCTCCTGGAAGAAGTCCCTTGTCCTGCAGGCATTGTGTATTGTAGCGGTGTCCTGTTGAAAAACCCAGTCGTTACCACACAGACGAGGGCCCTCAGTCACGAGGAATGCTTTCTGCAACATCTGGACATAGCCAGTGGCTGTTTGACGCCCCTGCACTTCCCGAAGCTCCATTGTTCCACTGAAGGAAAAAGCACCCCAGACCATTATGGCGCCCCCTCCACCGTGAAAACATCTCAGGTGGGATCTGCTTGTCATGCCAGTAACGTTGGAAACCATCAGGACTATCAAGGTTAAATTTTTTCTCATCAGAGAATAAAACTTTCTTCCACCTTTGAATGTCCCATGTTTGGTGCTCTCTTGCAAAGTCCAAACAAGCAGTTCTGTGGCGTTCAAGGAGGAGAGGTCTTTGAAGATGTTTTTTTTGTTTTTGAAGCCCTGTAGTCTCAGATGCCGTCTGATGGTTATGGGGCTGCAGTCAGCACCAGTAAGGGCCTTAATTTGGGTCAAGGATCGTCCAGTGTCTTGACGGACATCCAATTTGATCCTCCAGCTTAGTGCTTATGAAATTTTTATGGGTCTTCCACTAACTTTCAGGATCATTTAAGAAATTCCAAATGACTGTCTTACTGGGTCCCACCTCAGCAGCGATGGTGCGCTGTCAGAGACCTTGCTTATGCAGTTCAACAACCCGACCACGTTCAAAAAGGGAGAGTTTTTTTGCCGTTGCCATCACAACGTGTGACTACCTGACAGAAAATGACAATGAATCCACATCTTTGAACAGATTTGGCCTTTTAAAGGCATATAGTCCTAAACTTTTGATAAGCTGAAAAACAGCCTGTTTCAGTTTATTTGATGTTTTCATTAAACTGAATGCTCAAAAAATGTTTTGTCTCACTCCCATTTATTCTTGTTGCATGTTCAAGCTCAACTTGGAACCTTGTTAAGATCCAGCCATGCTAAATACAATTTTTTGCCATTTTTCAAGTGGTCTTAAACTTTTGATCAGGACTGTATGTAAACACCATTGTTAATAAGTGATGTGGAAACTGCAGATCACGACATGCCATTGATATGAGAGGTGAATGTCGGCTACAAGGTAGGCATAGGTGGACCAACAAGCTACAGTGGAGCATCTCACTGGCAAAATGAACCAGATCGCTACCAGACATTAGTCCATAACAAAAGATCAGTGAAAAAAAACTACTTTGTATTGAGTTCAGAAGCAGATGGAGGATCACTGCAACTCTGCTAATGAAGAAAAGTATTAAATGTTTGTGTCAGTATTGGAAAAGAATTGAAATGAGAAATGAGAAGTGAATCACTGCTGAGGCACTTGGATAGTGGGGCCCGTAGTAAAAGCCATGTTATGGACTATGAAAAGTTAAAGCGCATTTTATACAAAAATTCTCCATAATGTTTTGTTAATGTTTCCTCTGTTGAATTAGTTAAAATGTTAATTACAGACAGTTGACCTTTAGCTTAATTAGTATTTCTTTCTAGATAGTTGTAGAAAAGGGTTTAAGTTAACCTTTTTATAAACCTACACACAATGATTGGAAGCACCTAATAAAAATTATGAGGTAGATTTACTAATAACCTCAAAAATTTAGACATTGTAAACTTAAAGGCTATGAACACCTTTATTTTTATGATTGAATTTTACAAATTTTTGGCTAAAACATAATTTTTGCAATTGGTCTCTATTAAAAATTGTCAGCAATGTTTGTGATACAAGCGTTAAATTTCATTCTATTTGCAGACTGTCACTTTCTGTCTACACAGAGTCCCATTAGATGATGTCTCATGTACAGTTCTTATTTCTGATCCACTGACCTCATAGACACTCATTTAAGCCTTATTCTTATCAGTTTAATTACAATTGAGTTGTAAAGAGTGTTTATGAGGTCAGAAGATCTATATGAACCATCCTCGACAGGACTCAGTAAACAGAAAATGACAGTCTGCAAATAGACTGAAATTTAACCCTTGTATCACAAAAATTACTGACAATGTTTAATAGAAACCAATTGCAACATTTTTTTTTTAGCCTTAAATGAATAAAATTCAATCATAAAAAAAAAAAAACATTGTTCCAAAGGTGCCCATGGCCTTTGAATTAAGCAGTCTAGAGTCTGATGCTAATGGTTGATGCTGGATAATACATTTGGAGCACCTTTACACTGTAAATATCCAGAAGTGTAGCTGCACAGACGCAGTGTCCACTACAGTAGCAGTTGCAGAGCCTCGGCGCTTGCACTGCTACCACATGCAAACCATGGCAAATATTAATTATTCAATCTCCCCCACTGTCTATTATGGTGAAATCATGGAGCTTCCTCTTTATTACAAGCTTCTTTGTTACCAATGAGCCAAAATGTATAGCAGTCAGATTCTATAGCTGCATTCAGTCACTGTAGGGCAAAAAAGCAAGATGAACAAGTTCTATAAAGAAAGAAAGTGGGCCCTAGACATTATTTCCTCGAATGGACCCAAGAAACATGGGTACAATATAGAATTTATGATTACAAGAATAAAATATTACAAATGAATATGAATCTTTAATAAGCTGGCATTATGCAGTATAGTAACAACAGGGATATTATCATACAAGTATGGTAATGGGCTCCTTACTGTTGCTACAAAAAAAAAATAAAAAAAAAAATATATATATATATATATATATATATACATATATATGCTAGTGCTGCATATTCTATGGCAAATTGTCATTAATTGACTCCCATGTATGACAGTTATGGTAGCAAATGAATAAAAGTCACCTTCAGAAGCCACATAGTAGCCCCTGTCAGAAATGGAGTAGTAACCTAACCTTTAAATGTTTTCTATTTGAACCTTGAGAAGAGAGTCATATTTTAGATATGTCATGTGAGTGTCATTTTTCTCTGTGGCCTTAACAGGTAGGTATACTCACATGCGACTAATGAGCATTGCATTTGTTTCCAGCAGGAAAACAGTTTAATGGAAAGAAAGATCTTCTAAGAGACTGAAACTGATTAGCCATTAGTAACAAAAAGATGAGGTTGTCGACTTTAATGCTAATTTACCAGGCATGGTTTAATGACTTTGTAAGTAAGGTAAAATTCTGCGGAGCTTAGTTTTTTCCATTTACTTGTCCAACCTCAACAGGAAGCTAAGAGAAAATGGGTTGCACTAATTTCTCAAATGGTTACACTAAAATGTTGTTATCCAAATAGTTTGCTTACAACAGTTTAATGGCGTGAAGAAAAATGTGAAAAAAAATAGGAACAAAGAAGAAAGAAAGCAAATTCCTTTTGATGTTCTTTTTTATTATCTTCTTTTTGTAAATAGATGTGGAAGATGAAGGCTATTAATAGTGCAATATGTGTGATCATCAAGAATAATATAATAGGGCATGACAATAGATACACCGTACATGGTGTCATAGAGCAATTGTACAGACCTCAACATTTGAACATGAAACTACAAAATAGGTCAGCCACATAAAGGAAATATTCCATGACATAACAAACCATAGGAGTAAAGATATCTATGGTAAGAAACCAAGAGAGCTGGAGCCTTATTGAGCATCAAGTCAAGATTGTGGAGGACTACTTTCAGCAGTCCTAAACAACGCACACAAAAATTGCTAAAACTAGAGAAGGCTCTTTGGAGATATTATTAAAAGGTACTACAGGCAATAGTACCAAACAATAGAAAGAAGGGTGGGCAACCTATTTAAATTCCCATGTTTTATCAAAAAGCTACTCACTTATGGTATTCAAACTTGTAGAACATTAAGCTGGAGATATAAAACCTCAAGTTGACGTCTTAGGCTACTTTCACACTAGCGCTTGATCGGATCCGTTCTGAACGGATCTGATCATATTAATGCAGACGGAGGCTCCGTTCAGTACGGATCCGTCTGCATTAATAACTTAGAAAATTTTCTAAGTGCGCAAGATGCCTGAGCGGATCCGTTCAGACTTTCAATGTAAAGTCAATGGGGGACGGATCCGCTTGAAGATTGAGCCATATGGTGACCTCTTCAAGCGTATCCGTTCCCATTGACTTACATTGTAAGTCTGAACGGATCCGCTCGCCTCCGCTGCAAGCAGCGTTCAGCTGTCCGCCTGTCCGTGCGGAGGCGAGCGGAGCGGAGGCTGAACGCCGCCAGACTGATGCAGTCTGAGCGGATCCGCTCCATTCAGACTGCATCAGGGCTGGACGGAGGCGTTCGGGTCCGCTCGTGAGCTCCTTCAAACGGAGCTCACGAGCGGACCGACGAACGCTAGTGTGAAACTAGCCTTACACAGTCAAGTTGCACTATTATGACCAATTCCTACTTTTGAAGTCAGCAGCATGCAATTGTAGCTCATGAAGGAAGGAACGTTTCATGAGCGGGTTTGGTGAGTATATAATATGTGTGATGTCTTCACACATATCCCTCATAACTGTCATGGCTTAAAGGGGTGATTTAACAAAGTTACAAAATGGGATGATAATTGTCTTTTGAGCCAAGGGTGGCAGTATTTCTGAAACTGCACAGTTTGTTAACTGTTCATGTGCTGCTGGGGTGAAAACGCACCATGAGTAGTGATGAGCGGCAGGGGCAATTTTTGAATTTGCGATATTTCACGAATATTTTTAGAATATTCATCATATATTCATGAATTTGAGAATTCGCTATTATTTTTGTGATTGCAAAAATCGGCAATGTAATATTTGCGTAAAGCGTGAGTAATATATACATCTTCCTAGCTGCTAGAAGTTTCCTGAGACTCGAGAAAATGGTTGGTACAACAGAACATTAAAAATGGCTTTATATGCAGATAGAGTGCTCCAATATATTTGCGTTTGTGCTAATCGGCGCTAATAATGCAAATATTTTGGCGCAATACGTGAAACTTCACATTTTAGCAGGTCTGACTACACATTACTGATTGGTGAACTAAGTATTGTTGTCACATCACAGCACTATGTCTGTAGCATGTATGTATGGACAGCAGAACCTATGACACCACCTAACACCCTGCACAGCTACATCTACACTATATCAGGATATAACCTACACTGACTATCTCCCACTAACTATCTGTAATAGATAGATAGATAGATTTTATATATATATATATATATATATATATATATAATATCTATCTATCTATCTAATGTAATGAGTGAAAAGCACAGAGCACAGCAAAGACACTGCTGTCTCTCTCATAACTTTAAAAAAAACTGTTGAAAATGGCTGCTGGGGAGGTTCGTATATACTGTGCCTTGCAAAAGTATTCACCCTTTTTTTTGTATTTTGTTACATTACAGCTTTAAGTTAAATGTTTTGTTAATCTGAATGTTATGTGATGGAGAAGAACACAATAGTCTAAATTGGTGAAGTGAAATGACAAAAATATATAAATAAAACTATTGTTTAGAAAAAAAAAAATGGCATGTGCGTATGTATTGGCCTCCTTTGTTAGGAAACCCATAAAAAACTCTGGTGCAACTAATTACCTTCAGAAGTCACATAATTAGTGAAATGATGGCTACCTGTGTGCAATCTAAGTGTCACATGATCTGTCATTACATATACACACTTTTTTTTAAAGGCCCCAGAGGCTCAAACACCTAAGCAAGAGGCATCACTAACCAAACACTTCCATGAAGACCAAGGAACTCTCCAAACAAGTAAGGGACAATGTTATTGAGAAGTACAAGTCAGGGTTAGGTTATAAAAAAAAAAATCCAATTCTTTGATAATCCCCAGGAGCACCATCAAATCTATCATAACCAAATGAAAAGAACATGGCACAACAGCAAACCTGCCAAGAGACGGCCACCCACCAAAACTCATGGGCGGGTATGGAGGGCATTAATCAGACAGCCAGCACAAGGACCTAAGGTAACCCTACAGGAGCTGTAGAGTTCTACAGCAGAGACTGGAGTATCTGTACATAGGACGACAATAAGCAGTACGCTCCATAGAGTTGGGCTTTATGGCAGAGTGGCCTGAAGAAAACCATTACTTTCAGCAAAAAATAATAAGGCACGTTGTGAGTTTGCGAAAAGGCATGTGGGAGACACCCAAAATATATGGAGGAAGGTGCTCTGGTCTGATGAGACTAAATATTTTACTATGTCTGGTGCATGCCCAATACATTACATCACCCAAAGAACACGGACTGGGAAACTGGTCAGAGTTAAGGGAAACCTTTACCACTCTGTGAGTGATTTGAGGCTAGGATGGAGGTTCACCTTCCAGCAGGACAATGACCCCAAACACACTTCTAAAGCAACACTTGAGTGGTTTAAGGGGAAACATGTAAATGTGTTCAAATGGCCTAGTCAAAGCCCAGATCTTAAGCCAATAGAAAATATGTGCTCAGACTTAAAGATTGCTGTTCACAAGCGCAAACCATCCAACTTGAAGGAGCTGGAACAGTTTGTAAAGGAGGAATGGGCAAAAATCCCAGTGGTGAGATGTGACAAGCTCATAGAGACTTATCCAAAGCAACTTGGATCTGTGATTGCTGCAAAAGGTGGCTCTACAAAGTATTGACTTTAGGGGGGTGAATAGTTATGCACATTGACTTTTTCTGTTATTTTGCCCTATTTGTTGTTTGCTTCACAATAAATAAAAAACTTCTATCTTCAAAGTTGTGGGCATGTTCTGTAATTTAAATTATGCAAATCCTCAAACAATCCGTGCTAATTCCAGGTTGTGAGGCACCAAAATACAAAATAGGTCAAGGGGGGTGAATACTTTTGCAAGGCACTGTAGTAAGGGGTAGGCAACTTTCCTATTGGTTGCTAGGGATGTTGCTAAGCTCAAACAAAGACATTGCAGCCTTCTCATTGGCCCACAAGCAAGAAGCAGGGAGGGATCATGGGTTTAGAGAAAAAAAAAAATCTAGAATATTCGGAAATCTGAATATATATCACTATATTCTAAATATTTGTGAATTCTCGAAGTGCCGATATTTGCGATTAATATTCACTATTCGAATATTCATGCCCAACACTAGTCATCATGAATCGACAAATGATACTATTGAGAATAAGTGATGTAGAAAGTGTGGAGTACAATGTACCATGATATGAGAGGTGAACATCAGCTACAAAGGTGTGCGAGGGCAAACCAACATACTACAGTGTAGCATCTCACTGTCAAAAGGAACCAGGGGCCTACTAGACATGTGTTTGTACATATATATGAGGCTCTGCTAACAAAGTTGTATTAGCAGAAAAGGTTTAAATTTTTGTGTCAGTATCAGAATTGGACCACTGCTTGTTGGCAAAGGCCGATGAGTAACATTTCCTGCTTTATTGAAGGATAGATTTTGGCATGTTAGGTGAGCAAAATCAAAGAACAAACACTCTTAACTGACTTGCAGATCACGTACACTCATACATGCTCATTGTCTTTCCTGGGCTGGATAGGATCTTTCAGCAAGACAATGTGACATGTGACATGGCTAGAAATGTCGAACATTAGTTGAAAGAGAATGACCAAGACTTCCTACCCTGGCCTTCTAATTCCCCCGACTTGGACCCAATTGAACATCTGTGTAATCACCTTGATCATTGTATTTGCTCTATGGATCCTCCCCCACACACCCTCCAGCAGCTGTGGAATGCACTACAGTCAGCATGGCTCCAGATACCAGTGACAACCTACCCAGACCTTATTGAGTCACTCCCAGCCCGTCTAGTTGCTGTCCATGCCGCATGTGGCGGTTACGCTGTATATTACTGGGTGATCATAATGTGACTTGAATGTGTATGAGAAGGTTCGTACAAGAGTTAATGGCTACTGTAAGGAAACCACTAATGGCATTTCAGTGTCACAAATCATTCTACAATTCTGAATGGAATACATAATTAAGAGTATTTTTAGAAAGCTTGGCTACTGATCTGTTTTTATGCGTCTCCACGTTTTTAGTTTCTGTTCATTATTTTCATAGACTAAGAAGATCTTTTTTATTTATCCAAAAGGAATATATATATATATTTTATTAGATGTTTTTGTTAAAGAATTTGAGGCTTTCTATATGCAGATGGTAAAACCAAAGGACAGAGAAAGTAATAGATTACAGGGCAGGGCAAAGGAGGACTCTCTTGGCTGCCTGCTTGGGTTATAAAATAATTAAATCTACTGTTTTAAGATTAAAATGATAAATGTCTTCTCTGCTATGACATGTACCAAAATATAATCTTATCCATAGGAGCTATCCCTCCAGATCCAACTAAAGACTGGTTGTGTTGGTGTGCAGGGTTGTGATACAGTTGTCTACATGAGCCCTGAGTCTTTTTAAGTAAAATAAAATATCTTACAATTTCCTAACAATTCTTCTAGGATGCTTCTGATATCACTGTCTTTGACAGAAGGGACTGCTATCCTACTGCTTCTCCTCCAAGGCCAAAAGCCTCACATAAAGTACTAGAGGGCTGTCAGTTGGGCATCAGTGATATAAAGGTCTCTGTTGTAGAAAACAAATATACAGAGCAGCAGACTTGGACTGATTGTACGAATAGTGGTACGTTGTGTCATAGTAGATCCTTCTACGCTTCGATGGAGAAAATGTCTTAATAATCTGTGCCAATGGGCTGGTAATCCAAATGATCTAAATGCTGGAGACTAAGTTCCGTATAATATATTGCACCTCCTGCTTATTATTATACATATTATTTCATTAGTGGTAGTATATTGTTCCAGTTATTATATTTATATTCATATTAACGAAAGCTAGGGTCGCCAGCACAACCAGAAACAGCTATGCCTTATAGCTACACTTGGGATAAAGTAACGGGCCATGTAATGTGAACTCCACATTTTAGTGCTTTTAAGAACAAATGATTGTAAAATACAACTTTGTAATTTATATTAAATATTTAAAGGAGCCCTCCAGGCAAAACTGACACCTTGTGTTACGCCTTGATTAAGGCTTAAGGGGGTGGTGATTGACAATGAAATTCACTTTGGTGTTCTTAGAATCAATGGCGCCCCTTAGGCAGTGCAATAGACATAACACAATGCCTGGAGTGGTCCTTTAATTTATTTACTTTCCGTTATCCACAATTCCTGTATACCGTTGGGAACAGTCAGCCAGCTGCAGTCCAGCTGTTGATGGATCCTCTTTGTGAAGAAAGTTAATTTCACTGCATCTCATTTGAGGACATGCTGTCAGTGTCCCTGAGCAGGCGTACTAAGAATGTGGGGCAGAGTGATATGAAGACAAGGAGCAATTGGGGATCAGGCAAATGCATTTCTATACTGGGTTTTATAGTCATTTTTGCTACCGCTAAATTACAGTGACTGAGATATTTGCTATCAAGATGAATAATATCTTTCGTGCACATTTTTGGAGAAGACATGTTCTGAAAGATTAGTAGTATAGGTTTGCTAAGTATCCTATTGAAAATTCTATCTTCAATAATTGCTTTGTCAAAGAATTTAAGGAGTTCTCAAAGGAAAAACTCTGTCCATGTTCCCTGTTAGAACTTGTGGACTTCATATAAGGAGGGGGGGAGGGGGGGGGGCATCTGCCATTCAGGACCACCTTCTTAAATTAGGAGCAGAGACCCACTAAAAAACTTGCTGTAACAGTCTTGGGTTGCCAATGTATTTAACTAGGGGGTCCCAGCTGCTGGACCCTTTGAGACCAGCTAACAGCTGCTTTTCAGAAGGGTTTGTGCACTCCTCTAAACAAGAAATCTTTTAAACAGGAAATGTAATCACATTTTTGTTTTAGCAAATACTTTTATATCCCATGAAAATAATTCTCGGGCATCTTTGCTTAAACTTCTGGTTAGTGCAGCTCCTCTAGTCTTCTTCTTAAAAATCCAATAATAAATTAGCAACCTGGTGTTGCCAGTTGGGGTTGTTCCCTTACACCCTCTGAGACTGTCCAATCAGCGCTGGCAGTATCAGACTATGTAGACACATGATAGTTGTCAATTTATAAAAAAAACATTCAAGAGGAATAATAGAGGAACAACACAGAACAGAAGTATGGGGAAAGATGTAAACTTGAACGGAAAAGAAGAAAGATCCAGCACTTTGTTTTTCTTGCTTGACGTTTATTCCACAAACCAAATGTACAGCGGTGATAGAAACCTACAAAAATAAGCTCCAGTACGGTCTACATGTTTCGAACCAAATGGTTCTTAATCATGACCATCCGTGCACTCTCTAAACTGTTGATGCAGGTGAGCTGGACTTTTACTATTATTTATGGGGAAAGATGCTCTGATTATGAAAGCAGAAATATCAGAGGGCAGACGGGTCATCTTTAAAGTGACATAACAATATACACATGGCATAGCAATGGTGCTCTGTGTACTAACAATAAAGATATGTTTCTTTATTGATTGGGCTGTTTTTTCATTGATTGTTTTTCCAGCTTTGTAAATGTGCAATGCCATTGAGACTTTCACTGTAAACCACAATACCCATGGGGCTCACTGCATGGCAGTCATGTTTAGTGATGGCCTTGCAGTTCGCCCGGCAGTCGGTTTGCGGCAAACTTTGCGAGTTTGCGATCTGTTGAACATGCGAACATATAGCGATGTTGGCGCGTGCCATATTCTTTTACATTATGAAGAACTTTGACCCATGACACATCCATCAGGTGGGACAGGACAGCAAATTGAGATGTGTCAGCACATGGAAACACCCCCAACCCTATAACAGAACCCGATCTGGCAGCTATTTTAAATTTTGTGTTTTGACAGTGTAGAGGTTGCATTTGGGAGCAGGGACAGGCTGTTAGGAACTTAGGGACACAAAACGCTAGCTAATAGGGCCACAAATGTCCTTTTAAGGACTGGTATAGGTGTGCTATCGATAGGTGTGATACACAGAAGGGTGTGATATACTTATAATATACTTTCTAACATAGAAAGTATATTATAGTGCATTTGTATGCTTCCCGAAAATATTGATTGAGAGCTGCAATCTATCAGCTTCCACAAAATAGTGATTGAGGTTTTCCATATACCTGCGTCCACAAAATTACTGCTTGAGGGTGATATACCAGCTTGAACTAACAACTGATTAAGGCCTGCCATAGATCAGCTTCCACAAAATAGTGATAGAGGTTTTCCATATATCTGCATCCACAGAATTACTGCTAGAGGGTAATATACCAGTTTCAACTAACAACTGATTGAGGCATGCCATATATCAGCTTCCACAAAATAGTGATAGACGTTTTCCATATAACTGCGTCCACAAAATTACTGCTTGAGGGTGATATACTAGCTTCAACTAACAACTGATTGAGACCTGCCATATATCAACTTCCACAAAAACTGCTCTTCTATAGGAACTATGGCACAGGGTCATTTTTAAAAAGACAGGCAGAGAAAGAGGCAGACCATTCCGCAGGGGTTGTAAAGGGTAGGGCAGGTGCACCAGGCCGGAGCCTAAATGCGAATTTGGAGACGGTGCGTGCAATTATGTCAAAGGACGCACCAGAGTTGGTTGAGTGGCTCACTCAGCCTTCCGCTTGTGCACCCTCCTCACTCTCTGCTGTGTGCAACCCCCAAAGACACGTACCCAGATCAGTTCAAGGAGGGTGGTCCCCACTGTTGCTGCCTACTTCGTGATCTCTAATATCAGTGGTGGTGAAGGTGACGATGGTGATGTGTCGATGGATATCACGTGGGTGCCCACAAGAGAAGAAAAGGAGGGGAGTTCAGAGGGAGAGACGGAGCAGCAGATAGGGAGGAGAAGGAGGAGAAGCAGGCAGAACTCACAGTGCGCAGGAGGCAAAAAGCAGACTGCAATCCCAGGTTGCCGCACATGGCTCCACAGTGTGGGCTTTTATTAACGTGTCAGCTGCTGACAATAGTGTTGCCATCTGCAGCCTGTGCTGTCAACGCATAAGTCGCGGTAACCCAACACTCACCTAGGGACGACCGCCTTAAGAAGGCACCTGGCCTCCCATCACCGAGCCCAGTGGGAGCAACGCCGTCAGAACCCACAATTCCACACTCCCGACGCTCCACGTCCTGCCTCTTCTCCTTCTCCTCTCTCCTCCTATTTGTCCTCCACTCCACCGTCCACCGTGCCGTCGTCGCGTTCATCTGGCAGAAGGCAGGCTTTCGTGGCCCAAATAATCGAGCATAAAAAAATGATGACACCGGATAATCCTCTTGCCCAACGGCTGACCGCTGGCTTGTCGGAACTGCAAGCCCGCCAACTACTGCCATATAAATTAGTGAACTCGGAGGCCTTTAGAAGATTTGTGGACATTGGCACATCACAATGGAAGGTCCCCGGAAGGAAATATTTCTCCCAGAAGGGCATCCCTGAACTATATGGCCACATTCAGCTGCAAGTTTATATATCTCTGGCACAGTGTCGGTGCCAAGATACATCTGACCACAGACACGCGGTCTAGCAAACATGGGCAGGGAAGGTACATAACTTTTACTGCCCACTGGGTGAACCTTCTGACAACCATCAAGCATGTCGTGGCACCCGTGTGGATTTGGTGTTACCGCCACGGAGAGCATGCAGGCCTGCCTCTTCTTCTTCTTCTCCCACTCCATCCTCCGTCTCCTCCTCCACTGACTCCTCCTTTTCCCCTGCTACTGCCTCTTCCACTGCACCCCTCAAGCTCCCCAGAACCTATTTGACGTGCCAGGTGAGATGTTGCCATGCTGTGCTGCGGATGTTGTGCCTGGAAGCTAAGAGCCACTATGGCACACATCCTGAACTTAGTCGTGCATTGATTCTTTGCCAAATACCCCGGGGTCGAGGTTGTCTTGTGGCAGGACAGGAAAATCTTTGGCCATTTTAGAAGATCTTACACAGCCATGGCTCGCCTTGCTGATGTTCAGCAGCGACACCACTTGCCTGTCAGACGTCTGATTTGTGACAGCCCGACGCGCTGAAACTCCAACTTGTATATGCTTGATAGGCTGCTCCAGCAGAAATGTGCCGTTAACGATTACCTGTACAAACTCTGCAGCAGGACAGGTTCTGGGGAGCCTGTTTTATTTTCCACCGTGCCAGTGGCTGCTCATGCGCGATGCATGCAGACCTCTGCGGCCATATGATCACCAAACTGGTCAGTCGCAGCCAGGGCACCACCAGAGGCATCGTACCTTACGCCTTATTTCTGGAGCGTGCATTGCATCGTGTTATTGATCAAGCCGTTGAGGAGCAGGAGCTAGAAGATGAGGAAGTCGCAATGCTGAATGAATTCCCAGGGAAGGCTACTCCATCTGGGACAAGTCAGCAGGAGTCTGAAGAGAAGTAAGAGGAGGATGGTGGCTGAGGGGAGGAGGAGGAGCAAGAAGAGCAGGCTTTAAACTTTCAAGGATCCCTGGTGTTGTCCATGGCTGGGGGAGGAGACCAAGGATGACATAGCAGGAGCCAGGCTGCTCCACCACTTCCAATTTAGTGCAAATGGGGGCCTTCTTGCTCCAGTGTTTGAAGACGGACCCCCATATAAAAAGGATAAAGGTCAAGGACATGTACTGGGTGGCAACGTACTTAGACCCCCGGTACAAACACAAAATGACGGACATGTTACAAGCATCACAGATGGCTGTCAGAATGCAGCATTTCCAGGCCTTGCTGCCAGAGATGCTGCATTCTGCTGTTGCGGGCGCTAGCAGAGGAATTTCCACCCACAGTGAAACAGGTGTGGGTACCAATCCTACCGTGCCTGCAAAAAGAGGGCGGTTTAAAGATGTTCACTTCGGATATGGGATCATTGGTCACTTCGGATATGGGATCATTCTTGCAGACAACCCATCGACAGTTTCCCTCCGGATCCAGCCTCAGGGAACACCTAGACCGACAGGTGAATGACTACATTGGGTTAAAGGCTAATGTGGACGCTCTGAGAAGTGAGAAACCCCTGGAGCTGGCACAATTTGCCATGGAACTCTTGGCTTGCCCCTCGTCGAGTTTCCTGCCCAAAAGGACGTTCAGCACAGCAGGCGGGATCGTGACCGAGAAGCACACTCGCCTAGCTCATAACAGTGTGGACTACCTCACATTTTAAAAAATGAAGATGACCATGTGTAATTGAATTTCCTCATGCCAGCCTACACATATCCGCCACCACCTAGAACAAAGAATGGTCCTTGCCTTATTTATATACAGAGGCATAAAAGGCCTTTTATGTCAGGTGAATGCCTAATTTTTGGGGCCTGTACTGACCAACAGTTACATATTTATCCTGTGACTGCCTAATGTACCTCCAGCCACAGAATCCAAAGTTCTGTGCTGTCAGGTGAATGCCTATTGCCTAATTTTTGGGGCCTGTACTGGCCAAGAGTTATAAAAAAAAAAATCATCTCTAACCACATAATCATACCCTTGTTTCACTCCTCTGCCTCTCATTACAGTGGCATATGAACCTCATTCACTATAAGGACCTTCTAAAGTCACAAGGTCATGTGACTGTGCCCCCTTATACCCTTACCCCGTACTGTGCCCCCTTATACCCTGCATTGTGCCCTCCTATCAAATCCTGTGCAGTGCCTCTAGTCATTCCCTGTAATGTGCCCTCTTATACCTTTTTATTCGGTCACGGTATGGTGGTGTTATCTGGTCAATGTATAGCGGCCATAACTGTACCCCTTTCCCTGCCCACGCCATCCTTTTTTAGACCTGGCATGAGTGGGAAAAATATGCAGATTGCGGTGCTAAGGACCTTTGCGCCAGAATCTTTGTCAGAAATACGCCTACCATAGACGTATTTCTATATAATAAATGACCACCTAATTGTATTATTATTCGGGGGTAGGGCTAATATCTTTATATTATATAGATTCTAGTGTATTATACTGTGCCCTGTATTTCCCAGTAGAAAATGATCCTTGGGAAGCACAGTCCTCACCCCTGACCAACAGGACCAGGCAGCACTGTCAGTACATGGCGGCCTCCCCTCTCCGCCACGCTGCTCCGCTGTGTACTGGTGCTTATTCACATCCTATTTTTGCCATCCATTTAATGCATAGCAAAATTTTATGCGTTAACAGATGCCTCAGACTGATGCCGTACAGTGGCGTCCGTTCACCATACATTTCCATGGTAGAAAAAAAATGTACCTTAACGTATGCATTTTTTTTATGGACTTTGTAGGATACAAATGCATGAAGTACTGCACATTTGTATACATCAAATCTATAGGAAATAACATTTTTCTAGGCTAAAGCAGGGCACATTTTTGAGAGTTTCCCTTTAAGACGCATAAAAATGACCCCGGATTAAAATATATATTTTTGGTGGGAATTTTTGCCAATGATCCCCCTCTGGTATATCGCTGTCAATGTTGTGGGACTAGTTGTGCACTTCTAGTAAGTGTTTGCTGGCTGCACATATGACCTGAAGGTTTTTCAGGTTTGTCTGCCATTAAAGTGAATGGGGCCCACCGCGAACTCGCGGTTCACGAACAATTGTTCACAAATGCGCGTTTGCGAATCATCCCGGCCGACATTCGTCGATCACTAGTCATGATCTGCTTTCCTCACTAACTATCCTATCAATATCACCTTCATTTACAGGTGTTAATATGTGTGAAGCCTCCCTTTCCGTATTTTGGACTTTTTCCATATAATCTGTTCATTTCCATCTAGTGAAAACAGTTTATTTGATTGCTTCTCTGCTATCTATATTCCTTCCTAATGCCTGCTATTAGCTGTATGATTTGTAGAGCTCTATTTATCCTGCTTATGGTTGAGAGGTAGGGGGCTCCTTTTAACCCAAGCACCCCTATACTTACTACATGTGGAGCCTGTTATTATGCTTGGAACCATTCCACTGTTTGCTTTATATTCAGAGGCTTGCCTGAAGCGACCCATCCTGCGCTGCTTGCCTCAACTAGAGGCAATGTTTTAATATTGTGCTTCCGTGTTTGAAACCATCTCTGCATGCATTTCTCATATCTGTGCCCAATATGTCACTGAACATCCACTTGGTGTAGAAAAAACATTCAGCCTGTTTATTCCGCAAGAGCTTATTACATTTGCTTTTTATATGCTTTCATGACTGTTACATCTACTATTAAAATAGATTCCGTGAAAGACAAGCCATATTTATGTTCCGTTGCCTTATTAAAATGCTAGAATTTTGCACCATAATAACAATACAACAAATTTCTTTACAATTTACTAATTTACTAAGAGAAAGTCTGAAAAAAGAAAATAAAAACGCACATAACATTCTGGCTCTTGGTCAACAATTAATCAAAATCATTCTCACTTTCCTCAAACTGTTGTGTTAATGGAATTCAGTATATGAGATATAGAACTACATAGTGTACATGCCAGCTTTATAAATAGCTTTGTGATGACCATGAAAAGAACCTCTTCAGATACGGTGCACTTGCAGGGGTATTAACACTGTGAAGAGTAGGTGGCATTTGACTACTTTTATAGAAAAAAAAAAGTACAGCGCGATTGCTGGCCGGCTGCCCAGAGATGTTCTCGCAGCATGAAAGCATAAGCATGAAGGCACGAAGTAAGAAGCTGCGCCTGTTCTCAGCATTCAGGGATAATAAGACACAAATGACGTCAACTAATATAAATGAGGGATATCAACTATTCATCTTTCTCCATGTGCTTCATATACTAACAAAAATTTGCATGAAATCAAATGTACAAACTGTAAGTCTGGGCAAACTAATAGCTATTTACAGCATAACTACAGAGCGATATTATAAAACTTCATCTCAACAAGTCTGGATTCAAAACAGGAAGGGGATGAAAATCTAAATTATGCCCATTGCCATATTTGTAATTCAGCTATTGTGATGTGCACTACTCAGCTCATCATGCTGTTTGCTGCTCAACATTCTGAGTAGTTACTCTACAGAGAAATTTCCCGGTGGGCCGGTGCCCATCGGCTCACTCAAGCCCTCATCATGGCTGCTGGCTGAATATATTATGATCTGATGCTCTCCGTAGTAATTAATGCTAGGGGCATCAGGTACTTATGCACTTGGCTATTACCCAATTGAATTTTGCTGTATACCTGTCTTCAGGACTGTGATATAGTTGAATACTGCACCGGGGGCAGCAGTGTTTTGTGCTGCACTGTGGTATTTAGTTATGCTGTGGTATTGCTGGTCCCTTCTACTTGTGTTGTCCTCACCTACTTGTGTTGCCCCACGTTCTATCAATTTGGACCCGTCTACAACATGGGGCCTCTTTTAAGTTTCTTCCAGCCCTACTTTAAGTTCCCAGTCTTCCCCTGCTTATCAGTGAGAATATTCAACCAGTATTTTCAGCAGTAAAAGCCCAAAAGTTCCTTTGATTGGGTGAGCCATCAGCCGGTGCTGTAGCTCTTGAATTTGGTCAGGGCTAATAGTAACATTGAGCTGCCAATGTCTTTATTTCTTTTTTTTTTTTTTTTTTTTTTTAATGGGTTTGGGGAGTTGTTGTCCATGTTAGGCGCATGCCCATGGATGACTTGCTTACAAGGTGCCATGCCGATGAAAACCCCAGTGATCATCTCTAATTTGTGGAGAGTCCAGGCAGTTAATATCCCTCCAGCAGCTCCACGTGGGAAATTAAAGAGGTTTTCAGGTTAAATATTGATGACCTATCTTTAGGATAGGTTGCCAATATCTGATCAGTGGAGATCTGACTTCAGGCATCCCCCGCTGATCAGCTGCTGGAATGTCCCTCAGGTGAATAGGACTGAGCTGACATACCAAGCACAGTGGCTGTACAATGTATGGTACTGTGATGGTACATGAAGAAGCCTCAATGCTTGTCCGAGCTTGTCCTCTTCAAGCAGCAGATCAGTAAAAGTCCCGGGAGTCAGACCCCACCGATCAGATATTTGATGACCTCTCCTCATCAACCATAAAATGCCTGGAAAAGCCCTTTAAGCATAACACAGTTCTCATTGTAATCAATGCTCTGTCAGTTCCTCCTAAATGAGAGAAATTCCAGGTAATTGCTCTCTACATTGGCTCAGACAGGGTGCTGAATCTCCTTAAAGAGAACAGTCCTGTATGGAGACTTACTGGAAGTACTCCATGCTAATGGATATTAGGAAGTCTGGATTCAACTCTAATGATTTACTGCAAATAAAGCAAAGCTAAAGCACAGTGTATTGTAGATTTCAGATCTTTACTTTACTCCCAGAAATTCATGTATGCTTATACATGCACGAACGAGTCTAATTGAATCTATCACTTTTATTTCCATCTGACAATCCATTGATTCTTATTAACAACCACTGGCCTTTACCATAAAATGTAATTCACTGTGTTGTAAGCAGCTCCCGCAATAAACCAGTCAAGAAAATCTAGTGTTGGACTGCAGGCCATGAAAATGAATAACCACTCTACAAATAATTCAGAGCAGCAATATGGTAGTTTTCATGCATAATCTACTCTATGTTCAGTTAGCGTTTTCTAATATTTACCAATATTATAGAATTTTAATGTTATGTGATAATCCTCACATATTGAACTGCAGAAATCTCTTGTATTAACTGAAGCAACAGAAGACATTGACTACTAAGCTTACATGAAATCTGCGTACAAATTCCTAAAAAAAGTTCTGATTATATACTGTATACCAGGCTTATATACCCACACACACTATATATATATATATATATATATATTGGGGTTTCGCCCTGGTAGACAGGATTAGCGGACGCAGTATAGAGGCAGCAACAAGTTCTTTGGATCAAACAGTTCAGTGTTTTATTCACACTTTAGGCAAGTAACAAAACAAGCAGTCATAAACAAGCAAAAAAAATTACCTTGCGATGTTGGTGGTAATTCACACCATGCATCAATTCTGCCTTTAAAGAGTCCTTGAGCACAGTAGCACCAACCGGTTTTCTCACCAAACAGGTAGCAAGCCTTCATCCAGACACAAGGCTCCTAGATCCCAAAAAAGAGAGACTTTGCTTCTGAGCCCAGCTGCCTATTTAAGGACAGCCAGGTGCTGCCAAAACCCGGACCGTCACATGGAATCCGGTCCGGCATTTGACCTCCACCTGGCTGTAAATCAGCTTAGCAACACATGCTTGGAGTAAAATGCCAGTTTTCCCAGACCAAACCTCTCTGTGTCACAATATATATATATATATATAATTTGAAGAAAGTGAGGAAGCAGCACACTGTATAAGCAGGGGGTGCACGTCCGGCCAGTGTGGACCAGCACCTTGGTCCAATGTACTAGAAGTGAAAAATGGCCAGCAGCACTCCAAATCAATTCAAAAGTGGATGGTTTATTGGACCCAAAATCAGGCGACGTTTCAACAGCTTGTTGCTGTCTTTATCAAGCACAGTGCACATGTGTTACAGACACACTTTAAATAAGGGCATCAATCAAAAATAGATTAACATCAATTGAACATAATACAGTGAATATACAGTGAACGAACAATACATGTGATCATGAAAAATACATATGACAAATTGGCCTCATTTGGCCAAAATAATACATCAAATTAAAACTACATTAATTCCACATATCGTGATTTATATGGAATATACCATAATAAGTGTCAGTGATTACCCTAATAAGGTGAATTAAAAACTCACTGTCAGGTGGGCAGCTGCATGGTTGGCGTTAAACATGCTCCATTGGCGTCCCCATGCATGATTTGCGCATGCGCGAAAATACTATACGTAATTAGCGCATGCGCGAAAATCTCATAATTAGCGCATGCGCGAAAATACACGTAATTAGCGCATGCGCGAATATATCAAATCTCGCGATTCCTCCGTTTTCGAGCGGCTGGCTAACGCCCACAACTAAGATGGACGAAACTGGATCAAATGCATTGTGCGCATGTCAGAGCAGTAATGGGTGCCACCCAACACATATCACATGATCAAAGTGATCTCAATAAAGCTGCTAGTCCATGGAACCCGATATTATAAATGAATGGGTCCTAGGGCAATGCCGCACGGCCACCCACATGTCAAAGCACGTATGGTAGTCGGGCACAGTGCCCCAAAGATCCAAAATCAAAATAATAAAAATTGTTTTACATGGTTTGTATATGAATGTCACATATTAATTGACAATTCATAATAATGAGATGTCGGCGTGAACAATGGGAAAACAACCCTACATTGCAGGGGGAACCCAACGGCACGCCACTATTCTCTCAAAAAGTAACAACATTGATATCCATAATTGAATATAAGCATTCAATACAAGGAAAAAAGGTGAAGAACAACCATAATAATGCAGGTGCCATGGTCAAACGGATCAAATTTTTCTATATGAACGGTACACGGGGGCATCCAGAACAATGTACAACAAATTCCGCACAAATAATAAAGCACTGAACCAGGCATATATTGGTTGAATAAAGTAAATAGATATTGGGGAGCCAACTGGAACCAGGATGAACGTCACATCATGCAGTGTCTCCGCCAAGGCAGTGAGATCAAAATGAATCTAAAAACAAAAAGAGAAAATTTTAGTAATTCTCATAAAAAAATTATACTTGATTCAAGATAATCATTCAAATGCAGAAACACACGTGCATTTGACCCACAGAAAGGAATACGGATCCTGCAGAGTAGAGAAGGCATAAGATATGGGCAGTGCCAGGGCCAAACTACATTAATCCACCCTAAAGTCCACGTTTAACCCATTAGGTTTTAACGTCTTTAGCGTATATATCCAGTATAACTCGCGTTTTTTGAGGATAGCCTGTCTATCTCCACCACGCCTCCCCAATTCTACCTGTTCCAAAACACGAAATCTCAAATCGTGTTTTGGAACAGGTAGAATTGGGGAGGCGTGGTGGAGATAGACAGGCTATCCTCAAAAAACGCGAGTTATACTGGATATATACGCTAAAGACGTTAAAACCTAATGGGTTAAACGTGGACTTTAGGGTGGATTAATGTAGTTTGGCCCTGGCACTGCCCATATCTTATGCCTTCTCTACTCTGCAGGATCCGTATTCCTTTCTGTGGGTCAAATGCACGTGTGTTTCTGCATTTGAATGATTATCTTGAATCAAGTATAATTTTTTTATGAGAATTACTAAAATTTTCTCTTTTTGTTTTTAGATTCATTTTGATCTCACTGCCTTGGCGGAGACACTGCATGATGTGACGTTCATCCTGGTTCCAGTTGGCTCCCCAATATCTATTTACTTTATTCAACCAATATATGCCTGGTTCAGTGCTTTATTATTTGTGCGGAATTTGTTGTACATTGTTCTGGATGCCCCCGTGTACCGTTCATATAGAAAAATTTGATCCGTTTGACCATGGCACCTGCATTATTATGGTTGTTCTTCACCTTTTTTCCTTGTATTGAATGCTTATATTCAATTATGGATATCAATGTTGTTACTTTTTGAGAGAATAGTGGCGTGCCGTTGGGTTCCCCCTGCAATGTAGGGTTGTTTTCCCATTGTTCACGCCGACATCTCATTATTATGAATTGTCAATTAATATGTGACATTCATATACAAACCATGTAAAACAATTTTTATTATTTTGATTTTGGATCTTTGGGGCACTGTGCCCGACTACCATACGTGCTTTGACATGTGGGTGGCCGTGCGGCATTGCCCTAGGACCCATTCATTTATAATATCGGGTTCCATGGACTAGCAGCTTTATTGAGATCACTTTGATCATGTGATATGTGTTGGGTGGCACCCATTACTGCTCTGACATGCGCACAATGCATTTGATCCAGTTTCGTCCATCTTAGTTGTGGGCGTTAGCCAGCCGCTCGAAAACGGAGGAATCGCGAGATTTGATATATTCGCGCATGCGCTAATTACGTGTATTTTCGCGCATGCGCTAATTATGAGATTTTCGCGCATGCGCTAATTACGTATAGTATTTTCGCGCATGCGCAAATCATGCATGGGGACGCCAATGGAGCATGTTTAACGCCAACCATGCAGCTGCCCACCTGACAGTGAGTTTTTAATTCACCTTATTAGGGTAATCACTGACACTTATTATGGTATATTCCATATAAATCACGATATGTGGAATTAATGTAGTTTTAATTTGATGTATTATTTTGGCCAAATGAGGCCAATTTGTCATATGTATTTTTCATGATCACATGTATTGTTCGTTCACTGTATATTCACTGTATTATGTTCAATTGATGTTAATCTATTTTTGATTGATGCCCTTATTTAAAGTGTGTCTGTAACACATGTGCACTGTGCTTGATAAAGACAGCAACAAGCTGTTGAAACGTCGCCTGATTTTGGGTCCAATAAACCATCCACTTTTGAATTGATTTGGAGTGCTGCTGGCCATTTTTCACTTCTATATATATATATATATACACACACACAAAAGTAGATTTTTAGCACTAGAACACTTAATTTCTGGAAAACTACTGCTAATAGTCTCCCCTTAAATTTAAAATTATATACCATGTGCTATATGTTTTTTCACTGCTTACTTCTGCATGGAATAGAATACACAAATATACAAAAAAAAGGTCTGGGAACCTATGAATTTATTAGTCATATGTGCAGCCAGTTTTCCTGGTCATGGTTTTAATATGCAATGTGAGACATTATGTGAAGGAACTGACCAGTTTATATTGATTTCCTTTAAAATCATTTTAAAAGGGTTGGCCACTTCTGAGGAATATTTCCACAATGATCTTATAGTGCATGCTGTGGCCCAATAAACTCACAGCATGGTTTTATCTCACCTGAGCTCCTTTTATAAAAACCCTTTAGCTGCCTATACGTGGCCTATGTAACCAGCACTGTGGCTGGCCTGTCCATTTTAGAAATTTCTTCCAAATTGGCCAAACCTTTTATCCATAATAAAGACTGGAGCAGAAGATCATTTTGTGGGCCAAGGACTAAAACAACAATGAACCATGAGGTTCAGCAGAAGACAACCTCATTTGGAGATGACTTTCAAGTCAATACTTTACAACTGGGATCTGTTTCTCTGGTTCATTCACAAAAAAAAATTTTATCTGACTTTATGGATTGTAACAAGGTTTATGATGCAATTAAAAGTGGGCATGTTCTGGAGGGTAGACCCTCGGAATCAAGTCTCCCGATGGGTCCAGCATGTAGAAAATATAAGTCACTCTTGTTCTGTCTCTAAATTAGTATGGAATGCACAACAACTGATTTTAAAAAAATCCTATTTATCTTTGTACAAAACATAGAAGCATAGTCGTGGTAAACCTCCAGCAATGACATCATATAGCCCATGTACTGTACATGCTATACATAATGCTTCCTCTACAAAGGATTTACAGTTAGTGATTTCGTTAACAGTGACTGGAAAACCATTAACTATCTCAGCTTTCTAAAAACATCAGACTACTTATGGGTTATAAATGATTCAGCTTTTCGTTGATATCATGTTACTTGAGTATGTCATACATTTCTCTGTTATGGATTTGAACACATAAATCGATAGGTATACACTTTGGACACTGCTATAACTGACATCTGAGTTTTATTATTTAAGTATTTTCCATTTCACAGTAGACACTAAATCTGGGTTATGTCATGGCACCCATTAAAAATATGATCCTTATCGGTGTCTACATATCTTAATTTTACAGTCTGGTTATAGTAGTGTCAACCTCTAGAAAAGTGTACATTAAAATGGATGGTTCACCCCTCGGAAAGACCCCTAATGTGGCCAGACCTGTGGAGGGAATCATACTGCATCAACATCTGGTTTGGTGCTGCTCACGTTGCTTCTGCAGCCAATGGCTGGTCTTAGGGGTGAGGGGTGATGTGCCCCCCATGCATCATGCGACCGGGCAGCAGAGGAGCAAAGGAGCGGCAGGCAGGTAGGTATTATTCCCTCCGCAGGTCTGGCCATGTTGGGAGGGTGTGTTGGAAAATCTCCCTGTAGTGAACAACACCTTTAATAGTAAAAAAATGAATATGCAAGAGGTAAGAGAAAAGAAAGATGTAAACCTTTACGGGAAGACTTTCCTATTCCTGAGAAGAAAGGGGAGGTTCACTTTAATGACTATAAACTGCAACCCTACCTGCAAAAACGTAGTCACTATATTGTGCCATTATAGGCAAAAAAGTGAGAATTTGACAAGTAGTTGTTACATCTATGGTATGTTATGTCCAGAGTCCTGAATTGTGAAGGTTCAGACCTGTCCTCTGGATAATGATGTCATAAATAAAGTCTCCACGCGGCCATCAGGGCTAGCTAAAATATGATCAAATTGATTACAAAGCGTCAGCTGTTAAATCACTGTAAAAAAAAAAAATGCTAGAAAGTTATTAATGTTATTTACTATGTAACTTTAATCTGATTTGGCCATATTTTACTGAACAATATGCATAGTTGTATGGCTTTAATCGGCATGATGAAGTACATTGCCAAAGCTACATAGCTGGTTAAATATTGCATTTGCTGCAGAAAATTGCCAGGTCAGGGTTCTTTTGGAGGAAGAATTAAGGCCAAAAGGGTTCAAAATAAAAATGAAGCATTGCTCACCTCAACAGTCTCCCCCGAGACTGCTCCAGTCCCCGCTGCTCTCCACTTCCTGGTCGGGGGTCGTTACACAGGAACTGTCTAGAAATGGCCACTCAGCCAATCATTTACTGAGTTAGATCAGCAGTATGGCCAGTGATTGGCAGAGTAGACATTTCTAGCTACTTTCCTGTGTGTCCAGCCAGGACCAGGAAATGAAGAGCGTTGAAAATAGGGGGAGGGGGTTGGAGGCTTGTGCAGCATCAGATCAACAGTGAGGTGACCAATGCTTCATTTTTTTATAACTTTTTCTGGACCTTTTTTTTTTTTTTTAATACTCTTTAATTGGGTTATCTCTTTTAGAAATGGACAGTGGCTACAATATCTCACTCTAGAGGACCCACCACACTAATGCATCATAGACAGCACACTCATTTCAGTTGGAAATCTGCAATACTTTGGGATGTAGTTTACTATTGTTGTAGGGTCAAGTTCTCTTTATATCCAGTGTGCTTGACATGATTGGCTAATGGAGATAGATCCTATTAAATATTACTCTCAGCTCTCCAAAATGCATGGACTTTTTGGTTTCACCCTTAGTTCTGCCAGACCCATTCACCCCCTGTCATCTCATCTAAAATACATTTTTGACAAGCATGTACCTGCTAAGGGATTTTGCCTTTTCACATGTTTAATGTTTAAGAGAAGTGCTATGAGCACTGGATGTTTCTGTCAATCACAAGATTGATTTAGGGCTGAGGTTGGAGGAAAATATAGGAAAAAAAAGACATAATCTTGTGCGACTAATGTGGGAGGAAGAGCTGAGAACATCTCTAAAAAGGAAAAAAGGCAGAGGTTGATCTGTCACATTGTCATCTATTGTCTGTTAATTAAATTACTCATCGTTTTATTGTTAAAGCTTCTTATTAACATTGTCACCTGATTTTAGTTAAGGCAAACCAAATTTGGCCCTAAATATTAGTAGTCTCAGGGCATGATAATTGTAACAAAAATACATTGGCGCTGCTGAACTTACAATAATATATCCTGAGCATAAATTGATGCACTGTTCTGGATTTGAAAGGTTAGCTATAATTGCATATCTTTTGGAAAGGTGCTAGATATTGTTCTTCTTTAAATTACCACCTGTCAGAAGTAGTTGAAAATCTCTAAAAAAGTATAGATTGCTTGGTGACATTTAAAGGGACAACTTTCTAAATTGGTGTCAAATTGCAGTGGGACCCAACCTGATTGAAAGCTGAGTGGGAGGTTAGCAAGTGTTCTTACTTACTCCAGCACATGAAGCAAAACTATTTCTCTGCTATGCTCTCTGTAAAGCAAATTACTCTTTAGCACAAAAATATACATACACCATGTGTCGGCATAAATATGTACATTATGTGTGTATATATATATATATATATATATATATATATAATAGAAAAAATGGGCAGCACTCCAAAAAATATAGAAAGTAAAACCTTTTATACACCCCTGTGGTACAGCGACGTTTCGGCTCAACAATAGAGCCTTTCTCAAGATTGAGAAAGGCTCTATTGTGGAGACGAAACTTTGCTGTACCACATGGGTGAATAAAAGGTTTTACTTTCAATATTTTTTGGAGTGCTGCCCGTTTTTTCTATTTTGTATTATTAGCAATGGCTTATTCCCATTGGGTGCTGCACCTGTTATACATATATATATATATATATATATATATATATATATATATTTAAGACTCACCTCAACTTAAGATGCACCTAGGTTTGAGAGGAGGAAAATCAGACCTCAGATATCAGACCCCCAAAGTTAATCAGACCTCAGATCAGAACCCCCAATCAAACCCCAGTGTTAATCAGACCTCAGATCAGACCCCCAATGTTCATTAGACCTTCCATCAGACCTCAGATCAGACCCCCAATGTAAATTGGGTCTTCAATCAGATCTCAGATCAGACCCACAATGTTAATTGGATCTTCAATCAGACCTCAGATCAGACCCCAATGTTAATTGGATCTCAGATCAGACCCACAATGTTAATTAGAACTTCAATCAGCCTTCAGATCAGACTCCCAATGTTAATTGGATCTCAGATCTCAGATCAGACCCACAATATTAATTAGAATATTAATTAGAACTTCAATCAGCCTTCAGATCAGACTCCCAATGTTAATAAGACCTTCAAAGAGACCTCAGATCAGACCCCAATGTTAATGTTTTTATTATTTATAAAAAGATGGTCTATTAGGAAAAGGTAGGAATGGCTGGAGATGGGAAGATTAACTCCACTGAAGCATATCTGGACTGTGTAAGGGCGGTCTGTGGCACTGGATAGGCTCTCGTCTATGTGATAATATTGCTTGTCAGCTATGGGACAATTACAGTTCACATGGGAAGATTTTATCGCTGATGGAAGGGTTGATCTGTATTGCAGCACCCGTTTTGTTTTGCTTTTTTATGAAATAATGTATGTAAAGGGAATGCAAAAGAGGCAAAGCAAACAATTTGCATATATAACAGCCAATCATCTCTGTCATAAATGTTTTTAAACAGGAATTACCGTACAATCATAACCAATTTTCATAATAATCAGAGGTGCCTTCTGACAGTGTAATATTTCTTCATTACCATCCTGCCTATTGATGTCTCCCATAAAGAGGTTCTGTCTTTCATGTGCACTTGTGTAATGCACGGTAGTTAGCGTTTCTTTGTGCCGGGCGGCTTGTCTGGTCTAACAAGCGATGCCGTATGTATATTGGATAATACACCTTTGTATAATATTAGGAATTTTGCCGTTTGTTCCATTTAGTTCAAAATAGCTTGTTACTAAACCATCAAAGTCCTGTGTAAACCTAGGAAACAATAGAGCAGATGTTGGCTGCTGTCTTCTGCTTCGTAGACGTAATTAAACACAATGAGACACTCATGCAACCGAATAATAGAGGACAAACAAATAAAAACTGTACAGTGTAAACAGGAGTGTTATTTAAAGGACACCTGCCTGTTATTAATCCACATTAGGACACTTTCCATACATCACAATATGCCCAAAACATGGGACTAAGCAAGCTCTGCCTCAACTGACTCCACCAACTTGACCATGAAATCTCGAGGAGGCCACAAAATTGCCGTATACCAAGATTATACATTATAAATGGTGCAAAATATTAGCGGAATAGGTTTTACACATTTGGCCCAATAAAGGCATGATCTTGCCCGTGTTCAAGGCAACTGTTCAATAATTAGGAATTATGGGGGCTTTAGTCTCGGCTCTGCGTCTCTATACAATTAGTTGCAATGGGAAGCATTTTACAAACAATGTCATTCCTCATATAATAATAATTCTCATAATAACAGTTATGTAACCTCCAATTAGTCATTATGGTGCTTAGGAAAACTCCTGTTCTAGAAGCCACTGCATTGTAATGGGCACTTATACAAACTGCCCGGTCTTTACTAATGATCCAAAAGTACGGCTCATGTGTAAAGAAACACCCCGGTTACCATAAACCAAGAAACGTACAGGCAATGTACCTGGTGGGTGAGGACCAGCATAGGATGGCCGTCTGCAGTGTGCCGCAGTAGTCTCAGGCACTCCCCCTACTGGTGAGGGCGGTCACTGAACGCAGACACAGCGCAGACCTCATCAGCACTGGCCCAACTCTGTGCAGAGTCTGCAAAGCTGGCAGCCATCTTAGATGAAAGAAGAAGCAATTGGGCATCGCCAGATCTGCAGCAATGACTCAAAAGGAGGGCACCACATACATCTTCTATACATTCCCTACCTCCTAGTCTATTTCTGAACATGGCATGTTTGTATATAGGATAATTACATGAGAATCAAATCTACATGGATAGATACGATAGATAGATAGATAGATAGATAGATAGATAGATAGATAGATAGATAGATAAATGATTGATAAATAAACAAATAATAGATAGATATATAGATATTGATGGAAAGATAGATACATAGATAAAGGACTCCTGCCTGTTATAACTAGATAATATATAGGAGATAGATGGATGGATAGATAGATAGATAGATAGATAGATAGATAGATAGATAGATAGATAGAAGATTAGATAGAAGGATAGAAGGATAGATAGATAGATAGATAGATAGATAGATAGATAGATAGATTAGATAGAAGGATTAGATAGATAGGATAGATAGATAGATAGATAGATAGATAGATAGATAGAAGATTAGATAAAAGGATAGATAGATAGATAGATAGATAGATGAATAGAAGGCTACTGCATAACGCTGGATTCACATACGCACTTTTAATGCAGTTTTCGATGTATTTTGCTGTGGTCAGAATGAAAAGTGTAAATAGAAAGACCTTAACCTCAAGACAATAGAGGAATCAGAAACTGCCGGTGTGAATGCAGCCTTACAGCGATAACCTCTGGGCCATGAAGGACTATATAGCGCGCTCTGGATGCTTCTCTGCTCTCCTGTCCAGACGGCATTTACAATGGTGTAATCAGCTAATATTAAAGACCACCTTATTCTAAACCAGACCTGTACAGAACACATCGTTATCACACACGCTTTTGGAATTGCACGCAATATTCCATGTTATTTCCCTCAAATCCATCTACGTAGTAAATCACGAACGGTGGGGCACTATATGAAGAGAACTCAGCGAGACCCCTATTACCTGCTGGAGCCCCACTGGACTGGACCCCATAAACTTTCATATGGAAGATGGATTTACATGGAGCTTCTTCTCTGATTGTATTATCTCATAGACATTATATATCGTTGAGCGAATCAAGGTCCACAAAGACGAAGCTCCTTGTGCTTTGTGGTATTGAATTGATTTTCCCTGAATGGCAGTGAAAAGAATCATACCTACCCTCATCCATTTGTTCGCAAAGAGCCGGCCGCTGCCATCCTGATTGAAGATCCCACGAGAAATCCAGTGCACGGTGACATATGACATCCCCACACCAGCCGATGTGATGATGTCATCACGGGCACACAAGATTTAGCGATGGATTTTTAATCAAGATGGAGGCGACTAGCTCTTCGCAATTAACGAATGAAGTAAGTAGGATTTTATTGACTTTTTTTTACACTTTAATATTAATGTCAGATGCGGGGATCGGCGATCAACGGGGTACAATGACGGAAGGCTGCGCAAATGCCGTTCCTTATCATTGCACCGCTACTTACAAAGAAATGCGATTCGTGATAAAGTAATTCGGCACAAAGTGATTTTATTGTAAAATTTGGTGAAGATGAATATACATCACTTATATATCCTGCTCCTGGGAGGAACATACATAGTGCTTCCTGTACATTGGTGGTGGTAGCGGTGCACTTCCATAGCGTCAGCCATTCCTCCTGACTCCTCCATACACATACATGCTCAGCTGGCCATGCATGCATGTATTCCCGATAAGGAAACGGGAGAAAGTCACCGCCACACGCCTCTGGCAGTATCCCCCATAAGATCAAAGGATTGGACATGGTGAACTATAACTACCTGATCACTGGGGAAAGTCGGGAGACCCCCATACACATTCATCTAATGCACATGGCCACCTTTAGAGGGAAAAGAAGAGGAGGAGGAGGACACCTGCAGTTCTGACATGGATGCCCATACTGTATGACTATATGGGCTCATGCACACGACTGTATGTAGTTTGCGGTCCACAAAACACGGATCCGCAAAAAATTCTGAATGATGTCTGTGTGCATTCTGTATTTTGCGGAACAGCTGGCCCCAATAGAACAGTCCTAACCTTGTCCGTAATGCGTTCTATTCTTTTGCAGGACATACGGAAACAGAATGCACACGGAGTGGTCCCACAGAAATGAATGGTTTCACATATGGTCCGCAAAAAGAACGGAGCGGATACGGAAAGAAAATACGTTGGTGTGCATGAGCCCTACGATGTAGGGAGGGTTATATACGGCATGTGGCTGTGCACAGACGGCGCTCACTGACATCATAGCATAACACTGCATAGGAATGCAAATACCGTATAGAGGCAGAACATACGACTTATACCGTATGTAGACAGAAGGCGCTAGTATAAGGAGGGGAACCTTCTGTTTTATCCGCAGCCTACATTTTATCATACTGGTAAATGGAAGCCTCTCCAATTTTGAGATCTGGTTAAAAGCTTTGCTAAATCGCTCTGCAGTAGTCTGTTCCCTGAAATTATTAATACGGCGAGGCTTTCTAGTGAAGAAAAGCAGTGGTGCGTTGTGTATAAATCATTAATACTACGCTATGCAATGGCTGAATCTGCTGCGTTAGCAGGAAAACCTCTCTGCACAACAGGGATTTGGGGGGTAGAATTGGCTGCTATGAAACCCACTCCATCATTCTCTCTGACTTCATCTTTGCTGCAGCTTTCTGCTTCCTTCACACCCTTCACTGCAGCAAGATCCGAGTAAACACATCCAGCACACAGCTATGGGTTCGGCGTCCATGCTGTTCTCTATAGGCTGCGTCTATAGACCGCAGCTCGTTATGTGTGCACGTCCATCCCTTGTATTATCCACAGAGCACGCCCGCCCGCTGCAGAGCTGTCCTCATGTCTCTGCAGTCTATACACAGGACAGACTGACGCTTTGTATTACTATACAAAACAATGTCGATTTCCTTGAGATGATAAAAGTACTAAACATAGGATTTACCAGAGGAAATTAATATGATAAGCAAGGAGAGAGAGAGGTATATATATATATATATATATATATATATATATATATAGATATTTTTTTTTTTTTTTTTTGCTGGTCAGTAGTGGCTACATACACAAAATTCTATTTCTCATAATATACATTTTTATTATAAGGATTAGTGTGCGTTTGGGTTATCTACATGCTAGTGACGAGCGAATCATTACATACAAATTGATTCGGGCATCTGAATGAAGTTACACTTGTGAGGGAGCAGCCCCACAGCTTTAGACGCTAAGGCCTCATGCGCACAACCGTTTTTGTGGTCCGCATCCAAGCTGCAGTTTTTGCGGCTCGGGTGCAGACCCATTCACTTCAATGGGGCCGCAAAAGATGTGGACAGCACTCCGTGTGCTGTCCGCATCCATTGCTCCGTTCTGTGCCCCGCCCCCAAAAAATAGCATGTCCTATTCTTGTCCGTTTTGCGGACAAGAATAGGCATTTGTACTATGGGCCACCCCATCCGTTCCGCAAATTGCGGAAGGCACAGGGGCAGCTTCTGTTTTTTGTGGATCCGCGGTCTGCGGTCCGCCAAAAAAACGGCACGGTCGTGTGCATGAGGCCTAATATGGTCTCACATACAGTGCAGCCTTGAGCATTTCAGGTTTGCGCCATTTATGTGCGTGCACGGATGATATGCCTATGAATTTGCACCAACGAATTTGCATTCACCGCTAAAGGAATTTAGGGCTCATGCACATGACCGTATGTATTTTGTGCAATGGACTATCCTTGTCCGCAAAGGACAAAACTACAAGAATAGGACATGTTCTATCATTTTTGCTGAATGGCCATACAGGCATACAGAAATGGAATGCACACAAAGTCATTTCCGTGTTTTTTTGCGGACTCATAAAAGTGAATGTTTTCGCTTGTGTGCTGCAAAAAAACACTAAAAAAAACGGAACGGACATAGAAAAAAAAAAGTTCATATGCATTAGCCGTTAAGCTGAGAGTGCACAATTGCTGTTTTGCTATTGTAGGCATATCATTTGTGCATGGCCGATTCTCACAGTAAAAGCGCATACCCAAAATTATCAAGCCCGTGAGAGATGTGCGGTCATGTTATCCTTCCGGCACAGTGAGGAATCGTCTGTAGAGGGACGGTCCCTCTCAGATGGAGAATGTGTTCACATGAACAATTCGATTCAGTCATCGCTACTACATGTGTTTTTCCCAGATGATAGTTAAAAGTATTTTCTGACATTTTACTACTGATGACCTATCTGATCGGTGGGGGTCCCACCCCCAGACCTCCTGTTGATCAGCTGTTTGGTCGCTCCTGTGAGCACAGAGACCTTCTCCATGCTCACCAAGTAAAGTGCTGTACATTTGAATGGGGCTGAGTTGCGCCCAGGCCACATGACCGATGAACGTGTCGTCAGTGGTCTAGTAAAAGCTCTGAACGCCACTGCCTTCTGGAACAGCTGATTGACGGGGGTCCCAGGTGTCGGACCCTCACTGATCAGATGAGTTCTGTGTCTATTACTACAACAAATGCAAAGAATTTTAATGCATGAATGATAGCACCCTTAACTATAGAGCATATTTCCGTCAGTCGGAACCAATCAGGGTTATACAACACAACCAGAAACAGTCAAATCCTACCCCATACCTCCCAACCATCCCAGATCCGGCTGGACAGTCCCGGATTGCAGTGGCTGTCCCACTGTCCTGGTACGGGGGAGGTATATCCCACTTTCTGGCAGCTGTCTCTGCGTCCATAGAAAGCAGAGGCAGTTGCCTCCATCATGATGAAGCAGAGAGCCGGCATCCACTTCCCTGCTTCATCATTCCTCCCCCCTGCCGACTCGCAACACCTCTGGTTTGTGCGGGGTGCGAGGCCGGCCAGCAGTCAGCCTCGGCTCCGCCTCCTTCACAGACTAGAGCAGCCGATGTCCTGCTGCTGCTGCTGCTGCTGCTGCTAGGAAGAAGGTAAGTATGTGGTTTTATTTTATTTTATACTTTCTGTGAGGGGCACAATGTGGGTATATTACTGGGGGCACAATGCGGGTATATTACTGGGGGCACAATGCGGGTATATTACTGGGGGCACAATGTGGGTATATTACTGGAGGGCACAGCTGGACATATTACTGGGGGGGAAATGTGGGCATATTACTTGGGGCAAAATGTGGGCATATTAATGCGGGCACAATGTGGGCATATTAATGGGGGCACAATGTGGGCATATTACTGGGGGCACAATTTGAGCATATTACTGGGGGGGAAATCTGGGCATATTACTGGGCATAATAATGGGGGTACAGCTGGGCATAATTCTGTGAAGGTGTGAGACAGTATAACGACTTTCCTCTGAGTGTTTCTTTCATATAAGAAGATGCACAATGAAATGTAATTGAAAGTCTGGTAGAAATAAAAATTATTGTGATAAAGTAAAAAATAAAATTAAAATACTCTTTCTTTCAAGTGTAGGTTCAGTTTTAGTAAAGTGGGTGGAAAAAGATGCTTAATACCTGAATCTGTTATTAGCTAAAACCATTCCATTTAGCGATGATTGGAGAGGCTATTAAAGGGATCAACCCTCTGTAAAATCACATTTTATTGATTATAAAAATGTCTGATATTTACTTACATAGTATGGCTTCACCTGGTGTTCAACGCATGCAAGCAAAGTGAACTAATGTCCACCTACTGAGCTACAGTTGGTGGACGCACATGCTCAGTCACTCTGTACACTGCAGACCAGCTAATACTAATTCTGCCCTGCTTGTCAGAGAATGAGTAGAGCCTCTCCGGTAACATGGTAGTATAGCTGGGAAGAAAGATGGCACTATATTGTCAGACGTATTCTGCCAGCAGACCAAATAAAGAGCAGCACTGGAGGGGGGAACATGTGAATGTTAAATATATCTATATTTTTTCTAATGTTAGAAACGCTGTAAATTACTTTAAAACAGCCATTACCAGTATTTCAGGACTTTTGGTATGGACATGATTCATGGGATAGCCTCTCTAAGTAGAGAGATTATGATAATAACACTTTATTATAGAAGTTGCTGTGTCAGCAGTTCTCTAATATATTTGCACATTACTGCTGGTAATGATTGAGATTAGCATTCCTAATATACAGCCAGGAGACTTTAGGCTGACCAAAAACTCAAGGATAAATTTCCTGTCAAGACGTTATATGTGATGTTAAATGCTTTTCTGTAAAAAAGCCACAAGTATTATAGCAGCGATACCTTACGTGTCTAGCTAGAAAAATTTGCGAATTTAGGAACAAAAAAATAATATATACATATAGAAGTGTCATTTTCTGATTAGCCAATAAAGTTATTACTGCTATAATACTAGTGACATTTTTTACTAGAGATGAAAAAAAGTTTTAAAAAAATGGATTCGGCAACGTTGTCGACATTAACCAAGAAATTTGATTCGTCATGAATTAATTTATCAAGAATCACTATAAATCAGGTATACCCAGGCCACACCGAGTGGCCGTGCTGTGGACGGGTTGCGTCCATGCTACCGTGAAGAACCTCATGGCCAATTAGTCCGCAGCTGCCTTTCATTTAATAATGAAAACCACACTGTATAGTCCTTCTTCATTGTGGTGATTAGCGGCAGGGGTTATATTCAAATTCGCTATATTTCACGATTATTTTATAAAAAATTCATCATATATTCGCAAGTTTCGAGAATTCAAGATTATTTTATTAAATGCGATAAATCTGCAATGTAAAAATCGCGTAATGCGAATTCGTAACACAAAATACAGGTGTGGGTCACTTTGGCTACATTTTTCAAGCTGGTGAAAGTTTCCTGAGACTGGAGAAAATGGTTGGCATGGCAGAACATTAGAACAGCTTTATATGCAGATAGAGTCAAGTGCTCCAATATATTCGCGATTGCGTTAATCGGCAGTGATTAGAATATTTTTCGCATTTTAGCAGGTCTGACTACAGATTACTGATTGGTGCACTAAGTATTGTTGTGAACTTAACATTGCTTCCTTCTGATTGGCCCGCAAGCAAGAAGCAGAAAGGAATCGTGTTCAGATGGAAAAAAATGCTGAATATTCGATATAACGAATTGGCGATATTCGCAATAAAAATTTGCTATTCAAATATTTGTGCTCAACACTACTTTATTGTTAATGGCTGAGAGATGCACCTTTAATCAGGGGCTGTTGCTGGTTTACAATATGCATATTACATGAACTTGACTGCAAACTCCTGCAGGTTATTTGACAGTAAACCAGAATATTAAAGAGGACCTTTCACTAGAATAAAAAATCTAAACTAAGCATACAGACATGGAGAGTGGCGCCCACGGATCTCCCTGCACTTACTATTATCCCTGGTCGCTGCTCCGTTCTCCCGGTATAGGCTCCGGTATCTTGATATGTTTGACTCAACTGGGTGGAGCCTGCCGGCGTCTCCCAGGCTGTAGAGCTGGCCAATTGCAGCGCTCAGCTTATAGCCTGAGAGGTTTTTTTTTTTCTCTCAGGCTATGAGCTGACTGCTGCGATTGGCCAGCTCTACAGCATGGGAGAAGGAGACGCCGGCAGGCTCCACCCAGTTGAGCCGAACATATGAAGATACCGGAGCCTATACCGGGAGAACGGAGCGGCGCCCAGGGATAATAGTAAGATCCCTGGGCGCCGCTCTCCATGTCTGTATGCTTAGTTTACATTTTTTATTCTAGTGAAAGGTCCTCTTTAATCAGCTCTGGCATCCCACGTCTCCAACCCCAGCGCTCTCCTGCCCTACAGGTGGGAGCCCTTCTTCTGCCATATGCTTTTCTTCCTTTTCCCCATCATCTAATATCGATGAGAATATGTCATCATGAACTTCCAGCTCCTCCTCTCTCGGCATCTTGCTGTCTTTTGTAGGACATGGAGACTTTGAAGAATGATTTGGAAGCAGTAAAGCCAGCAAAATATGAGGATGTCATCACTATGATTGAGCTCCCGCTAAGGTGTGCAGACTGGATGGTATTGGATGGCAGTCTGGCACTGGAATAAAAAAGGCTTTCAGCTTATTGGTACTGAATTACATTTCTTAGTTTATGGCTGATGTAGGAATAAGTAAATTTAGGAATAAATAGAACTGACGCAGAATAAGTCTCCCTGCACTCTCCCTGCACTCTCTCTGCACTCTCCCTGCACTCTCTCTACACTCTCCCTACACTCTCCCCTCCAATATTCTTCTAGTAAATATTTTCAACAACCCTGTCCTTATTACATGAGTGCTTGCCCCTTCTTTCCCTATGCTCAGCTCACAGGACAATGGCGGAGACCGTGTGGGATGAGGGTTTTATAGACCTGTGACATCACTGGGGTTGGCAATTTGCGGATCGGCTGGCAGCACAGCATTATGGGTGATCTTGCATTCCCCGCTTTTTATTTTTACTTTGTAACACATCCAGCTGCCATTTTAGGAACAACTAATTTGTTACCACAAAACGGGAGGAGATTCAGATTTGTTGCAAATCAAAGTTTTCCTAAACTTTAAACCGAGTTCCACTTAGAATACTTTGCTTCGGTCAACACTAGTATTTGCCATCACATAGACTGCCAGGATATTTATCTTCAAGTTTTTAGTCGGTCTATAGTCTCATCGCTGTTATAATACTTTACTGCTTTTATTACACGTCAGATCACATAGATCCTAAAAAAAGGGATTGCAAAGATAAGGCATGAATAACTGTGGAATATCTGGGTAAAGGAGGAGACGTTACAGTGAAGATCTCTCTGATAGAACAGGACTTGCTGCAAGGAGCTGTATTATAGAGGTCTGCTGCAACCTCCTTCTCCACCAGTGATGAAAGCTGGAGATCACTTGGAACTATTCACGTCAC
The DNA here is from genome assembly GCF_014858855.1 of Bufo gargarizans. Classification (NCBI taxonomy): domain Eukaryota; kingdom Metazoa; phylum Chordata; class Amphibia; order Anura; family Bufonidae; genus Bufo; species Bufo gargarizans. Next base: position 161,950,675 of record NC_058087.1, read on the forward strand.
CGATAGGCCAGATCAGTGCAGATATTACATTAGTCTCCTTCCCAGTCCACCTTACACTGCCTGGTAACAGAATCAATGGTTCCAACTTACAGTATAAGTAACAAGAGTGCCAGAGGGGTACTATTTAAATAGGTGAGTGCTGGAGACTACATGTGATGGGTAACTGGCATGTTCTGCGGGGTAGGGAGGGGGATATCTCTGCACTCTTAGCTTTCAGCCACGGCATATCATTGATGATAATGAAGGCTGCAATCTTGTGAGCAGGGAATTAGGGCTCACGGTAGTGCGTACATGACTGCATTTCGCCTTACTGTGGAGCTATACAGACTCAGCATCCAATATGAGAAGTAGATGCAAGCAATTTGGCCCATCAATTTAAAAAAATAAAAATAAATTGATAGGGAGATTTATCAAAACTGGTGTAAAGTAGAACTGGCTTAGTTGCCCGTAGCAACCAATCAGATTCCACATTTCATTTTCAAAAGGCACTCTGAAAAATGAAAGGTGGAATCGGTTACTATGGGCAACTAAGGCTACTTTCACACTAGCGTTCGATCGGATCCGTTCTGAACGGATCCGATCATAATAATGCAGACGGAGGCTCCGTTCAGAACGGATCCGTCTGCATTATTTTAGCATATAACAGCTAAGTGTGAAAATAGCCTCGTACGGATCCGTCCAGACTTTCAATGTAAAGTCAATGGGGGACGGATCCGACTGAAGATTGAGCCATATTGTGGCATCTTCAAACGGATCCGTCCCCATTGACTTACATTGTAAGTCTGGACGGATCCGCTCGCCTCCGCACGGCCAGGCGGACAGCTGAACGCTGCAAGCAGCGTTCAGCTGTCCGCCTGTCCGTGCGGAGGCGAGCGAAGCGGAGGCTGAACGCCGCCAGACTGATGCAGTCTGAGCGGATCCGCTCCATTCAGACTGCATCAGGGCTGGACGGCTGCGTTCGGGTCCGCTCGTGAGCCCCTTCAAACAGAGCTCACGAGCGGACCGACGAACGCTAGTGTGAAAGTAGCCTAAGCCAGTTCTACTTTACACTAGTTTGATAAATCTCCCCCTAAGAATTAAAGGCATTAACATTAAGCGCTGTGGAATACGTTGGTGCTATATAAGTAAAGATTATTAATATTATTAGTGATAAGCAAAATTCTTAAAAATTCTATTTGGCTGCTTTGCTGAATTTTACTAAAAAATTAGCTTCAAAACCAATTACTTTGTCATGAAGCACATTGACGGGGCTCGGCAACTGCGCCACCTCCCGTCTTTGAACCCCTCAGAGGCCGCGTTCATTACTGATCGCGGCATATGAGATTAATATAAAGGCCTTTCAGGGCTGCCACAGCCATCTTGCTTGTAGATCCAGCTCAAAACCTCGCTCGGTGCGTGATGATGTCAACCTCTGCACTCAAATGGGTGAGGTGAGTATGATTTTTTTTTTTAAGCGCCATTTCAAGGAAAATTGATGAGTTACTACGAGGCACGAAGTAATTAGCAAATCAAATTTTCCCTGAAATTCGGATCAAAGTCCATTTTAGACACTTATGACTTCCGTTCATAAGACTTCCTATCTGTCACAAACAGGAAATAAGTTTAGACACCTTTATGCAACCAAAGCTACATATGTAGCAGAGCTGAATTTGTAATTTACCTCTATGGGGTTGTACAGTTCTTATTCCTCAGTTATGAATAAAGTAATATGGCTGACTGGCAGCCCTATGTAAGCCCATTATTAATCTGCAGTAAAAAGACATACTGAGCTCTGCTAAATCTGGCATGTTAACATAGATTTGCATCTTCATTATGTTTGATGTCATTGTTACAAGGCGCACAAGTGGCAAACATCACAGCACTGCTACATAGGGAAATTTATTCTGGGGATAATAAGGAAAAATAATAATAATGGTACAACAGAATCCTGAAAAGTAATTGACAATAAAGCGTGTAGGAAAATGTTAATATCATTTACACCAGCGCCATGCTGTGAAATAAAAAGACACATCATCCGAAAAGCGACAGTTGTGCAGATACAATGATGCACTTTGTCAAACGAGGTCTGTTGGGTTTTGACTCTGGTTTGTTGATTACAGTCACGTATTAGAGAAGAGCGATAAAAACACCGGAACTTAGGAGGTGGCTGTAATCAAATTATTTCCCGGGTGAAACAGACATTGAAACCTTTTATTGGCTTGATTATCCAGTATGAAAAACAACAAGGTAACAAAATAAAGCATTGAATAAACCGATGGGAAGCAGTGCGACCAAAGGTAGCAGAGTTAAATGTGCGCTTCAGCTCAACCTTGCTGTGGTTGTATACCGGACTGCAGGCAAACCTACTGCATTATGCTATCTCACATGATCAGGCGCAAACACTGCTCACACCAGTAAACATATTCAGCTCTGCTACACAGTTTTAGGTGTATTTCTACAGAACTAGCAGTAACATGAAGTAGTGTGAAATTCAATTGATTCTGCCAATGTATTTTTGTGCACAGAATTATATTATAGCACAGCAGGAGACGAAGAGTCATGGTGTATGGAGCTGGGACATGATACGATGGGTTGGCATAAAGTGTTATCCCTGGTACATGTGTACAAATGGAGCAGAGCAGCACAGGGTTTGCCACGCGGTATCATTCATTGTGAAGTTACATAGGATTTCAGCTCAAAGTATATATCACGGTGTACCACCAAGAGTTAAAGGAATATTCCAGCTATAGAAATAGGGTCAATATTAGAGTGTGGTTGGTGGGGGTCTGGCCGCTGTTCAGACAAGGGAATGACTATTATGATAAACCAGAAACATGACTATCATAATAAGTCACACGCATTGATGTTCAATAATGAGGCAAAATGTCACCCATCTAATTGCCATAATGGATGACTGAGGGTAGGTTTTTATATAGCAACAGTGAGAGTACATACAGTGAGGGTAGGCATGTATATAGCGGAAGTGAGGGTACACACAGTGAGGGTAGGCATGTATATAGTGGAGGTGAGGGTACACACAGTGAGGGTAGGCATGTATAGAGCAGCAGTGAGGGTACCTACAGTCAGGGTAGGTATGCATAGAGCGGCAGTCAGGGTACACACAGTGAGGGTAGGTATGTATAGAGCGGCAGTGAGGGTACATACAGTGAGGGTAGGTTTCTATATAGCAGCAGTGAGACTACATACAGTGAGGGTATGCATGTATAGAGCGGAAATGAGGGTACATACAGTGAGGGTAGGTATGTATATAGCGGCAGCGAGGGTACACACAGAGATGGTAGGTATGTATAGAGTAGCAGTGAGGGTACATACAGTGAGGGTATGTTTGTATAGAGCGGAATTGAGGGTACACACAGTGAGGGTATGTTTGTATAGAGCGGCAGTGAGGGTACACACAGTGAGAGTATGTTTGTATAGAGCGGCAGTGAGGGTACACACAGTGAGGATAGGTTTGTATAGAGTGGCAGTGAAGGTAGGTATGTATATAACAGCAGTGAGGGTACATACAGTCAGAGTAAGTATGTATAGAGTAGCAGTGAGGGTACATAAAGTCAGGGTAGGTTTGTATAGAGTGGCAGTGAAGGTAGGTATGTATATAACAGCAGTGAGGGTACATAAAGTCAGGGTAGGTATGTATAGAGTAGCAGTGAGGGTACATAAAGTCAGGGTAGGTATGTATAGAGTGGCAGTGAGGGTACACACAGTGAGGGTATGTTTGTATAGAGCGGCAGTGAGGGTACACACAGTGAGGGTAGGTTTGTATAGAGTGGCAGTGAAGGTAGGTATATATATAACAGCAGTGAGGGTACATACAGTCAGAGTAGGTATGTATAGAGTAGCAGTGAGGGTACACACAGTGAGGGTATGTTTGTATAGAGCGGCAGTGAGGGTACACACAATGAGGGTAGGTTTGTATAGAGTGGCAGTGAAGGTAGGTATGTATATAACAGCAGTGAGGGTACATACAGTCAGAGTAGGTATGCATAGAGTAGCAGTGAGGGTACATAAAGTCAGGGTAGGTATGTATAGAGTGGCAGTGAGGGTACATACAGTGAGGATAGGTATGTATATAGCGGCAGTCATGGTAAGTACAGTGAGGATAGGTTTGTATAGAGTGGCAGTGAGGGTACATACAGTGAGGATAGGTTTGTATAGAGTGGCAGTGAAGGTAGGTATGTATATAGCAGCAGTGAGGGTACATACAGTGAGGGTAGGTATGTATATAGCGGCAGTCAGGGATAAATACAGTAAGGGTAGGTATGTATATAGTGGCAGTCAGGGATAAATACAGTGAGGGTAGGTATGTATATAGCGGCAGTCAGGATAAATACAGTGAAGGTAGGTATGTATATAGCGGCAGTGAGGGCACATACTCATGCTATATACACAATAGCATTCATGGAAACAGCCGTGTGGACAGGTAATACGTGGTTATTTTTGGAGAACCCTTTTAACTCTTTTTAGTGCAACATGACTCCCTCTGTCTATAGATACATCACTGTTTGAGGCTGAATAATAGTAATATTCGCAGCTAAAGCAACACAACTTATATTTCATACAAAAATATTTCGAAAGCGCACAAGCCCCATGAAGAGGACGGCTCCTCGCAGCTCTGCAGGTTGTTCTGACACCTTGGGTGTAAATAAACACTTAAGTGCTTGAAAATAATAAAGATTATAAGAATAAGCCCAAACTGCATGAAGGAGTCACTGTGTATTACCCAGTAATGACATTCTGAATGGAAATAAATGAAGCCCCTGCAGTGCTATTCTGTCAGCCTCTGAAAGTAAAGAACTTGGCTTCTGACAAGAGAGAGACCATTTTTTCCTCCTCCTGCCACGCTGCATTAATTGAGCTGTGCAGTTCTGTTACGGCGGAGACAGCAGTGCCTCGCTCGGACAGAGAAGATCGCCTGCCCGCTGATTATCTTCCCACAAATACAAAACTTTCTCCTGATTCCCTATGAAGAACCCTGCACAATACATCTGTGTGCGAGCGGCCACCACCGCATCCAGCTCGATAGTGGAAACAATCAGCATGTTCTATATCGTCTAGAGAGTTAAAAACAGGCAGATGGAACAGACTAGAGATGAGTGAAGTAATCCCAAATTCTGTTTGGCTGCTATGATGAATTTCCCCCCAAATTTGCTTGCTTTTACAAAATTTTTTACTTCTTTGTAAGTAGTTGGTGCAATGACAGGGAGCGGCGAATCCCCGTCATTGTAACCCCCCAGATGCCGCGTTCATAGATCACATCATCCATTTGCTCGCGACAAACCAGCTGCCGTCATTTTGATTGCAGATCCGGCGTGGTGACGTATCACGTCGGGCAAGGTCTCAAGATGGCAACAGATGGCCGGTCTCGAGCAAATGGATAAGGTATGCATGTTTTTTTTTAAAAATTACACATTTCAGGGAAAATCGATTTGCTACCACGAAGCACGAGGAAATTCAGCTTCGCAGCTAATAGTATTTTCCCTGAAATTCGGATTGAAGTCCAACGCGCTTAACACTAAAACAGACCATAAGGGCAAATTTTCCAAACACATTTACAGCTCTTTACTGGTATGTATATGGTGACTGAGTGTTAGCGGCATCCATTTCTTTATGATAAGTCTCTCAGTTTTTCACTGTTATGTGACAAAATGGTTGCCTCTTTCATTTTCAAAATGGCAGCTGTAAAATCAGCTCTTTCATTTGATTACATATTGTTTTTGCTCTGGGCAACTGCTCTAATGGTAGTCATCATAATTATAAGCTCACGATTTCTGTGTAACCCCAGCCTGATTTACATTGATAATATTCTACCCATATTTGGAACCAAAATAATTCTCAACTTAAAGAATCAGACTATTACTCCTCCAAATGTATGGATAGATTGTCCTGAACAGTAATATTACCATAAGTGAATGTCGAATATTTAAATATTTATCACTATTAGGGATATAAAGGCGATGACTCCAAGAAGAAGGGTGATGCCATACATTCAGGTTTTTATGCAGTTTTTAAAGCCAAGACCACAAGTGAATTAAAAGAAAGAGAAGTGTCTGTCCCAAAGGGGTCTCCTGGAGTACAATATTAATGACTTATCCTCACAATAGGTCATCAATATCAGATAAGTGGAATATGACTTTAGGCATCCTTGCCAATGAGCTGTTTGAAGAGGCTGTGACTCTCTGGTGAGCGCTGTGGTCTCCTCAAAGCATACCAGGCACAGCACCATACATTGTACAGCGGCTGTCCTTAGTATTGCAGACTACACCCTTTCACTTGAATGGCACTGAATTACAAACAGGTGATATGACCAATGAATGTGACATTAAAGGTCTAAGAAGAGGTTGTAACGGTCACTGGATAGCGGCAACCTCTTCAAACATCTATCCGGTAGGGGTTCCAAGAGACAGACCACTACAGATCAGATTTTAATGACCTATCCTGAGGATAGGTCATCGATATTTTACTCTTTGAAACTCCTTTGATACTTTCTCTCCTTTTATGATCCACTCTTTATTTTGACTTCAAAAACTGCATAAAAACACTGAACATTTGGAAGCACCTGAAGCATAAAAATCTTAATTCTCTTAAAGGGTTTTCCAGTAAGGCATGGTATAGGTATAGTAACAATGTTTAGTATGAAGGAAAACGACCATGCATTTGGTCAATATGTCTGCCACAGATGATGTCCACCACTTAGACTTAAAGATACATTGGTCCCTATGGCCTTTAGGAACCAGGTTAGCAGAAACTGTATAATAGAAAGTTAGATTGTTTCCTGTCCTCCTTTAAGTTATCCATCTTTCTATAGTCTCAGACAAAACATCAGGAAGAGGTTCTGCATCAGCTTGAAACCTTCACGTTGATACAAAAGGCAATTCGGGCCCCTCATATTGCTCACTATAATATTTTCTTTTGGGATTGATATATATGTGCTTTCAATCAGAATAAGTAAAGCAGTGGTCATCGTCTACTGCAATCTATTAATTTATTTTCTGCTTGGTTCCATGTATTTGTGCATCTGTTCTTCTCTGCATTGCATGTGGATACGAGGTTCACTACATACTGGCCACACACTTTAGGAAGTTGTCTGCCAAATACTTGTTCGACCGACAGCACATGAGCACTTGTTCGACCAAAAGTACATGAGATCTGAATGGGGAGAGGGGAATGAGACCCTGCTAGTGACCTCTGGTGGGGGCTCATCTGAGAACAAAAGAATAAAGCACGTTGAAATCTGATAGCCCAATCATTCTGTTTCTCAACATTTGCCATCGGGGGATAGTTGGGAGGCCCCATACATGTTAGATGGTCGACAAATCCCAACACAATGGGTGGGTTATCTGTCTAATGTGTATGGCCAGCTTTACAGCCAGATGTAGACCTACTGTAGCTTCCTCCAGATTCTAGCCACGATCATTAAATGAGTACAGGTGATCCCTTCTTCTATATATGCCCTTTACATGCTATTAGCCACTAGAGATGAGCACATTTTTGAAAAGTTCAATTCAGTTGATTCTCCAAATTTTACAAAAAAATTGCTTTGTAATGAATTACTTCATTACTAAGTGCATTTATTTGCAAATAGTGGGCGCAATGACAGGGAGCTGCTAAAGGTCCTCCCCGGTCATTGTACCCCTCAGATAACGTTCTCATACATGATAGCGGCATCTGAGTGTAAAAACTTACCACCGCCATTTGCTCACGACGGGCCGGCCGCCGCCATCTTGCTTGAAGATCTGGTACAAAATCTCGCACGGCGCGAGATTACGTCATTACTTCGGCTGGTGTTGTGATGTCATATGTCACCACGCATGGGATTTCGGCCGAGATCTTGATGGCGGCTGGTGGCCCATCGCGAGAAAATGGAGGAGGTAAGTATGATTTTTTAATTTTTTTTTTACACTATTTCAGGTTAAATCGATTCGCTAACACAAAGCACGAGGAAATTCTGCTTCAAGGCGAATCTAATTCATCCTGAAATACAGATTGAATTCCTTTTTGTGGGATTCGATTTGTTCATCTCTATTGGCCACTTTAGCTTTTCCATTTGTGGTAAGGGATATTTCAAGGATTGAGGCAATGCCGCTCTGGATACTTGGAGGGTATGGTCACATGTAGAATATTTCTACGACTGTCTATTTATCTCAATCAGGCTTGCATAAATCCATTCACATGTTGCAGAAACAATCCGATTCAGGTGCACAACATCAAATGATTTTCAGCTCCACAAATTTCTGCAGCAAATCTGCCATGTGTGAATAGACCCTTAGGGTGCTGCCACACATTCAGGTTTTTGGAAGCGAAAAGTGGATTAAAAAAAATAATAATATGGAGAAGTTATATCTGCCCTTAAAGGGGCTATCCTATGACTAATGAAAAAATGAAAATCAGAAATCATATAGGACATGGCAATCCCTAACAAAACTAGAACAACCAGCCACCACATGGATCCAGAGATCTCCCCGTTCATTGCTCTGCTAGATTTATATCAAGCTGACAGCTCAAGGGGAGTGTCTTATCTGCTGCAGCTAAGGGGGCGTGTCCATGCTCACCCTATCACAGCTCAGGAGCCAGTTGAAGGATGAAACTGAGCATGTGCGGCCTTCACAGTGAGAAGGACAAAGAAATAAGAAAAATAACAAACAGCAGGTGGCGCTATACAGATACATTTTATTGAATAACTCAGTGGCTATACAAAATTTTTAATTACATGCAATTGCAAAAGTGTTCAGAGCCAGGTGCTGGTTTGAAAACTGTAGAATATTTTTCATGGGACAACCCCTTTAATACTTTCTCTCCTTTTATGATCCACACTTGATTTTTGGTTCAAAAACAGCCCAAAAAAAGCCTGAATGTGTGGCAGCACCCTTATGTGTTTCCTGTGATGACAGAGTCTAATGATGTTCTCTTGCGGATTAGTCCTGATGATCCAGTTTAGTTAATTTTTTATCCTAGCACAAATTAAGAAATACACTGACGCTGAACCTCAATGGCGCACAATATTAATAGTCCTTTCTCGCAGCTCATAAGTCTACTTTTTGTCTAATTAAGTTTACAGCAGTGCCAGGAAAGGGAATATAATGCAAAAGAAGTAAAATGATTGTGCATTGGTCTAGTCAGGAGGTAAATGAGAGATGCTAGCAGAGGAATGGCATAATTTCCTCAAGAGAATCCAATGCATTAAATACTTCAATTTCAAACTGATAAATCAATTTCACCAGTGCCTTGAAAAGACTGCAGACCTTTAGGGATCTTTTCATATGGAAAGGTTCAGCTTCAGCTCCCGCTAATGTCATTACGGCTCTTAATGCAAAGTGATATACTCTGTTGCAGAAAGCCATTGTCACTTCTTTTTTTTCTTTTCTCCACCTCAAAGCCTGCAGGATTTTGCTAAAGCTTAAGACAGAGACGGCACAATAGACTTTCTTTGTGTACATTATGTGGCAAACAACAAACATGTAATAAAATAAAGCGCGGCGTGCGAGGAGGAGAGAGAAAACAACTTTATCTTTGCTTGGTAAATAATACAATAAAGCCACTTATATTGAAGACTATAAAAATATCAGCGCTCGATGCAGTGCATCACAATGAGCACTCTGCTGCAAATAGCTCTCGCCTTACAAACCAAGTGATCATACAATCAACCAGTAAGCAATTATGGCAAGAAAACACCGCAAACTGGAACGCTCCCCTCCGTAAATCAGGAGCGCTCACAGCATGGAAAGTGTGTGCCACATGTGAGGTGGAACGAAGCCCATCTGCATCAGGATCAGACCAATAGATCCAGGAAGTTAAAGTCACAGGGCTCATTTGGATTAGGCTCAAGAAAGTGTCCAAAAGCTTCTGGGCTCTAATAACCCCCCCTCCTTCATTTAGAGGAGCCATGTTGTGGTAGTGTTAATGGCGCCGGTCCCCGTAGCACCAGGGCTGTGGTCTGACTGTATAGACTACTTATCCCAGTTGACAGCCCAGTTTAGATGACTGTACTGCAATCATATTGTATGGTTGGATTAGAGATGACTGAATTGATTCTAAATGGGTGCATGCAAATCAGTTGTGATTCAGTTTGGGCAATTTTTTGGGGAAAAAGAAAAAAGGGTGGGAGAAGAAAAAAAAAGACGAGAGACTAGAGCAGGGGTAGGCAACCTCCACCACTCCAGCTATTGTGCAACTACAACTCCCAGCATGCATACTTGCTCTAGCATTTTCTATTCCAGGAGAATTGCTCCTAAATCAAAAAAGTTGACCGATTCGACCACATTGAACCTGGACATCCGTCTGCGCATCAGCCTGTTAACCTGCAAGCGAATGGAATTTAGATGACGATTTGACCCCATATATTCCCAACCCTGAGGGTCCACATGTGGCAGCCATAGCATGAGATCTAAACTGTAACTGTTTTACGATTAGAGTTAAACGAAGTGCAGAATTGGAAGGGGAATTCTGTCCGAAGTTTAGGAAAAAATTTAATTCGCAACAACCCAAATTTCCCTGTGCTTCGTGGTAATGAGTTAGGTGTTCCTAAAATGGCAGCTGCAAGTGTTACAAAGTGAGAGTAAGAAGCCCGGGAGCGCAATATGACCCATAATGCCATGCAGACAGCCATACCCTGTGATGTCACAGCCCTATAATACCCTCATCCGCCGTTTCACTGTGAGCTGAGCATAGGGAGATATGTGACAAGCGTTCATGGGCGAGGGACAGCGGCCATGTTTGATCCATCCACCATGTTCGACATCTGGTTTTAACACTAATTATTTTAAAAGCAAAATACCACTAGGTTCATAGTAGGGAGGGATCCCAGACCTTATGGAGGGATCCACATGGGATTATGGTATCCCTGTTGAGAATTCCTCAATTGCATTGCTTTGAGGAAGGTTTTCCCACCTCAGTGCTGTGCACCATCTCTGGTACTATCACACAGGCGGAGAACAGGGGCTGCTGCATAAATGCTGTGGCTCCCCCGATCCCCGCAGGGGAGCTGGAACACACCCGGATGGCCACAGCATCTGAAGGGTAAAAACTTGAGTGCCGGTTCTCTGCTCTTTAAAACAGCAGACACCCGAGCAGCGGGCACCATGTTTAAATGGCCAACGGCCAATGTAGATTTGCTGTCAGGAATTTCTTAACATTTCTTTGAAGTAAGATTTAGTGGGAATAGGGAGGTTACAGAAGAGTTGACCCCATCTAAGACACAAACTGAATTTTGGAGCAGCACCAACAAGTATTTCTAGGTCTAGCACCACAGGCGTTTTATAAAGGGAAAAGAATCACTAGACAAATTCATAAAATAGGGGCAGCTTTATTCACAGAAAGCCCCGTATGTATTACCAGGTATTCTTACAGATCCGGACCCCCAACACTAAAGCTGTAATAGGACGCCTGACTCACCATACCTTTTATCGTACTAGTTCCTTCTGCACCAGGGTTCGGGGGCAACTGCCACCTATACACCCTACACAGATGCCCCGGCTTCTTGGCTGAATATTATTTGGCATCACATGGAATGAGGCACAAATCCTGTCAATTTGAACGCACAATAAAAAAAGCATATGGACGTCTCCATATGAAACCTTAGGCATGAGAAGGTACACTGCTAATACATTACAGGCGACTAACATACATGGAATATAGTATAGAGACAGTAGATAGATAGTAAATAGATAGAAAATAAATAGATGGATAGATGATACAGATAGATAGATAGATAGATAGATAGATAGATAGATAGATAATAAATAGATAGATAGATAGATAGATAGATAATAAATAGATAGATGGATAGATAATAGATAGATAGATAGATAGATAGATAAATAAAATGGCAGCACAAGATAAAAAGGGAACATATGCAAAAAGAGGTGCAAGTCCATAAGGGACAAGACAATCACCAAAAAAATAAAATAAAATGGAAGCAGGCAGGAAGTGTGACGTTTCGGCTCTATACAGGAGAAACATAAAGTGCAAGTGCATCTCATAAACAATAAGTGCAACCATACATAAAAAATATGCATTAAAGTGCTTACATAGTGCCAAAAGTACATAAGTGGACCTGATTATATCATATAATTATCATACATTAGATTAATTGGTGAGATTATGAATGTTAACACAATTGCTTTTTGCAAATATGTATTTAAAATAATGTATGATAATTATATGACATAATCATGTCCACCTATGTACTTTTGGCACTATGTAAGCACTTTAATGCATATTTTTTATGTATGGTTGCACTTATTGTTTATGAGATGCACTTGCACTTTATGCTTATATATGTTCTGTTCACTACCACTGGTTGCTTGAGAAAGGCTCCAGTATAGATCCGAAACGTCACGCTTCCTGCCTGGGGGAATAAACGACATTGATTATTTTTCCACTTGAGAGTGTTGCCTGATTCCATTTTTGTTTTTTTAGATAGATGGATGGATAGAAAGATAGAAAGATAAATAGATAGATAGAAAGATAGATAGATAGATAGATAGATAGATACTAAGATAATGAATGGACAGAGATAGATAGATAATAGATAGATAGATAGATAATAGATAGATAGATAATAGATAGATACAGATAGATGATGGATGGCCGGTGGATGGACAGACATAGAAAGACGGACAGATACAGATAGATACTGCACATATAATGTGTCCCTCTCCTGTAGCCATAGTCCCTCAGTACCTGGTTTCCAATCTGAATCTGATCTCTGATGTCACTCTGCGTGGGATCCTCATAGACTGTTAAACAAGGGACTAACCAGAGTACAATGAATGCACAGAACTAAAGCTCTGGAGCGCACGGTATCCCCCTTAGGTGCAGGTGCTGCAGTCAGGCAGAAAGCGCAGGCCCCCCGTAGAGGCTGCTCGTGAGCGCTGCACTGCCCCCTCCGGTGAGGACAGCAGCGTGCACTCCTAATCTGCAGCACACTATGTGGCACATTTACAAAGCCTCATTTGTCAGACAGCGGCCTGTGCGTTAGTGAGTGCGGAGGCGCAGCGTCTATTGTACAGCAGGGCCATTAATCAGGAAACAAAACCAAAACATCTCGTCTGTGCCCCGGACGATCAGTCAGGCCCAGCTGTAAGGGAAACAGATGGCGGAGGAGCATTAGTGGTAATGTGGGCTCCTTCTCACTCAAGTAGGCAAAGCGCTGACATTTCTCATGTGACAGGGGCGCTGGGCGTGCACAATGTGCTGCTACAATACAGCTTTACTTCTTACATCCCCGGTGACAGCCAGGATTTATGTCTCAGGAATTACACTGCTTTTCATTTAGGCTTCACTCCAATATCTTCAATGCAGCAACTCTACTATTTATCAGTCTTATCTCATATCTATCTACAGTGCCTTGCAAAAGTATTCGCCCCCTTGACTCTTTTCGTGCTTTGGTGCCTCACAACCTGGAATTAACATGGATTGTTTGAGGATTTTTAACATTTTTTGTGAAGCAAACAACAAATAGGACAAATCAACTGAACAAGTCAATGTGCACAACTATTCAACCCCCTAAAGTCAATACTTTGTAGAGCCACCTTTTGCGGCAATCACAGCTCCAAGTCGCTTTGGATAAGTCTCTATGAGCTTGCCACATCTTACCACTGGGATTTTTGCCCATTCCTCCTTGCAAAACTGCTCCAGCTCCTTCAAGTTGGATGGTTTGTGAACAGCAATCTTTAAGTCTGACCACAGGTGTTCTACTGGATTGAGATCTGGGCTTTGACTAGGCCATTCCAACACATTTACATGTTTACCCTTAAACCACTCAAGTGTTGCTTTAGCAGTGTGTTTGGGGTCATTGTCCTGCTGGAAGGTGAACCTCCGCCCTAGCCTCAAATCATGCACAGAGTGGTACGGGTTATGCTCAAGAATATCGCTGTATTTAGCACCATCCATCTTTCCCTCATCTCTGACCAGTTTTCCAGTCCCGGCTGCTAAAAAACATCTTCACAGCATGATGCTGCCACCACCATGTTTCATTGTGGGGATGGTGTTCTTTGGGTGATGTCATGTGTTGGGTTTGCGCCAGACATAGCGTTTTCTTTGATGGTCGAAAAGATCAGACCAGAGCACCTTCCTCCATACATTTTTGGAGTCTCCCACATGGCTTTTCACAAACTCACAACGTGCCTTTTTGTTTTTTGCTGATAGTAATGGCTTTCTACTGGCCACTCTGCCAGTGGAACTCCATGGAGCGTATGGCTTATTGTCGTCCTATGTACAGATACTCCAGTCTCTGCTGTGGAACTCTGCAGCTCCTGTAGGGTTACCTTAGGTCTCTGTGCTGCCTCTGTGATTAGTGCCCTCCTTGTCCGGTCCGTGAGTTTTGGTGGGCGGCCGACTTTTGGCAGGCTTGCTGGTGTGCCATGTTCTTTCCATTTGGTTATGATAGATTTGGATATTTTTATAACCTATCCCTGACTTGTACTTCTCAATAACATTGTCCCTTACTTGTTTGGAGAGTTCCTTGGTCTTCATGGCAGTGTTTGGTTAGTGATGCCTCTTGCTTAGGTGTTGCAGCTTCTGAGGCCTTTATAAAAAGGTGTGTATATGTAATGACAGATCATTTGACACTTAGATTGCACATAGGTGACATTAGTTTCACTAATTATGTGACTTCTGAAGATAATTGGTTGGCCCAGAGCTTTTTATTGGCTTCCTAACAAAGGGGGTGAATACATATGCACATGCCAATTTTCTGTTTTCTATTTTAAACAGTTTTATTTATATATTTTTCTAGTTTCACTTCAGTAACTTAAACGATTGTGTTCTGATCATCACATAAAATTCAGATTAACAAAACATTAATGTAACAAAATACGAAAAAAGTCAAGGATAGTGAATACTTTTGCAAAGCACTGTATCTATCTCATAGCTATTATCTATCTATCATATATATAATTCTATCTATCCATATATCTATGTGTCTATCTATCCATATATCTATGTGTCTATCTATCCATATATCTATGTGTCTATCTATCTATCTATCTATCTATCTATGTGTCTATTTATCTATCTATCTATCTATCTATCTATCTATCTATCTATCTATCTATCTATCTATCTATCTATCCATCTATCTATCTATCCATCTATCCATACATCTATGTGTCTATCTATCTATATATCTATGTGCCTATCTATCTATCTATCTATCTATCTATAACTATCTATGTGTCTATGTGTCTATCCATCTATCTATGTTTTCCTGGATGCCATGTCCAGCAGGATGCCAGTGTACTCCAGAACTCTATAAAGGAGCAGCTCGGGCGTTTCTCCCCCGGCTTCTATTATCAGACATGGTTATGTAATCACATCCAGTTATCACAGCATGATCTATTGAGCTGCTCTCCAGTTCAGGCTTAGGGCAAGTGTCTACCACCACGATGACAGTCACGTTTTCCACAAACCCTATTTGGAGCTGCAATTTCTGCTGCATGAGCTCACAATGGCTGGGGGGAGGGAGGGAAGGGGTCTTTCCCATTCCGCACGTCACTGCTGAGATTCCAGGCAGCGTCCCTATCAGCTGGGAATAGCGATGACAAGAAGCGGTGTGGAGCAATGTGCCCGCAGTGCAGATAACACATGCAGCACCTCCACCGTAGACTCTTCCATTGCAGAGCGAGCTCGATCCAACATATGGGTTCACATTTTAGGTGAATTGCCGCAGTGATTATGTTCCTGCGGCACAAGTCTCTTCTAGAAACATAGCTCTAAAGTGCTGCGTCTCTTCACATGACAGATCTTCGTGCATGCTGATAGCTCCAGCGTACATGAAGCTATACTAGTCTGTGCGGCGGAGCCTTATATCAGTGATTTTATACTAAGGTAGAATGATATCAGTGCAGCCTGTGACTGTAGACACACGTATGACGGTGTACTGCTCTATATACAGATCTACAATAAGCCCAACCGCCCTCGTCAATGAGATACTAAACAAAGTGATGTTTTAAGGGGGAAATCTAAATGAAATAATTTATTTACTAAGCGCCAAGAACAACCATCCGCCCGACGGCAAATTAACGTATTGAAGATGCTGATTGACTTATTGCGCAGTATTTAAAGAACACGGTTACCAGCTGTACTTCTCTTCATTTCCTTAGGGTCATCGGCCCGCACAGCTGATACCTATTCCTGCAAGCCCAGCACTTCACAAATGCCAATTTTCTTCTGTTTGAGCACTTAAGAATGACCAGTCCCAGCCGCCATTAATGATCTACTGCAGGCTACTTTCTAATTAAGAAAAAAAAGTTGACCAGGAAGTTTTAGTTCAATTGCTTTCGATCTAGGTTTGTCCACCTTGAGCAATGTCTCCAAGTTATTCCCAGATTGCGGATGACTTCATACTGAAACATAAACCCCATGCATCATCATTAAGTGAGGAACACAAATTAACATTTCCAGCACGTTGACGGGGGCATGGCCCACTGTGAGATAGCTTATTGTGGTGTACTGGAACAGATGGCCGTTTGACCACTGGTTATGTTTAGCGCAACCTGTATCAGAGCATTTTTGTCTTGTAAGGTATTACCGCCACTGCCGCTGTATGTGACGAAAAATGGTTTACTATGCTAGGGTTGTTCTTAATTCTATGTATGGTGGGGTGGGGTAAACATACATGTATATATATATATATATATATATATATATATATCATAAATCCCACACACCTACATAAAAGGACAGACATATACAAACATACTGACATAATATCACATTGTAATATAAGTGTAAAGCCAACCAGGAATGTACAGATATGGAATACTGTTTAAAGGAACACACAGATATACACACATGCAAACAAACAAACATACTACATGGAAACCTAGACAACAAACATACAGTAAAATACATGGAAACAAAGACATATGCAAAAACAGACAAGAAGCAAACTGTGATGTGATATGTGTATGGTGTGTGATGGATCGGCCAGTCCTGGGAAGGGGTTCTTTATTATAGTATATCAGATATAGGCTTAAGACGCGTTTTGGCCCATCCAGCTAGCTGAAACGCGTCTTAAGCCTATATCTGAATTAATGTAATAAAGAACACATCTAATTGAAGCTAAAGTGCCTTCTGGGATTTCTTCTATTAGTGATATGTGTATGAACCTAACCAGGACAAGGCATGTATGAAACACTATTAGAAGGAACCCACAAACATACACACATGCAAACAAACATACATACATGGAAACACAAAAACAATCAAAAAGTACACAACGGTGAAGTGATATGTGTATGAACCTAACCAGGATCACGCATGTATGAAATACTATTAGAAGGAACCCACAAACATACACACATGCAAACAAACATACATACATGGAAACACAAAAACAATCAAAAAGTACACAGGGGTGCCGTGATATGTGTATGAACCTAAGCAGGATCAGGCATGTATGAAATAAGCAGTACAGGCAGACACACACATATACACAGTAAATAAAGTCATACATGCTATATAAAATAGCCTTTAATATAAAACATACATCTACACAAACACATCCATAAACATATAGGCAAATAACACTCAAACATAAATTAACACCGACTCCTCTTTTTTAGGGTACAGCCGCACGGCCGGGTTTCCTGACACAGAAGCCAAAATAAGGAGCGAATTCAAAAAGAGGAGAAGTTGTGTCTGTCCTTTATACTTTCTCTCCTTTTATGATCCACTCCTAATTTTAAAACTGCATCAGGAAACCGGGATGTGTAGCTTGAAACGTGTTAGTGCAATGCTGGGAACTAGGATATGGTTTGTAGGCCATACCCCGTGATAATCACCTGCAATATTACTGGTTTTTGAGGAGTCTTAAAGAAAGTTGATCATTTTATAACAGAGCTGCATTCATGCTCTGCTGGCTCCAGATATGGGACCTACACACCGCTTCTTGGTAATACATACAGATATCTGATAGGCGACCTGTATAGAGGAAGCATTGCAGTTCAGTTTATAGATTTGTCTAATACATTCAAATCTGTCAAAACCCAGGAAGTTCCCTTCTCAGAATGTGTGTCTATTGCAGGGTTTCCTTACTATGATGCTAACTAAAAATGAGTTGCGCCCTTTCAACTATTAGTACAGATGTAGCAGAGCTGTCATGGTTTTTTTCTTGCATAGGACTGCAGCTATAGCTATGGCACCGCACTGTTACATTTATCTCAGATTTGTTATAAGTTTGAGAGCTAAACCTATGTAAAAAAACAATCAAACCCAAAGAGTTAAGTGACTAGATTCAGTTATGTCACATTTAAGTTCCCTAATATAAAAGGCTAAGAATTCTCAGCCAAACAGCTTAGTACTGGCCTCAGCCATCTTATCCGACTGCAGGGTGTAAATCAGCCAAAGGTTGTGTACGAATGTGAACGGTGTTTGGATGTGTATTTTGTGTATTGTTAGGCTACATGCACATGACCGTATGTGTTTTGCAGTCCGCAAATTGCAGATCCGCAAAAAAAAACGGATGTCATCCGTTGTTTTTTGTGGATCCATTGTAACAATGCCTAAAACAGACAAGAATAGGACATGTTCTATTTTATTTGCGGGGCTACAGAACGGACATAGTGATGCGGACACCACATGGTGTGCTCTCCGCATTTTTTGCGGACCCATTGAAATGAATGGGTCTGCATCCTATCCGTCCAAAAAACGGAATGGACAAGGAAACAAACAACGCTCATGTGCATGTAGCCTTAGTGATAGGAATGTAGAGTGTGTATATGTGTGTACAGTGTAATCACTGGTACAGTACTGATGTGCCCTACTGCATGTGGATGTGCAGTATATAACTGCCTATTATTCCATGGATGTGTATAATGGCATATAACTGCTTGGATACGGATTGTATAGAATTGTATCTATAGATGTATGAGCACTGTCTGTGACAAGATATGTAATGTTAAATGGCTATGCTGTATACAGCTTATAGATGTGTATTGAGTATTTGTTGTAGGGAAGTGAATATTGTAGACATTTATATATTTGCTTTAATGCACAGATTGTAGGCATGCACGTTATTATATGGGTGTATATCACATAGATGTGTATAATGTACTTACTGTATATATGTATACTGCGTGGAGGAGTACTATTGGCCGGATGTATGCATTTGCTTTAATGCGCAGATTGTAGGCATGTACATTATTATATGGGTGTATATCAGGTAGATGTGTATAATGTACTTACTGTATATATGTATACTGCATGGAGGAGTACTATTGGCTGGATGTATGCATTTGCTTTAATGCGCAGATTGTAGGCATGTACATTATTATATGGGTGTATATCAGGTAGATGTGTATAATGTACTTACTGTATATATATATATATATATATATATACTGCGTGGAGGAGTACTATTGGCTGGATGTATGCATTTGCTTTAATGCGCAGATTGTAGGCATGTACATTATTATATGGGTGTATATCAGGTAGATGTGTATAATGTACTTACTGTATATATATATATATATATATATATATATATATATACTGCGTGGAGGAGTACTATTGGCCGGATGTATGCATTTGCTTTAATGCACAGATTGTAGGCATGTACATTATTATATGGGTGTATATCAGGTAGGTGTGTATAATGTACATATACAGCATATATATACTGTTGCATGGAGCTGTATTATAGCATGGCTGTGTACATTATTATACATTCTGCAGTTTCATGTGGTCACCACAGATAGCAGATCACACACAACAAGTAGGAAACCACTGATCACTTCTTGCACATTAACTAGTTGTGTGGCTTTGAAAGCTGAACTATTCTTCTGAAAGCAAAAGTGCACATATAGACATATACCGTAGATGTACACGACACAGGGCATGGAGTTCTACTCATGGGGGCGTCTTGTACCGTGCGGAGTCTATACTATTATGTTGTGTACAATGCAGATGCCCTCAATGCAGCTTTTTAGGAAACTATGATTGGAGCAGGAGCTAAAAAAATAGTCGACAAGAAAGCCATCCCTCTCCATAATAGCTATGTACCGGAAGTCCTTTGAAATCATTTACATTGAGAATAAGCCATAGCAATAAACCAAGTAGGAAAAGTTTTTTTCTTTTCTTCGCTGGTTTAATTTCTTGGCCACATTTAGTTCTGTGTCATCAAACCTATCCTCCGTAAAGATACCGTCCACCTGCGATTGTGCTTTATGTGGCATTATCGGTAACAATACGGCGTGCAGCCGCAGCCTGTTGACATCTACACGTATTTTACAGCTTTATAAATAATGCAGACAAGTGTTAAAAAATACTGGCAAAGGCGAAAAGTATCTGTTCAAATATTCAAGACAAATATAAAGTTTACACCGCGTTTTGAGCTAGTGGCAGTAAATATTGCAGCGTTTTTTATGGCACATTGTTTGCACTGTAATGGTGTATCCCTTCTCGCTATATCAAGCCTGCTTCCACATTACATAGGGGGAAATGAGTCAATGAAATGCGTCTATGCTCCTATAGGCAATCAAGCAATTTACTGATGTAATGACATTTGTATCAGTCACTCCTGGTGCCACTGAGTCCAGGGCTGCACATTAGGTCTGGCAAGAGTCTAAATGGTTAATGTGGCTTTACCCCTTTATACCTAAATCGATATAAGAATACGCTTCTACTATATAGGATTGTAACCCGGACTATAGCATCCAGGAAAATCTTAAAAAAGAGATTTTGCACCTTACCTGCTGTAATGTGGTTACATAGGAGCTGCAGATGGAGTGGAATGGTGACATGAAAAAAACCATTGCAGCTATGTAAATCTCCCAGCCCTTTGTCAGGTCCTTCTGACCTCTCACCTCGAAACGCGTTTCGCTGTTTAAATGTATTTAATATACAAATAATGCAAGAAAGAAGCACCAAGCAGTCACAATGAAAAATGTAGACTCTGACCAAACCTAATTAAATAAAACATTTTAAAAGAAGACTGCGGTGCAGATGAGATCTATGAAAGATTTATTTAAAGAGAAAGGACAGGCAGTTATTAGGGAGGAGGTAATTAAAAAGACAATCCTAGAAAGTTGATGTATTCAGCATTTATCAAATGCAAATTCGAATAGGGAATGCAAAAACATGAACTCGCCTTGCTGTTCCTGAATCACCGTCACAATCTATGTACACATAAATCTTTTAGTATGCATATATTATAATGTGCCAAAGTGACAACAAAGCCCATAGGGTGGCACAGAAAGGGCTGCATGCCTTCTCCTTTACTGCCTTACCCTTCTGCATAGGCGAGAAACTCCTACCAGGTCAGGACGCCAGGTGAACCACAGCAAGAGAGGAAATTTAGCATTATTTCAGGAAATGACTTAGGAGCCAGCATGAAGAATAAGCGAATAAAACGGACCTTTTACTAGTACAACATGTATGCGTCGCAGGATAGCATTATGACTGCATGGGACTGTACAAGTAATAGAAATGGTAGACAGTACTTTACGCTGGGTCACATGATACAAGTCCAAAAATGACAGTAAAATTCACCTAAATGGAAATGCAGTCAACCCTCGCCCATGATGGTTTAGGAGCACATGTAAATACAGTACAATGGAGACAGCAGTGCAGCAAGGACTGTGTACACCTATATACAGGTAGGGCTCTTCTACCTATACGACTGTCCTCCATGACATGGACCGGCGTGCACAAGCAGTATATAAAGTTTGAATGTGACGGTGTGTCCAGGTGGATAGAAGATCTCCACACAGATTGCTATATCTCACATCTACATGATGTGTAGTAGTGTTGCTTCCTCCATACACTCCATGTGCACAGCAGACCATTTCATAACAGTAAAAGGTCCATTTATGACCATGCAGCACAAAGCTAGCCATTGTGAAGACTTAAGTCCCAGGTAAGGAAATGAATACAGTCCAGACTGAGAGAGATTAGAACATAGATGCCCTTCTGAGATATGCATCAAGGCATTTTCTTCTGCAAGCCTATGAAGCAGAATCAGGCAGAAGATCACACTTTAAGCACTTACACTGGTGCAATGCTTAATTCCTACGCGTTAACTCTTTTCATGTCCTAGGCAGCCAGCGTGCGGTTTGCAGAGACATCCATGCTCTCTCCCTTTCATTAGGTTATTAGCTTTAACACAGAGCTTTCCGGGTTCACAAAGGAGACATTTCCATCTCATTAAAATACTGCTGCCTACCATTTGATAGAAAGCCACTAGGCACACGCTTCCCTATGACTGCAGCAAGTAACGTACCGACACAAGCATGAATTATTGCCCGGCACCGTGAAGCAGAATCGGCTCCAGGTTTAATGACCAGGTTCTGGTTCCTGTGCAGCAGTGCGGGTGCAGGCGAGCTGCTGAGATTCTAGCACACCCATGTCTTAACCTCACAACCTAAGACATTCCAGCTTCTCCTGCCAGCAAGCTCTGCCAGTCTGTCACTGATAGCACTGCTTCCTCACCTCGCCACAGAAGGTGAAATTCAGACTAGCTGCTCTAGATAAAGTCTAAAACCTACAACCAAACCATCATAAAGTTCACCTACAAGCAACAGCAGTGTAAAGAAAGCAAAGCAAGGAGAGGAGAAACTTACCTGCTGCAAGTACATAAAAGTCAAGGCACAAGAGAGCTGTGGACACATGCCCACATTCGGCAGTGCCACGCAGGTTGCACCCGTCAGAGGATGCTGCATGGTGTTGCTCTGGAGTCGACGTAGAACAAGTGAAGGGGCTAGCATGCAAGCACGTTTGTCCTGTCTTGTCAGAAGGTTTTAAGTCGTCTTTGAGCTGCGGTGACTTAAAGTTGCCAAAAAAATAAAAAAAAGTCCTTTTTTTCCCCCTTTGCTGTCCTACTACTGGAAATGTGCGTTCATTTGTCAGCTAAGGCAACTAGGCAAATTAAAACTGAAACCGCTTAAACTGGATAGAATACCAAAAAAAACCGGAGGGATTTAACGAAAGCCTGCAGCCTAATGAAGAGTCAGCGTAACTTCCTCAATGACAGCGAAGAGAGGGAGCTCGGCGTTTCCCAACAGGAGCTTGCTGACTAGCAGAGAGATTGACTCACTGGAGCTCAGGCGGCTGGTGTTGATGCTGCACGGCTTCTCATTTGTCAAATGGGTCCTAGGGCAGAGGCTTTACCACTCACCAAAATTCAAATACTGCATTTTTAAAATCCCCAGGGAGGGTGGAGAGAAATAGAGAGAGATCGAGTGAGCTAGTGAGAAGGGGAGAGAGAGAGAGCAAGCGATTGAATGAGAAAGCTGCATCACAGACAAGCGTGAGATTTAGGCAATTAATGTCCTCGCCCAGCTGGGACCCAGCGTCCATTACAATTTCTTTTGCATTGCTGTTGGTCAGCAGAGTCAGCACCAAATAATGTTTTCATTAGATTTTTTTTTTATTCTTTTGTAATCTACGCCAGATACGTTGTAGATCCTATCTTAGTTAGCCAACGCCACCCATGCTCTAGCCTTACTAAAGCCTAACATCCAGATTGCTGACGTGACACATGAATCTTTTTAGATAAGATTTTCCCATTCCTCATGTTAGCAAGTAGAAAGTTACCAATTCCGGAGAATCCTCCCTGCTCAAGCAGCCTTGTAGTTTTTTTTTTTTTTTTTTCTTAGAAACCTTCTTCAAGTACAATTACAATTTAAATTGGTATTATATTCAGTCTATTAAAGGAGATTAGTCTATCAGGCTCCATTTTAGAATGAAATTTGGCTTTTTATTATTTAATATGTAGTCTTTCTACTTCGTGAATAGAATTACTTCTGTTCCGAATTAATATTCCGCTCTTGCACACTCTTTTTCTTTGTTTTATAGAGTAATAATTGTTCATTAGGAGGGCTAGTTAACCTTTATGTAATAAAACTGAGTGTGACTTGCAGATGAAAGTATTTTTTACTTTAGCTGTCCTTGTGGAGATTCACACTGTACATGGTGATTAGGTTTCATCTTTATTACACGTGTGTGTTATCATGTGATTGCACTACGTTTACTGCAGCACGAGCCTGAAAAAAGAAACATTCCAAGCATTCAGATATTCTCAAAGTGTAATTCACTCATTAACACCGGCTTTCAGTCAGTACATGCACACAACACATGACACACATACCGAGTGCGAACCTACACACTGAGAGGCGCAGACTCACATCACACGCATACAGAAGTCATAAAAACACCTACATCCATGGATACAAATACACGTTCTTGCATCACACACTGACACAAAAATAGTACAGACATGTTCACCGACGGATACAAACACACACATCTTCACATCACACACTCATGTACCCTCATGTCACAAACATATACAAATAATACAAACAGATGCAGACTCATGTTCTCTGATATCACTCATGCAAACATAAAGTCCAAACACATGCAACCCCAGATACACCTACACACTCATGTACCCTCACATCACACACATATAGAAATAATACATACATGTCCCCATGGATATAAGCTTACACATCCTCACATCACACACATGCACAAATCATAAAAACATGTACATACAAATACAGATCCTTGCATCACACGCTGACACTAAAATAAAAACAGACATGTTCACCCATGAATACAAACGCACACATCCTCACATCACACACATATACAAAAAATACCCACAGATGCACACTCATGTACCCTCATATCACAAACATATACAAATAATACAAACAGATGCAGACTCATGTTCTCTGATATCACTAATGCAAACAAAGTACAAACACATGCAACCACAGATACACCTACACACTCATGTACCCTCACATCACACACATATAGAAATAATACATACATGTCCCCATGGATATAAGCTTACACATCCTCATATCACACACATGCACAAATCATAAAAACATTTACATACAAATACAGATCCTTGCATCACACGCTGACACTAAAATAAAAACAGACATGTTCACCCATGAATACAAACGCACACATCCTCACATCACACACATATAGAAATAATAGAAAAATATTCACCCACAGATGCAGACTCATGTTCTCTGATTTCACTAATGCAAACATAAAGTACAAACACATGCAACCCCAGATACACCTACACACTCATGTACCCTCATATCACACACATATAAAAATAATACTAACTCATGCACCCGTGGATACAAACACACATCCTCACATTAGACGTATACACAAATAATAAAAACATCCTTCCAGCAAACACACAAAATTGGACAAACATGTGCACAGATACAGACACACACATCTTGATATATACAAATGATACAAACATATACTGCACACCCGCAGATGCACATTCTGATATAACTAATGCAAACATATGGTACAAACGCATGCAAATATACAAATAATACAAACACATGCACCCAGGAATACAAACTCACACATCCTCACATCACTCACATATACACATAATAAAAAGATGTGCACACATGAATGTTTAATACACACATATACTGTACAAAGAATACAAACAAATACACCCACAGGAACAAACTGTCATACTCTGATATTACACATGCAAACAAAGAGATGCACTCACAGATAAACTGACACACTCGTAATCCTGCACATCAAATACACACACACATATACAGTAAATAATACAGTACACAACACACATACAGAGTGCAAATCTACACACTGAGATGCACAAACTCAGGCATCACACACATACATAAATAATAAAAACATTTACACCCATGGATACATATGCACATCCTTGCATCAAACACACACAAAACAAAAATGTGCACCTATAGCACACATTCTCACATCACATACATACACAAACACTGAAAAGATGTGCACTCTTATATGCACACACACACATGCTCACAAAACACACATATTGCACACAAAGAATACAAACACATACACTCGCAGATACAATCACACACTCATACACCTGCACATCAAATACACACACATATAAATAATACAGTACACATCACACATACAGAGTACAAATATACACACTAAGAGGCACAGACTCGGGCATTTTCACATCACACACATGCATTAAAAAAAAACAACAACACATGTACACTAGGGATGAGCAAATCAATTTTAGATGAAACATCCAGTCTTTCGCATAAAACTTTGTTAGAATACTGTACGGAGCGAGTGCGCTGTACAGTATTAGAATGTATTGGCTCAGATGACCTGAAGTCATTACTTTGCGAAGTCTCTCTCGGGTAATAACTTTAGATATTAATTTCTACTATAAAAAAAAAACATTTTAGCAAACTGGGTTTTGGTACCTTGGAACCAAACAAGAGTTTGGTAAAGGTTTTTTAACAGTAGAAATTAATTTCACGAGACTTCATAAAGTAATAACTTCGGCTCGTAGGAGCAAATACATTCTAATACTGTATGGAGCGCTCACTCCATACAGTATTCAAACAAAGTTTTATGTGAATTGACTTTGGATGTTCCATCGGAAGTCGATCAGCTCATCCCTAATGTACACCTATGGATACAAATACACATCCTTGAATCAAACACACAAAAATAAAACAAATATGTGCACCTATGGATACCAATGCACACATCCTCACATCATATACATACACAAAGAATACAAACACACACACAGATACACTCACACACTCTGTGACTCTGATCATACTTATATCCTAACTAGAGATGAGCGAATTTCTCAAAAATTTGATTTGTCCTGTTCGCCAAATTTTTCGGAAAAGTTTGGTTCGATCCAAATTTATTTGTGGTGAATCACGTTAAAAAACGGCTATTTCCTGGCTCCAGAGAGCCTTTATAGTGGTTTAGAACACTGTGCCTTGCAGTAACACGCATAGAAAGTCTGCTGTGGTAGTGAAACAATACTGTGAGTCAGTATGAAAAGCAGATGACAGGTGTCGCTCTTACAATTTATGCACACTTCACTTATTTAGACAGTTAGAGGCCCAAAACTGACCAAAATACTCAAGTGTGAACTCAGCCTAATAGGTCGATGTTAGCGTCAAGAGGAAATGAGATGTGTACTCCTTTTACACCATCGGCAGCTGATTCCACATAGAATCAGGACTACAGAACCTGTTCTATTAAATGCTTATACAAGTAGAGCACCCCCCGGACAGGGTGGAGAGGGTGACAGCAGTAAGTTTGTGTTGATGTCACTGATTATTTTGCCCTTCCTTTGATCCTTTAGAACAATAACACCGAAAAAACTGATCCTGTCTGTGGAGCATCCGCCTTCACTCGGTCAGCATGTCGTCAGTAATCCATCAGTATTGCTAAAGCCCAAAAAAAACAAGAATGCATCCAAAACAGAGATGACACATGAATGGAATATTTGTATGTCTTCTGTGTTTTGTACCCAATCCTGCTTTTGGCTACCAGCTCATAAGCCAATTCTAATGCAAAATAGGGACCATGTCATGCAGGTCTTACAGCTGTTACATAGATAGGATCCATTATGTGTCTCTTTTTCTTCCCTCTGACAGATCAGAAGAAGGGAAAAATAAATTATGATGTCAGCAAGGCCAAAAGGCAAAATAGTGGCTCAGTCATGAAGTGAGGAGGATAGGAAGGGCATGAGAAGTCCACAGAGAAACTCGATGACACAGTGGTGAGGTGGACCCAGCATGAGGAGACCACAGAGTGGCCCAAAGACAGAGTCTGGAGGTGGCAGCAGCATCAGGAGGCCTAAGACTGGCACAAAGATAGAGTGTGGAGATGGCGGCAGCAGTAGCATCAGGAGGAGGCCACAGAGTGGCACAATGACAGTTTAGAGGTGGCAGCAGCAACAGGAGGCCACAATGTGGCACAATGACAGAGTGCGGAGGTAGCGGCAGAAGCATCAGGAGGAGGCCTAAGGGTGGCACAATGACAGAGTGTGGAGGTGGCAGCAACATCATCAAGATGCCACAGAGTGGTAAAATGACAGTGTGGAGGTGGCAGCAGCAGCATCAGGAGACCACAAAGTGGCACAATGACAGAGTGTGGAGGTGGCAGCAGCAGAATCAGGAGTATGCCACAGGGTGGCACAATGACAGTGTGGAGGTGGCAGCAGCATCAGGAGGCCACAGAGTGGCACAATGACAGAGTGTTGTGGTGGCAGCAGCAGAATCAGGAGGAGGCCACAGGGTGACACAATGACAGAGTGTGGAGGTGGCAGCAGCAAAAATAGGCCACAGAGTGGCACAATGACAGAGTGCGGAGGTGGAGGCAGCAGCGTCAGGAAGAGGCCACAGGGTGGCACAATGACAGTGTGGAGGTGGCAGCAAGATCAGGAGGCCACAGTGTAGTACAATTACAGAGTGTGGAGGTGGCGGCAGCAGCAGCAACAGGAGGAGACAACAGGGTGGCATAATGACAGTGTAAAGTTGGCAGGAGCAGCATCATGAGGAGACCACAGAGAGGCACAATGACAGAGTGTGGACATGGCATGAGCAGCATCAGGAGAAGGCCACAGGGTGGCACAATGACAGAGTGTGGAGGTGGCAGCATCATCATCAAAAGTCCACAGGGTGGCACAATGACAGAGTGTGGAGGTGGCAGCAGCATCATCAAAAGGCCACCGAGTGGAACAATGACAGACGGTGGAGGTGGCAGCAGCAGCATCAGGATGAGGCCACAGGGTGGCACAATGACAGTGTGGAGGTGGCAGCAGCAGCATCAGGAAGCCATAGAGTGGCAAGGTGACATAGTGTGGAGGTGGAAGCAGCATCAGGAGACCACAGAGAGGAAAGGTGACATAGTGTGGAGGTGGCAGCAACATCAGGAGACCACAGAGTGACCTGGTGACAGAGTGGGGAGGTGGGTGTCAATACCAGTACCAGCTGAAGATGGTGGGTAAAAGAAGGAGCACTTGGCATCAGTTGTATGGCATCAGGCAGGTGGCAGCATCAGAATAATAGCTGAGGCACGTAGCCAGAAGAAACCGGTCTCTTTTGTCAAAGTGTTGTTGTGGCACCATGGATGATCTAGTCTGATGCATCAGGCATTGGTGGGTGGAAATCCTGGCTGATCCATACCTGATTCATCTTGACAAAGATCAGTCTCTCCACATTTCGGGTGGACAGGCGAGTTCTTCTTGGTGTAACTATGGCCCTGCCACACTAAACACCTGCTCTGATGCCGCATTACTGGCCGCAGAGATAAATAGATAAAATATCCCAGGGCGCAAGAATCCAGTCCAGATAGTAATAGTAAATAGAAACATATTTATTGCAGAAGTACCTGGCCGGGCAGGAGAGCTTTTCCAGGGCAAACTCTTCCAGTTGCGTCCACAAATTCAGTTTGGCTACCCAGTAGTCCAGCAGATCTTCAATGTGTGGTGGTAGGGTCCTGTCCAAGTATGCCACAACCTGCAGGTTCAGGTCCTGCTCCAGGTCATGCTGCTGCTGCTTGGCGGGTGAAGAAAGCTGCTCATTAGCGACTCTAGACTCAAGTTGCTACTGATGGAGCTGGAAAGAATAATGTGAGCGCAGAGGGCCCCCTGGTCAGACCAGCAAGAGGATGGAGGATGGTGCAGATAGGCAGTGGCCCACTGACTACATAGGATGTCTCTATAGTAGTTCAGCTTGTCCTCACTCTCAGCGGGTGTAAAAAATGCCCCCATCATCTTTGCCATTTGTGCAAGTGACTCGAAGGGACTCCCTGCCTCTATCACCACTGCATACTGCCACGGTGTGTCTGGGTCCTCTGCCTCATCTTCCTCATCGCCCTTTAGCTCCTGTGGCTGCAGCTGCTCCTCCTCTCCTGTCACCTGTGTAGAAAAAACACCCATTTTGCTACAGATTGCTTGTGCTCCAACGTTCTCCTCCTCCAGTTCATCCCCCACAGGGCTAATGTGGTCATGAGATCTAGGCGCCTCATCTCCAGTCCCCTGACCAGCCAGATTTACCAGTATCTGTTCCAGGACATGAAGCATTGGAATGACATTGTTCATTCAATAGTCCTGGTGAGGGACAAATAACATGGCCCCCTCAAAGGGCCTGAGCAAAAGACAGGTGTTACACATGATCTGCCACTGGCAGACATCGAAGTTACACAGAGGAGTACTCCTGTCCGCTTGATTCATCTAGAAATCGTTTATGGCCATTCTCTGTTCGTATAGTCGGTCCAACATGGAGGGTTGAATTCCAACGGGTGGAAACAAAGCATGTCATCCTATGTTGGGGACTCCGTTCTGCAGGTGCAGTGTGCTTTGCGGTGTATGAGTGGCTAAAGTGCATGCAACGTTTCCTGGCCATTTTTAGGATTAGTGTTGAGCATGAATATTCGAATAGTGAATCTTTATTGTGAATATCACCACTTCGAGAATTCGCGAATATTTAGAATACACTCACCTAAAGAATTATTAGGAACCCCATACTAATACGGTGTTGGACCCCCTTTTGCCTTCAGAACTGCCTTAATTCTACATGGCATTGATTCAATAAGGTGCTGATAGCATTCTTTAGAAATGTTGACCCATATTGATAGGATAGCATCTTGCAGTTGATGGAGATTTGAGGGATGCACATCCAGGGCACAAAGCTCCCGTTCCACCACATCCCAAAGATGCTCTATTGGGTTGAGATCTGGTGACTGTAGTGGCCATTTTAGTACAGTGAACTCATTGTCATGTTCAAGAAACCAATTTGAAATGATTCAAGCTTTGTGACATGGTGCATTATCCTGCTGGAAGTAGCCATCAGAGGATGGGTATATGGTGGTCATAAAGGGATGGACATGGTCAGAAACAATACTCAGATAGCCCGTGGCATTTAAACGATGGCCAATTGGCACTAAGGGGCCCCCACACCATTACACCACCACCATCAGCCTGCACAGTGGTAACAAGGCATGATGGATACATGTTCTCATTCTGTTTACGCCAAATTCGGACTCTACCATTTGGATGTCTCAACAGAAATCGAGACTCATCAGACCAGGCAACATTTTACCAGTCTTCAACAGTCCAATTTTGGTGAGCTTGTGCAAATTTTTGCCTTTTTTTCCTATTTGTAGTGGAGATGAGTGGTACCCGGTGGGGTCTTCTGCTGTTATAGCCCATCCGCCTCAAGGTTGTGCGTGTTATGGCTTCACAAATGCTTTGCTGCATACCTCGGTTGTAACGAGTGGTTATTTCAGTCAACGTTGCTCTTCTCCTCTGACCTCTAGCATCAACAAGGCATTGATTCTTGCTTGTAGGCCAATGAAAAGGAAGCAATGTCAAGTTCACAACAATACTTAGTGCACCAATCAGTAATCTGTAGTCAGACCTGCTAAAATGTGAAGTTGCACGTAGTGCGAAAAAACATTCTAATCACTGCCGATTAGCGCAATCGCAAATATATTGGAGCACTTGACTCTATCTGCATATAAAGCTATTCTAATGTTCTGCCGTGCCAACCATTTTCTCCAGTCTCAGGAAACTTATACCAGCTTGAAAAATATAGCCAAAGGGACCCACGCCTGTATTTCACGTTACAAATTTGCAGTACGCGATTTTTACATTGCCGATTTATCGCATTCAATAAATAATCTCAATTTCTCGAAATTTACAAATATATGACGAATATTCTACAAAATATTCCCCCCAAATAAATGGCGCATTCGAATATAACACCTGCCATTCATCACTATTTAGGATGTATTGTAGATGGGAGGAAGACTTCAGGAACTGCTTGACAACCAGATTAAACACGTGTGTCATGCAGGGCACATGGCTCAGCCCTCCTTGACGAAGCACTAACACCATCTTCTTCCTATTGTCAGCCACCATAGTTCTGATTTTGAGTTGTTGCAGAGAAAGCCAGGATTTTATTTCTTGATGAAGGACACGGAGAAGTTCCTCCCCTGTGAGACTCCGTTCGTCCAGTCAAACGAGGTGCAGAACAGCGTGACACCACTGTGCCCTGCACATGTGGTATGCTGGAGGGGCTCTGTGAATAGTCCCTGCAGTGGAGGCTGAGGACACGGTGGAGGATGAGGAGGCAGATTCGGACATTGTCGCAAGACCAACGGTATGACAACGTAGAGGCAAAAGCGGTGTCACCTGGCCAAGTTGCTGGTGTGGCTATGCAGGAAACAAATTCACCCAGTGGGCCGTAAAGGACATGTATTGTCCCTGACCGTAGTCAGAGCTCCACACGTCGGCACTGGTGTTCACTTTGGCAGACACCGACAGGCTCAAGGACTGGCCCACCTTCTGTTCTACATGTGTGTGCAGGGATGGTACTGCTTTTTGGCAAAAAAATGATGGCTTGGGACTCTCCACCTCGTCTCGGCACAAGCCATCAGTTCTCTGAAAGGTGCAGAGTCCACCACTTGGAAAGGGAGGGACTGCAGCACATGCAACTTGGACAGGGGGAAGCACTTTTAGCTTCTGCACCGTTGGATGAGTACACACACACTGTTATATCTTGGCAATCGCTTCGGTGATCGATTGCTGATGGAATGACTGATGAGGAGTAGGAGTATGAGCATCAGGACCAGCAGATGATGGGAAGGACAGACAGCTCCCTTTGGCTGAGGTGGTGGAGCCTTGACTGCCTAAAATCGGGTGCATGCCATTGGGTGAAGCAGCGGTTGCTGCAGGAGGCTGGACCACCACATCAGAGTTACGTTTCTCCCAGGCCACTTCATGGTGATGCTGCATATGTTGATGCAGGTCCGTGGTACCAACATTGGCACCCTGGCCGCACTTCAGCTTCTGCCCACAGATTCTACAAATGGCCATGTTCAACTCCTCCAGCGGTTTAACAAAAAACTGCCACACAGCCGAGTAGGTGATTTTATCCACAACACTCCGCACTGACTGACTGCCACCACTGCTGCTTCTGTGAACCCCTGCACCACTACTTTCCAGGCAGGTAGGCTCCTGCAAAGTCAGTGATCTACCCACTGCAGCCACCCTGCTGACTCCTGGCCATGCTAGCAACTTGCTGGCTCTGCCGCTGCCTCACGGGCAAGCTGCCACCATCATCTACCGATGATGATCAAGCCCCTAATTCACCCGGCGATCAGCTACATCATCTTCATCGAGTACTGTCTGCACGTCACTGATGTCCTGCCTACCGTAGGAAGCGGCTGATGTCTCCTCCACATCTTGGCTAGCCAAGAGCTGCTGACTGTCCTCTAATAGCTCGTCCTCGCTGTATAGTGGAGCTGAGCCCACAGCATATAATACTTCTCTGGCTGAGGGAACAGAAAAGGACAGAGGCAGGTTGAGGACAGGTGAGGGCACAGGGCCTGCTCCCGGGCCATGCCAACTAAGGCTTGTGTCTGACTAACCGACCAACTCTTGGCTGGGGGTGTCCGATGTCACTTTGGACAAGTGGATGACCGAGTCAACCATTTAAGAACCACTGGGTTGCTGGTAAAGACACGACCACTAGATGACACCAGGAGCTAAGGCCTCTTGCTGCGACTCAGGCCTCTCGCTGCAGGGCCTGGCACTTCTCTGTCTGACATACTGTTAGATCAGATAAATAAGTAAAAAGGAAATTAAGACACCCCAAAAAAAGTCAGTAATTTTCTCACTTCACCACACAACAGCTAATAAGCCCTTTTTTTTCTACGAATACATGCCAAAAAGGTCTTTAGAACATATAACTGCACCACTGAACGGCAAATAGGCCATTATTTTTTTCCACTTATATACGCCACAAAAGCCTTTAGTATATACACTGCCTGTCCAAAAAAAAGTTGC
Organism: Bufo gargarizans; assembly: GCF_014858855.1. NCBI lineage: Eukaryota > Metazoa > Chordata > Amphibia > Anura > Bufonidae > Bufo > Bufo gargarizans. The sequence continues at coordinate 161,984,312 of NC_058087.1, forward strand.
CTCCTGGATTTAAATAAGCAAATAATTATGAGCCTCCTATTGGATAATTACTGCATGGGCAATTATCTTTCAGTTGGCAATAAGTTATTTAACCCCAACTGGTGCAATGAGTTGCTTCTCATTTCTTAAACAACCATGTCAAAAGACACATCTCATGGTTGTGGAAAAGATGTTAGTCTGTTTGAGAAGGGTCAAATCATTGGCATGCATCAAGCAGAGAGAACATCTAAGGGGATTGCAGAAACTACTAAAATTGGGTTAAGAACTGTCCAATGCATTAATAAAAACTGGAAGTATAGTGGGGACCCATCTTATTCGAGGAAGAAATGTGGCTGGGAAAAATATCTGAATGATCGTGATCGGCGATCACTTAAACGTTTGGTGAAATCAAATCGAAGAAAAACAACAGTAGAACTCAGGGCTATGTTTAATAGTGAAAGTAAAAGCATTTCCACACGCACAATGCAAAGGGAACTCAAGGGATTGGGACTGAAAAGCTCTGTAGTCGTAAGAAAACCACTAATCAGCAAGGCAAACCAGAAAAAAAGGCTTCAATTTGCTAGGGAGCATAAAGATTGAACTCTGGAGCAATGAAAGAAGGTCATGTGGTCTGGTGAGTCCAGATTTACCCTGTTCCAGAGTGATGGGTGCATCAGGGTAAGAAGAGAGGCAGATGAAGTGATGCACCCATCATGCTTAGTGTCTACTTTACAAGCCTGTGGGGGCAGTGCTTTGATCTGGGGTTGCTGCAGTTGGTCAGGTCTAGGTTCAGCAACAGTATGTGCTCCAAGAATGAGGTCAGCTGACCGTACTGAATGACCAGGTTATCCCATCAATGGATTTTTACTGCCCTGATGGCACGGGCATATTCCAAGATGACAATGCCAGGATTCATCGGGTTTAAATTGTGAAAGAGTGGTTCAGGGAGCATAAGTCCAGACCTTAACCCCTCTTTGAGATGTGCTGGAGAAGGCTTTGCGCAGCAGTCAGACTCTACCATCATCAATACAAGATCTTGGTGAAAAATTTATGCAACACTGGATGGAAATAAATCTTGTGACATTGCAGGAGCTTATCAAAACAATGCCACAGTGAATGTGTGCCGTAATCAAAGCTAAAGGCTTATTTTTTTATGGCAACTATTTTTGGGGGGACAGGCAATGTATAACTGCACCGCTGAACAGCAAATACTGTATATATATTTTTGCCACTAATACACACCAAAAAGGGTTTTGGAACATATAACTGCACCACAGAATGGCAAATATATATTTTTTGCCACTAATACATGCCAAAAAGGGCTTTATAAAATATAACTGCACCGCTGAATGGCAATTTTTATTTTATTTTTTTGTGTATACTTAAGACAGGCATTCTTCACTTGTATCCATCCATAGAGAATATTACCTTGAGTTATAGTTGATATTCCACATTTGCATACATAGTAAATAATAAGTAATAAATAAATAAAGATTAGTTCTAGAACGTGATTAAAAACAAAATTATGCCTTATAATAGACAAAAAAACTAAAATAGTATTAAATGGTTAAAAGAATATATAAAATAATATCATGTGATTTATAGTGGCAATATTAAAATGAAAGCTGTGTGTAAGATAGATCCACTGATATCGATGTCAAGTGGCTCTTATTGATTAAATTCTATATAGCTGACATCCATACAGCTACAGAAAACTGCTCCGATAAATATCACATTTGTATATGATGGTGATAGCTTATAAATGGGGACTCATTTGTATATACTGTTATTAAATTATAAATAGTAACACGCTTTGTTTCTAATTGTACCCACAATGATCCTAAATCACTTTTATATGATCCAGCGTTAATAATATGGCTATTAGTTTGTTCACATTAATAGAATGCAAGAGTGATACATTTGAATGTCTCTTTTTATATATTGTGTCCGCTATGTTCTTAGTAATGAAATGAAAGAGTGATATATTTAAATGTCTCTTCTTATATATTGTATCCACTCCATAGTTATAGCTCCAATATCATTCAGCTGTATTAGTATTGATATTTGGCATTTAATAAAGGTGATATTTTTGGAGTTATCAATGTTGAGTACTCACTACCTATTATCAATACTTTACCGACCATGGCGTCCCACGTTGTAATTATTACATTGGCCTCCATTTCCACATCCTCGTGGCTGGTGCAGAAGATGTTACCTCTGCTTACGGTCTCACTCTCCGTGATCTCTGCGGTCAGCGACACGTTTCCCACGTGTCTCCACATGCCGGTCCCAGACGGTCCAGGTCTTCCAGTGAGGTGGGGGGTTGTAGGAGGTGGATTACAATATCAGTGAGGATCACAATGTCCGTGAAGCTCTTCACATCAATCTCGATGAAGAGATGAGTTTATCATAATTCCATCAGTGGGTCTCAGAGTTTTCAAATGTAGCTGTAAATGCAAGACCCATTTCGGAGTTTAGACTAAATCCTTCCTCAGTGGCTGCATCCAATTCGGTGCAAATTGAATTTTTCCTGAAATTCGGATCTAATTCCACTTCGTCAACTTTGACTCGCTCATCTCTAATCCTAACCCTAATAATAAAGAGACATACTGCACACCTACAGATGCGCATACATATAAACACTCATGCAACTGCCCATATAGACACTGTACACACACACTCACTTATACATACACACATACATACTTTGGAGCTCTTTTTTAAATCAGACGTGTCATATTACTTCATAACAAATATACAATACATAACACAACAATACATACACCTACAGACACACGGTAATAAACTCATACACCCTTCTGCAGGGGCGCCGCGTAACTACCATAGTGGCAGGCTATGCGACTGCTATGGGGCCCAGGGCAAGAGGGGGCCCAGTCTTAGTTGGGATTATCTCCTCTTCTACTGGAGGTAAAAACTTGGTTAGGGCTCTACTCTCTAAAGGAACAACTTTTAGCAAATGAGGCAGTTGCAAAATGTCCCAAGGGTCATTGAAAGGGGTTTAGGTAGAAACCCTTCTGTCCTGTGTGGGGGGCCTGGTTTGATCCTTGCTATGGGGCCCTTCCTTCTCTATGTATGCCACTGCCCTTGCGCCAAACATTCTCACCAGTTCATTAGCAGAAAAATATGTACACACCTACTTTGTAGCTTTTATTTCAATTTTATATGTGTGACATTAATTGATAATTAAAATAATTACACACCCAACTTAGAGCCCTTATTGAACATGCAGAAATAATTTGATTAATAAAAAAAATGCATTGTTAATTCACAGGGGATTAAAGACTCCATCATGCTTAGACACCGAGCTATCACAAAAGTGATGCCTATACCTTGGGAAACCCCTAGAATATCTGTTATTAGATATTATGAGACAAGTGAATGTCAGCAATGAATGCCTGTATGCAGCTGAGCCGAGTAGGAAACAGATGTTTGTGCAGTTTCAATTAGTCATGCAGACTTTTGGTAGCACGCACATGCTTGCACAGACTGAGCATAAGGCCTCTTTCACACGAGCGTGACGGATTAGGTCCGGATGCGTTCAGGGTGCGTTCAGTGAAACTCACACCATTTTGTAAGTAAGTTCAGTTAGTTTTGTCTGCAATCGTGTTCAGTTTTTCAGTTTTTTCCAACCAGCTGCAATGCATTTTGATCCTTAGGTCCCTTTCACACGAGCGAGTTTTCCGCGCGGGTGCAATGTGTGACGTGAACGCATAGCACCTGCACTGAATCCTGACCTATTCATTTCAATAGGTCTGTGTACATGAGCGGATTTTAAACGCATCAGTTCTGCGTTTTTCACTGATGGTTGCTAGAAGATGTTGTTTGTAAACCTTCAGTTTTTTATCATGGGCGTGAAAAACCCACCAAAACGCATTGCACTCACTCGGAAAAAACTGAACGCAATTGCAGACAAAACTGACTGAACTTGCTTGTAAAATGGTGCGAGTTTCACTGAACGCACCCTGAACCCATCCAGACCTAATCCGTCATGCTTGAGTAAAGTGGCCAACATCCTTACCGCATTGTGAGTATTCACAAACATAATGTGCAATGCAGGCTTTATATACAAAGTCTTTCTGCATCACGCTGACTCCATGAGTAATAACTCACACCGGTCCACAGAGCAGTCGTACTGCAAAACCTTGCAACAATGACAATGTGAATAGTATGTATGAGAATAGTATTCTGTCGCATAGCAGAACAGCAATATTACAACTAGTGTTAAGTGAATCAAAGCCAAATGAATTGACTTCAATCCAGCTGTGGTATCGAATCGATTTTTCCTGAAATGGAAAAAAAAAACATACACATCACCACGCTGCATGGTGACATCATCAGTGATGATTACACATATGAGGGGGCACACCTAATACAGTGTGGAGTGCAAAGGGTGGTGAAAAACATAGTACACTAGCAACAGACCCAAGAGAGAGTCAACAGAACCACCCCAAATATGCACATCCAACAATCCAAATTTATCAAAAAGTATAAAGTTTATTAGACAAACCAACAAAAACGGTTTAAAAATGTATACAATTTAGAACAGTGTGCGGTATACATGAATACAACCGACACACACAGGTCCACTAAGTGCCACAATAAAGCATATATAATATATACCAGCACATGAAATATACAATGACCATCATCAAGCAAATGAAAAAGTAAGATGAGACCATGAAAAATACAAGCAAACCAGAGTAAAGTCTGAAATATATGAAAGTCAAACCTAAATGAGTCGCTGGTGTAGTGGACCTGTAAGATTAAGAACGCACCCAACGCGTATCGCCGGACCAACCCGGCTTCCTCCGGCGATACGCGTTGGGTGCGTTCTTAATCTTACAGGTCCACTACACCAGCGACTCATTTAGGTTTGACTTTCATATATTTCAGACTTTACTCTGGTTTGCTTGTATTTTTCATGGTCTCATCTTACTTTTTCATTTGCTTGATGATGGTCATTGTATATTTCATGTGCTGGTATATATTATATATGCTTTATTGTGGCACTTAGTGGACCTGTGTGTGTCGGTTGTATTCATGTATACCGCACACTGTTCTAAATTGTATACATTTTTAAACCGTTTTTGTTGGTTTGTCTAATAAACTTTATACTTTTTGATAAATTTGGATTGTTGGATGTGCATATTTGGGGTGGTTCTGTTGACTCTCTCTTGGGTCTGTTGCTAGTGTATCATCAGTGATGATGTCACCATCGCCAGCCAGCTTGATCACGTCTTCACATCACTGCACTAAATCTTCAATCAAGATGGCTGTGACGGCCTCTTAGCAAGCAAATATATAAGGTGAGTTTTTTTTTTATTTATTTAAACTGGATTAAGCCACATGATTAGGTGTAAAAAAATCTCTCAGAAGCAAAGGTTCACCAATCTGCAAAAACTTTGAATTTCCCACCATCTACATAAAATCATGACTTTTTTTACAGAATCTGGAGAAATCAATGGGTGCAAGAGACAAGTCCAGTGGTCAATATTGGATGCTCGTGATCTACAGGCCCTCAGACGGACTGCATTAAAAACAGGCATAACTCTGTACTGGAAATTACTACATGGGCTGAGGAACATTTACAGAACTCATTGTCTGTGGACACAGTTCCCTGTTCAGACCACAAATGCAAGTTAAAGCTGTATAATGCAAATAAGAATCTCCATGTCAGAATGATCTGCTGTCATCTCTGGGCCAAATCACATTTTTAATGGACTGAGGCAAATGAAAAACTGTTCTTTTGTGGTCAGATGAATACAAAATATTAAATTATTTTTAGAAACCACTGACTCTGTGTCCTACAGACTCAAGAGGAGAGGGACCATTCAGCTTATTATCAGTGCACAGTTCAAAAGCCTGCATCTTTGATGGTATGGGGTTGCATTAGTGCCTATGAAATGAGAAGCTTACATGTCTAGAAAGGCTAGAACAATATATAGAGGTATTTAGAACAACTTATGGTTCCATCCAGGAAACATCTTTTTCAGGGAAGACCTTGCATATTTCAGCAAGACAATGCTAAAACACATACTGCATCCATCACAACAGCATGGCTTTACAGAAGAAGGGTCCAGGTGCTGAACTGGACTGCCTGTATTCCAGACATTTCACCAATGGAAAGCATTGTACCCATCACAAAACTAAAAAATGTGGCAAATAAGGCCCAGGGCAAGCTGCTAGAATCGTATATCAGACAAGGTTGGTCACCATTTCTCTCCCAAAACTCCAGCAATTGGTCTTCTCACTTTCCAAATAATTTACAGATAGTTGTTAAAAGAAAAGGGGATGCTAGACAATGGTAGACGTGGCCCTAGTCCAACTTTTTGGAGATTTGTTGCTGCCTAATACGTTAAAGGGTTTGGGCAGGCAATACATATTGATGACCTATCTGCAAGATCTGATCAGTGGGTGTAAGACTAACGCTACCCCCACAATCAACTGTTTTAAGAGGAGGTGATGCTTGTGCTTGCAGCGTTTCTTCTTCAAGATTACACTGATGGGCATCCCATACAAGTGAATAGAATGCACACTTGGAATTATGCTGCACTGCTGAGACTTGGAGGACAACGCACAGTGTAATCTAGTAGAGGAAGCAGGGTTCGCATAAGCGCCAACTCTGATTGGCCAGGTGCCTGGAGTTGCACCCCCACAAATATTGATGACCTATCAATATGTACTGGCTCCACAAACTCTTAATTTTTTTTCATGAAATGGCAAAATATTCCACTTTAAACATTTGATATGTGTTCTATAATCTACTATGAATAAAATATGGGTTCATGTGATTTGCTGATCACTGCATTCTCTTTTTTTTACAGCTATTTACATTTATACATAGTGTACCAATTTTCTTTTGGAAATGGTTGTCTAAAAAAAGACAGTGCAGAAGTGTGGTTTTATAATTGTAGAATAATGTAATGAATGCAAAAAGTAACTGAGATTAACATCTGACCAATTGTTTCTATATCACTAACAATCCCATGTAAAAGGCCTCATGCACGCGGCCGTTATTTTGGTCTGCATGCGAGCCGCAGTTTTGACGGCTCGGATGCGGACCCGTTCACTTCAATGGGGCCGCAAAAATGCGGACACCACTCCGTGTGCTGTGCGCAGGACCGGTGCTACCATAAGGCAGACCAAGCGGCTGCCTTAGGGAGCACCTTGGGGGAGGGCGGAAAAATGTGACATGGAGGGGGAGAAATGTGACATGCAGAGCTGATATGACATAGGGGTGATTTGACATGGAGGGGGAGAAATGTGACATGGGGGGCTGATGGCTGACATGGGGGTTGATGGCTGACATGGGGGCATGATGGCTTACATGGGAGCATGATGGCTTACATGGCGGCATGATGTCTGACATGGGGGTCTGATCTGAGGTCTGATTAACATTGGGGTCTGATTGCTGGTCTGACCTGAGGTGTAATGGAAAATATATTTTTCTTATTATCCACCTCTAAAACCTAGGTGTGTCTTAGAGGGTGAAAAATATGGTCCTCAAACCAGCGATTGTCTGAAGCAGAGAGAAGATACCAGGACCACACAGAGGAGAAGCCAGCTGCTGCAGACGGGACCAGGGCCAGGTGAGCTGCGAGGAGGGGGTGCCCTGATTCTGTAGTTTTTAGAAACACCCCTTATGTGGTTGTAAACTACTGTATGGGCACACAGTAGGGAGTAGAGGGAAAGGAGTGCCGTGTGGTTTTTGGAAGGCAGATTTTGCTGGACTGGTTTATTTACACCATGTCCCATTTGAAGCCCCCCGATGCACCCCTAGAGTAGAAACTACATAAAAGTGACCCCATCTAAGAAACTACACCCCTCAAGGTATTAAAAACAGATTTTAAAAACTTTGCTAACCCTTTAGGTGTTGCACAAGAGTTATTGGCAAATGGAGATTAAATTTCAGAATTTTGATTTTTTGGCAAAAAAGGCGCGGGATTTGAATTGCAGACAGGGCCAGCCGGAGGAGGAGAGCACTTGCTGGCCCTGTCAATCAGCAGGAGGAGGGGGTGTTTTTTTTAAAGGAGGATGCGGCGGCTACAAGCAAGTAACCTCCCTATTTACTGGTAGAGAGGTAATTTACATATTAGTGCAGTTTTTAAAGAAACTAGCCAATAGAAAAGGGTAAGAGCACTATATATTGAAAAATCGCAGTATAAGGATTTTAATTAGCCTTAAAAAAAAAGACTTTTGGGGGGTGACAGAAGCCCTTTAAAGGGGCGGTTACTGTGAAGGTCACTGTTAAAGGGGCAGTCACTGTGAAAGTCACTGTTAAATGGGCAGTCATTGTGAAAGTCACTGTTAAAGGGGCGGTCACTGTGAAAGTCACTGTTAATGGGGTGATCACTGTGAAAGTCATTGTTAAAGGGGCGGTCACTGTTAAAAAGGCGGTCACTGTGAAAGTCACTGTTAAAGGAACGGTCACTGTAATAGTCACTGCTAAAGGGGCGGTCACTGTGAAAGTCACTGTTAAAGGGGTAGTCACTGTTAAGTCACTGTTAAAGGGGCGGTTACGGTTGAAGGGGTAGTCACTGTGAAAGTCACTGTTAAAGGGGCGGTCTCTGTGAAAGTCACTGTTAAAGGGGCGGTCACTGTGAAAGGGGCAAAACTAAAATGGAGGATAGGAGCAGCACACTTGAAGCAGGTTTATCAGGATTTTAAATTGTAGGAATGCAGCAGCCGAGCCAAGCGACCCCAGATCCTAGGTGGTCAAGTCAAATGTAGCAAAAGGATGGAGGCTACAGCAGCATATCCAAATACAGAGCTTCTTTATTCAGACTTCCATAAAAACGATGTACAAAGTGGCATCTTTTCGGCTAAGCCACTGTGAAAGTCACTGTTAAAGGGGCAGTCATTGTGAAAGTCACTGTTAAAGGGGTGGTCACTGTGAAAGTCACTGTTAATGGGGTGGTCACTGTGAAAGTCATTGTTAAAGGGGCAATCACTGTTTAAAAGGTGGTCACTGTGAAAGTCACTGTTAAAGGAACGGTCACTATGAAATTCACTGTGGCGGTCACTGTGAAAGTCATTGTTAAATGGGCGGTCACTGTGAGAGTCACTGTAAAAGGGGAGGTCAATGTAATAGTCACTGCTAAAGGGGAGGTTACTGTAAAGGTCAATCTTAAAGGGGCGGTCACTGAAAGTCACTGTTAAAGGGGTAGTTAATGTGAAAGTCACTGTTAAAGGGGAGGTCACTGTGAAAGTCACTGTTAAAGGGGTGGTTACTGTGAAAGGGGCGGTCACTGTGAAAGTCACTGTTAAAGAGGCGTGAAAATCAAACGGCGGTGGCAGCATATCCCATCATTCCATCTTTATTAGGACGTCACAGCATACAAAAAATCTGCAAAATCAGCAATGTTTCGGCTGTACAACAGCCTTTGTCAAGCATAAAAAACATATGGCAGAATTGCATATAAATACCCACACCCAGGAACACCCACAATTGTCAGAACAAATTAAACATAGCCATACCATCCACCCATCCCATTACCTCTCTGCACACAGACTCCCATACTAATCACATCACCTGTAGTTACCCTCTCCTTATCCACAATGGTTTCAACCGTGGTCCTCGTCCTTAAAGTCACACTGCGCATGTCCATGTATCGACTGGCCCCGCTCCACGTCACACAACAGCTGACCACAGCATCACAGAAACTCCTCCCCACTCGTGCAGACATGGAGCTAGGCATCACGTTACCTAGGGGATGCAGAAGCGTCAGTGAGTTGGGACCGTGTATGCAGCAACCATAATTTATGGCCACAACTGAAGCACCCTGGGACAACATATGTGCTCAATATCCAAAGCATAGCATAATGGATACTGACCAAACCATAAATGCAGTGCAGGTAACTGGTATCTTATCCTATTATCATACAGACTATGCACTATATAAAACATATTACCGCCACTTCTCCAGATAAGGCACACAAAATCTCGCTTGGCCTTTGGAAAAGCTCGTCTGGACAACGAAGAAGACTTCTGGTCTTCTGTGTTATGGTCAGATGAACCAAAAATTGAATTGTTTGGTCACAATGATGTTTCTTTCATTTGGCGTAAAAAAGGAGAAGCCTTCAACCCAAAGAACACCATCCCCACTGTCAAACATGGTGGTGAAAACCTAATGCTTTGGGGGCATTTTTCAGCCAATGGATCTGGGAACCTAATCACAGTAAACGGCACCATGAAAAAGAGCAATACATGATTCTCAACGACAACATCAGGCAGTCTGCAGAGAAACTTGGCCTTGGGCACCAGTGGGCATTTCAGCATGGCAATGACCCAAAACACAGCAAAAGTGGTGAAGAAATGGTTAGCAGACAACAACATTAACGTTTTGGAGTGGCCCAGCAGGAGTCCAGACTTCAATCCAATTGAGAATCTGTGGAGGGAGCTAAAGATCAGGATGATGGCAAGAAGACCCTCCAACCTGAAAGATTTGGAGCTCATTGCTAAAAATGAATGGGCAAAAAGCTGGTCTGCAATTATAGGAAGCGTTTGATTGCTGTAATAGCCAATAAAGGCTTTTCTATTGATTATTGAGAAGGGTATGAATAATTTTGGACTTGAATCCTTTTGCTCAAATGTAAATAAAAGCTGAGAAATGTTTTTTTCCCACAGTAATGCCTCATTAATTGTCATTTTCCGTCAAAAAATTACTTGCTGGTTGAATAAAAGTAACTTTAAGTCAAAATTTGCCAGGGGTATGAATAATTATGGGCAGCACTGTATATATATATATATATATATATATATATATATATATATATATCTATATCTATATATAGATATAGATATATATATACACAGAGCAGTGCATTGATGTGAGACATAGAAGGTATAATAGGTGCAGTGTGTGCAGATATATGTGGTCAGTTATACATTATAGTCACTGTGTGTCAGGTACATGAGGTAGTGGTCACTGTAATTGTCTGAAGTATTATATATGAGTGAGCAATGAGTAAAAACAGGGTATGGGTGGGGTGCAAATGAAGAGAAAATTGGAGGACCTCCTCTTACCACTCCATCCAGTCTGTGTGTACCAATGTGGAGCTGATTGTGAACTTCTAATACTTGCTGTTAGGGGTTGAAGGACCTGTGATGATGTCATCACAGGTCCTGGCAGATGTACCTTTCAAACCTGGGAACTACACCATTTTTGGTGCAGTTCCTTTGCTAGATCCTGCAGGACCTGTGACGTTGAAGATGATGTCATTACAGGTCCTGGCAGATGCACTGTTCTAACCTGGGAACTACACTTTACACTGTGCAGTTCCCTTACAGGACCTGTATTGACATTATAAAAAGGTCCTTTAGCTTTATGAAGATAGACGGAAGCAATTAGGGGGCGGGTCTCTCCTCCACTGTGAGCCCCCCTTCCTCATGGGCCCCAATGCGGCTGTGTGGTCTGCCTATATGGTAGGTACTCCACTGACACTGGGGCTGAAATGTCCCTTAGCAGCTAAGGCACATCAGTCTTCCATTAGCATAGGAGAGACAGGCTGTGCAGAGCTGCGGGACTCTGCCTGACCTGCTCCCTCACAGCCTTGTAGAAAATAGAGCCTTTTGTGTTTATAAAGTATATATACATCCCCCCTTTTTTTTTTTTTTTATAAAATATGAAATTCTACACTATTTTATATACTCACTGACCAGCATAGCCAGCACTGTCAGTGAGCTTTCCCCCTGCACTCCTGGCATGCTGACTGATGAAGCAGCCGCCGGGAGCGATATCTATGTGAGCGGTAAGCGCGCAGTGCAGGCAGGGGGAATGTCTGGATCAACTTGCAGGATAACAGGCAGAACTGGATGGATAGAGTGGATTGTTCCCGCTTGCCCCATCCCTCTAAATTAGGTAGATTGACATCTATATTTAGTATTTGATTTGAATACATTTTTCTATCTATATATATTTTTTTAGATGAAGTATGATTGGGAACACCAGACACTAGACCATTATTGACCAACTGCACGTGGAAATGGATGCTTAATCATGGTTATTATTATTTTGTTTTATGGTTTATTGCAACATTACTAGTTGTGAATTGGTAACATGTGGCAGTTGCATATAGACAGGGGACCTCTATAAATTATTTATTGTTAAGAGTGCCTTATGGTGAATACACATTTTAGCTTTCATTATAGAGTAGCCTTACATGGCATTACACCCTAAGGGAGCATTCACACAACCGTGTTTTTCTTCCTCATCCGTTCCGCAATTTTTGCGGACAATGCACGGACCCATTCATTTCTATGGGTCTGCAAAATTTGCGGACTGCCTTTCATTGTCATCCGTGTGCTCTCCGTTCCATGTGTCTGTTCCTTTTATTTTAGAACATGTCCTATACTTGGCAGCAAATTACGGTCCGGAGCCCCAGAGAAAGTCAATGGGTCCAAAAAAAACGGATAGCACATGGAAATGCATCCGTATGTCATCCATTTTTTGCGGACCCCTGGACTGAAAACATTCTAGGAAACCCCATTTCAGTTTTTTGCGGACCGTGAAAAACGGATGACACATGGAAGCACCACGTGTTGTACGGACTTACGCAACGGAAACAGAAAGATAACTGAAGACATATGGAATACACGGATCCGTGATTTGCGCACCGCAAAACCAACACAGTCATGTGAATACTCCCAAATAAAGGGGGACTTTTTCTGTTTGGAGATGTCTGATATCTGATGTCTGTAGGTGTCATTCTAGCGGTTTCAATTTTATTAGTAATACCTCCTGGCAGAGGACATGCTTCACAGTGACTCTGACCTTAGGTATGTTTTCTATGTTATGATTCCAAGTTTGATATGTGTAATACTATCTTTGCATGACCTCTTCAAGTATTCTGATGAATTCAAACTGATCCATGATCCCTGATATGCGATAAATAGGCCCAACACCTTAGTATGAGAAACATCCCTATATCACGATGCTTGCGCCACCATGCTTCACTGTCTCTTCACAATGTACTGTGGCTTGAATTCAGTGTTTGGGGGTCATCTGACCAACTGTCTCCGGCCACTAGACCCAATAAGAACTGTCTTATTTTCATCAGTCCACAAAATGTCTCTTTAGGCCGGTCAATGTGCTCTTTGACAAATTGTAACCTTTTCAGCACATGTCTTTTTTTCAACAGTGGGACTTTGTGGGGGCTTCTTGCAGATAGCTTGGCTTCACATAGGCATCTTCTAATTGTAACAGTACTCATAGGTAACTTTAGACCTTCTTTGATCTTCCTGGAGCTGATTGTTGGCTGAGTCCTTGCCTTTTTGGCTATTCTTCTATCCATTTGAATGGCAGTTTTTCGCTTTCTTCCATGTCTTTCAGGTTTTGTTTGCCATTTTAAAGCATTTGCAATCATTTTAGCTGAGCAGCCTATAATTTTCTGCACTTCCTTATATGTTTACCCTCTCCACTGAACTTTTTAATCAAGGTACGCTGTTCTTCTAAACAATGTCTGGATCGACCCACCTTCCTCAGAATTTCAGAGAGAAATGCACTGTAACCAGCATGTACAACATTTGTTGCCTTCCTTTTCTTAAAAAATGGCAATAATTGACACCTGTTTTTCAAACAATGAATGACCTGACTCATTGAACATGCCCCTTTTAATAAGTGACTGAATTACAAACAATCAGCAGAATGCATGGCATGACTTTTGGGTCTGTTGGATTTCTATTACTCTACTACACCTGCTAGTAAATTATTTGTCATGTAGAAATATCATTTATACCAAAAATAGTGATTGATCAGGTTAGTGATGTCTGACTGCTATTATTTTGAACACAACTGTATGCAATAATACTCTGTAGTGTGAGTAAGCACATAGACATTCTGTCATGGGTTAACATTGGTGTGGTTGGGGTTCATTACAACCGATAAATGGCACAAATAATATCCACATACACAGGGCAAAGACAAGAGCCTCCACATTACTTTTTTAACAATAGCATATTGTTTCTATAGCTTACTTTCCAACTCTCCTGGAACATTTAGAAGGTTTCCATAAAAAAATTATGGAGGTCATGGCAAATTTCCTGGGTAATGGGAAAACTCCCTGGCACCTCCAGTAAGACTGTCTGTAGCTGAGTGCAAGACATAGGTCTAGTATCCAATCACACAGTGATGAAGCAGTGTAAAGGGGGGGTCATTTGGTAAAAGGGGCATGCATTCTAAAAAGGACATGTCTAGCCCTGAATAAATCATGCCATCTCGATCTGCCAGAGGCTCATCCAACAAAGCTGGCAAATATGCTATATAGGCAGAAAAAAAAAATTAAAAAAACTTTGCTGGAATAATTCTTACAGTACTATAGTATCCTAACCCCTCCTCACCACTCTCTTCATCAAAGCATCTCTTAATCATCCATAGCTCCCAAAACAAGGGAAACTTTCTTTCTTTTGTGTCATTACTACAATACGTAGATTGAAGTGCGTTCTCCATGCAGGTAATCCTCAAAATGCTTGAAGCATGCACAAGCACTCAGAGGACATGATTGCTCTTCTTGATGTCATCTGTGGCCAGTGGAGCTACAGATACTGTCTTAGGTGGGTGCATGTAGGACCAACCAACCAGGGGTAGACTGGAAACTTAAAGTAGCCCTGGATAAAATACTAAAAGTGGCCCCGTTTTGTAGTTGGGTCCAAGTTGATGGAAGCCAGGGCCATCAATACCATATTGTGGCACATTATACCACTTCAACAGAGCCAAATACCACTGTCAATGACAAGATACTGCCAGTAGCACAAAATACAGCCCCAAAAACTTCCATTGGCTGGTCATGAGGAGGGCTCAGGTGGCCCCCTGGGCATCGGCCCACCGGGAAATTTCCCTGTAAGGTCTATGGACAATCCGCCCCTGCAACACACACTGTGTTCCTGTTAAAAAAATGTGTGCACTCCTGTTCAGTTCTGTAAGCCTGAATGGGGATATACTGGAGCATGTCTATTCATGTAGTCACCAGGAGTGAAAAACAACTTGGTGGCATTTTTGCATTAATTATAGTAATAATGATAACATCTCTATTTATATGCATTGAGATGTATATATAGTACACAGCTCAAATTCAGACACCTAGAGCATTGGGCTGTCATACGGATTACTGAACACATGCTATAGAAGCCATGTATTCATGGAAACAAATTCTAATTAAATGGAATTTATAATTAGAGCAATTTATGAACACGAACATGGCTTCCTAGGGGCAAATGGATGGAACGTTGTTGGCACAGATAAAATGTATGCGCTGCAGTATATACAGAAAGTAAAGTGGATTTATCTGCCAAATAAATATACATTGCTGTAGATTCCTTATAGTTTGTCTTTGGGTATCTCATTATAATTACATCTAGTCAATTATAGATACCTCTGGCTTAAATGAATAATATATATTTTCCTCTTTTTTAGTCATGTTTGATCATATGTAATGTGATAAAACAGAAATGACATGCTTATAAATGGAGCAGTGGTTATATACGACCTTTAGGCAATGGAATAACTGTATACAAAAGTAAAATGGCGCATTGCTGTATACAAAACATTGACTCGTTAACTAAGATTTTTCAAAGACTTATTTCAGTTACTAGAAAGGCTAGAATCACATTTCCATTTTTCTGTGATACCATAGGAACAAAAAAAATAATACACAAATTGTACCTCACAGCTAGGGTTGCGCAAACCCGAACTGTAAAGTTTCGGGTTCGCGTTCGGTGTTTGGCGATTTCTTGGCGCTTTTTGAAAGGCTGCAGTGCAGCCAATCAACAAGCGTTTAACTGTGTGCCCTTAGAAGCCATCACAGCCATGCTTACTAATGTCATGGCTGTGATTGGCTAGAGCAGCATGTGACCCAGCCTCTATATAAGCAGGAGTCACGGACGGTGTACAGGAAACAAGACAATGCAACATGCATATATGACTCACTGGATCCAAAGCTAAGGAACCAAAAGGGAGACCCCTGCACAAGACCTGGCACTTTCCCTGGCTGCTCAGCCTATGCAAAAATCCCAAAGGTGGATGGTTGCATATCCACGTACCTCGACTATATAACACCTGAACACCCTACAATAGTGAGGGGACACGATCACCGGCTCCCTACACCAGACACGGAGGGAGTCAGGGTCACCTGGGATCCAGCAAACAGAAAATAACAGATAAATGTACAGCACTTAACTTAGTAGCAGACTGGGAAATAGGATCATCATGCACACACACTCCAGGAAGAAGTATAAGCCGCCCAGTAATGCATTATGGGGAGGAATTTAAAGGGAAGCAATCAGTCCAACTACATGACAGCTGAGAGAGGCTAATGAGATGAGGAACTGAACACCACAACAAAGAAAACTCAAGGAGGAGGTTCTGAAAGGCTTCTGTCAGAGCTTCTCAGCTGTCTGGTTGTGACAGTACCCCTCCCTCTACAAGTGGACTCCGGACACTCAGAGCCCACCTTCTCAGGATGGGACCTATGGAAAGCCCTGATGAGACGAGAGGCCTTAATGTCCGTCACTGGGACCCACATCCTCTCCTCAGGACCATAACCTTCCCAATGAACAAGGTACTGAAGAGAACCGCGGACAAGACGAGAAGCCACAATCCTAGAGACCTGAAATTCAAGATTCCCATCAACCATAATCGGAGGAGGAGGCAAAGGCGAGGGTACAATGGGTTGAACATAAGGTTTCAATAAGGACTTATGAAAAACATTATGGATCTTCCAAGTCTGAGGAAGATCAAAACGGTAGGCAACAGGATTGATGACAGACAGAATTTTGTAAGGCCCAATAAACCTAGGACCCAACTTCCAGGAGGGAACCTTCAATTTGATATTCTTGGTAGACAACCACACCAGATCACCAACATTCAGGTCCGGACCAAGCACACGTCTCTTATCTGCCACACGCTTATATCTTTCACTCATGCTCTTTAGATTATCCTGAATCTTTTGCCAAAAAGATGACAAAGACGAGGAGAATCTGTCCTCATCAGGTAAACCAGAAGACCCCTCTCCCGAGAAAGTCCCAAACTGCGGATGAAACCCATATGCACCAAAAAATGGTGACTTATCAGAGGACTCCTGACGACGGTTATTTAAAGCAAACTCAGCAAGGGACAAAAAAGAACACCAATCCTCCTGATTCTCCGCCACAAAACAGCGCAGATATGTCTCCAGATTCTGATTGACGCGCTCCGCCTGGCCATTCGACTGCGGGTGGAAAGCATAAGAAAATGACAACCGAACCCCCAAGCGAGAACAGAAAGCCTTCCAGTATCTGGAAACAAACTGTGTGCCCCTATCAGAGACTATGTCTGAAGGAATACCGTGCAATTTGACAATGTGATCAATAAATGCCTGCGCCAGCGTCTTAGCATTGGGCAAACCAGGAAAAGGGATGAAATGCACCATTTTGCTAAAACGGTCCACCACCACCAGAATCACAGTCTTCCCCAAGGAACGAGGCAGGTCCGTTATGAAGTCCATGGACAGATGTGTCCAAGGACGGGAAGGAATGGGTAAGGGAAGTAGAGGACCTGATGGCCGTGAATGAGGGACTTTGGCACGAGCGCAAGTCTTGCAGGCTGCCACAAAACCCTCAACTGACTTACGAAGCGCAGGCCACCAGAATCTCCGAGCGATGAGATCCAGTGTGGCTGTTGCCCCCGGGTGCCCAGCAAGGACCGTATCGTGGTGTTTCTTAAAAATCTTCTGTCTTAAAGCGAGAGGCACAAACAACCTCCCAGGAGGACAAAGATCAGGAGCCTCTGACTGGGCTGCCTGCACCTCTGCCTCCAATTCAGAAAAAAGTGCAGAGACCACCACACCTTCAGCCAAAATGGGACCCGGGTCTTCAAAATTCCCACCTCCCAGAAAACAACGTGACAGGGCATCTGCCTTCACATTCTTAACTCCAGGGCGGAACGTGACAACAAAATTAAACCTAGAAAAGAACAAAGACCATCTGGCCTGTCTCGGGTTCAGACGCTTGGCTGACTCCAAGTAGGCCAGATTTTTATGGTCAGTAAATAGGGTGTCTGGCTCCCTCTAGCCAATGGCGCCATTCCTCAAAAGCCAACTTGATGGCCAACAATTTCCTATCTCCCACATCGTAATTTCTCTCTGCGGAGGAGAGTTTTTTCGAGAAAAAGGCACACGGTCGCCATTTGGCAGGAGAGGAACCCTGAGACAAGACCGCCCCCACACCCACCTCAGAAGCATCAACCTCAACTATGAAGGGTAAAGAAATATCAGGTTGCACCAAGATGGGACCGGAAGCAAAACTCTCCTTGTACTGTCTTCTTTCATAGTTTGTTAATGTGAGTGCTCATGTGTGTGCCTTCAGCACCATCTAGTGACCTTTAGCTGTAAGTGCATCTTCTGCCTTGCTAAGTTATGCATATTCATTAGGTCACCTGACTTCCTGCTCACAGTGCTTTCTGGGAAAGAGACAGGCTCCTGCTTCCTTTTCTCCTCACCTCATGGAAGGAGCAGCTGCACATTGTGTGTCTCTTACTAAAGCATCGTCGGTAAGGGATTTATTTATGTTTTTGTATTGGTTTTGTGTACATTGTGCTGTATACTCAGTTATTGTATGTTCATTTTCCTATAGTTTACCTTATCTACTGCCGGTTAATAAAAACCACAGACTACAGAAACAAGTCTCATATTATTAACTAGTAGAATGGTGATATCTGCCTGTTGAACTGCATACAGACCCCGGGGGTACATGTTGCGAGAACAGGACAGTAAACGACGACTTCTAGCAAGAGAAGCACACCTGACTACACAGAAGTCTGTTACGGTCCACGCAATATCTGCAAACGGACACCACAGCGACTTCTATACAGTCCAGTGCTGCAAGGGGATAGCCGCTTCAAGCAATGTAGACACATTTGATTGCATACTGTGACCGCTCTCTAAGCACAGCGAACGGCATTCCACCGCACAGTAGTCTCCACGCGGTTAAGTGTCTTCATCAACACCATGTCGCGTAGCACAGTATCAAGCTACAAGACAAGATCAGGGAAGGATGGTTCCACTAAGTCGTCTTCTGTTAGCAATGCGGCTGCCATTGCCCGCGCAAAGGCAGAAGCCGCGAAGGTCAAAGCAGCCTTCGCCGAACAAGAAATGAAGATGAAAGAAGAAAAGGCACAGCTGGAAATGAAGATGAAAGAAGAAAAGGCACAGCTGGAAATGAAGATGAAAGAAGAAAAGGCAAAGCTAAAGGCTGAGAAAGCAAAGCAACAGGCTTCAATAGACATGCAAAAGGTCCTCTTAGATGCAAAGCTAGAGAAACTCGCCGTAGAGAAAGAAACGGCAGCCGCCATAGCTGAAGCAGAGTTCTTGGAGGCAATGGAATACCCAAAAACCGGAAGTCACCGCAGCGTGCTTAGCCCAGAGCTCGGCCAGCAAGATCCTGTACAACGCACTTCAGAGTACGTCCGTCAACACTCCAGACCAAGCAGCAATGCTGATCCATTCCCAGGAACCGAAGATGTCACCTATGCCACAGAAGAATCATACCGTCCAAAAGAAAGTCAAACAAGAGAACCCAGAGCCACGTGACAAAACTCCAGCTAACTTCCCTGCACACCAAGGAAGCCAGCTTCCAGTCCAGCCTGCAGAGCCACCGCATCCCATAAGACGGTATGACACGGGCTGGCCTAAGTCAGAGACTCCATACAGGTATGATCGCACACCACACTCTCACTGTGACTTTCCACCTCCAACCAACCTTAGTAGTAACCAGAGCACAATAGACTTTGCCAGGTTCTTTACTAAACGAGAGCTTGTTACAAAGGGACTGTCGAAGTTCAGCGATCGCCCTGAAAACTATAGAGCATGGCGGGCCTCCTTTTATAACATTACAAAAGACTTGGGTCTGTCATACAGTGAGGAGATAGACTTCCTTGTAGATCGGCTTAGAAAAGACTCTGTAGAACATGCCAAGAGAATCAGGGATATTAATATAAACTACCCAGAGATTGGCCTAAAAATGATCTGGGATAGACTTGATGAATGTTATGGTTCTGCAGAGGTCATAGAGGATGCGTTGTTTAAAAGAATTGACGAATTCCCTAAAATCTCTAGCAAAGGGTTCCAGAAACTTAGGGATTTAAGTGATCTACTGATGGAATTACAGGTTGCCAAAGCCGAAGGGGATTTACCGGGGCTTGCTTTCCTCGACACTGCCAGAGGTGTCAAACCTATTGTATTAAAGCTTCCCCACAACCTGCAGGAGAAATGGGTCTCCCACGGGTCAAGGTACAAACATACCTACAATGTGCCATTCCCTCCCTTCAGTGTGTTTGTTGACTTTGTAAGGCTAGAAGCTAATATTCGTAATGACCCTAGCTTTGATCTATCACAGTCTAGTGCCACTCCCTATGACCACAGACCACACAAAGGATCAGTGGCAGTGCACAAAACTAACATTTCACCTGCAGATTCTTACAGGCATTACGGCTCCGCCAGCCGCGAAACAGTCAAAGATCCTGGTAAGCAGTGCCCTCTACACAAGAAGCCTCACCCTCTTCTGAAGTGCAGAGCCTTTAGAGAAATGTCCATAGGAGATCGCAAAGCCTTCCTCAAGGAGAACCGCATTTGCTACAAGTGCTGCTCATCTACATCACATATTGCCAAAGACTGTCAGGTTAGTGTAAAATGCACAGAATGCAACAACTCCGATCACAACACGGCCCTACATCCTGGGCCTTCCCCATGGACCTCATCACAAAGTAACAGTGCTAGAGAGCATGGCGGGGAGGAAAGTACCTCTGAAGCTAACCCACCAGCAGTTACTTCACAATGCACTGAAGTCTGTAAAGGACTCATAGGCGGCAGGTCCTGCTCAAAAATCTGCCTAACAAAAGTATACCCAAAGGGCTGCAGAGACAAAGCCATCAATGTTTACGCCATCCTAGATGACCAAAGTAATGCGTCCCTAGCCAAATCTACTGTCTTTGACATTTTCAGCATCAAAGGGCCCAACACTCCTTATTCCCTAAAGACCTGTGCAGGTACTGTAGAAACAGCGGGGAGGAGAGCTAGTGGCTATCTAATCGAATCCATAGATGGTAAAACGTGTCTTTCCTTACCAACTATTACTGAATGTAACCAAATTCCTGATAATAGACACGAGATCCCTACACCAGAGGTAGCCATGCATCACCCCCATTTACAGCCTATAGCCCATCTCTTACCAAAACTTGATCCTAACGCTCAGATAATCCTACTCCTAGGGAGAGATATATTACAAGTAGAGTTGAGCGAACACCTGGATGTTCGGGTTCGAGAAGTTCGGCCGAACATCCCGGAAATGTTCGGGTTCGGGATCCGAACCCGATCCGAACTTCGTCCCGAACCCGAACCCCATTGAAGTCAATGGGGACCCGAACTTTTCGGCACTAAAACGGCTGTAAAACAGCCCAGGAAAGGGCTAGAGGGCTGCAAAAGGCAGCAACATGTAGGTAAATCCCCTGCAAACAAATGTGGATAGGGAAATTAATTAAAATAAAAATTAAATAAATAAAAATTAACCAAAATCAATTGGAGAGAGGTTCCATAGCAGAGAATCTGGCTTCCCGTCACCCACCACTGGAACAGTCCATTCTCAGATATTTAGGCCCCGGCACCCAGGCAGAGGAGAGAGGTCCCGTAACAGAGAATCTGTCTTCATGTCAGCAGAGAATTAGTCTGCATGTCATAGCAGAGAATGAGGCTTCACGTCAGCCACCACTGCAACAGTCCATTGGCATATATTTAGGCCTAGCACACAGGCAGAGGAGAGAGGTCCCGTAACAGAGAATCTGGCTTCATGTCAGCAGAGAATCAGTCTGCATGTCATAGCAGAGAATGAGGCTTCACGTCAGCCACCACTGCAACAGTCCATTGGCATATATTTAGGCCCAGCACACACACAGGCAGAGGAGAGAGGTCCCGTAACAGAGAATCTGTCTTCATGTCAGCAGAGAATTAGTCTGCATGTCATAGCAGAGAATGAGGCTTCACGTCACCCACCACTGCAACAGTCCATTGGCATATATTTAGGCCTAGCACACAGGCAGAGCAGAGAGGTCCCGTAACAGACAATCTGGCTTCATGACAGCAGAGAATCAGTCTGCATGTCATAGCAGAGAATGAGGCTTCACGTCACCCACCACTGCAACAGTCCATTGGCATATATTTAGGCCTAGCACACAGGCAGAGGAGAGAGGTCCCGTAACAGAGAATCTGTCTTCATGTCAGCAGAGAATCAGTCTGCATGTCATAGCAGAGAATGAGGCTTCACGTCAGCCACCACTGCAACAGTCCATTGGCATATATTTAGGCCCAGCACCCAGGCAGAGGAGGGAGGTCCCGTAACAGAGAATCTGTCTTCATGTCAGCAGAGAATTAGTCTGCATGTCATAGCAGAGAATGAGGCTTCACGTCAGCCACCACTGCAACAGTCCATTGGCATATATTTAGGCCCAGCACACACACAGGCAGAGGAGAGAGGTCCCGTAACAGAGAATCTGGCTTCATGTCAGCAGAGAATCAGTCTGCATGTCATAGCAGAGAATGAGGCTTCACGTCAGCCACCACTGCAACAGTCCATTGGCATATATTTAGGCCCAGCACACACACAGGCAGAGGAGAGAGGTCCCGTAACAGAGAATCTGGCTTCATGTCAGCAGAGAATCAGTCTGCATGTCATAGCAGAGAATGAGGCTTCACGTCAGCCACCACTGCAACAGTCCATTGGCATATATTTAGGCCCAGCACCCAGGCAGAGGAGGGAGGTCCCGTAACAGAGAATCTGTCTTCATGTCAGCAGAGAATTAGTCTGCATGTCATAGCAGAGAATGAGGCTTCACGTCAGCCACCACTGCAACAGTCCATTGGCATATATTTAGGCCCAGCACACACACAGGCAGAGGAGAGAGGTCCCGTAACAGAGAATCTGGCTTCATGTCAGCAGAGAATCAGTCTGCATGTCATAGCAGAGAATGAGGCTTCACGTCAGCCACCACTGCAACAGTCCATTGGCATATATTTAGGCCCAGCACACACACAGGCAGAGGAGAGAGGTCCCGTAACAGAGAATCTGGCTTCATGTCAGCAGAGAATCAGTCTGCATGTCATAGCAGAGAATGAGGCTTCACGTCAGCCACCACTGCAACAGTCCATTGGCATATATTTAGGCCCAGCACACACACAGGCAGAGGAGAGAGGTCCCGTAACAGAGAATCTGGCTTCATGTCAGCAGAGAATCAGTCTGCATGTCATAGCAGAGAATGAGGCTTCACGTCAGCCACCACTGCAACAGTCCATTGGCATATATTTAGGCCCAGCACACACACAGGCAGAGGAGAGAGGTCCCGTAACAGAGAATCTGTCTTCATGTCAGCAGAGAATTAGTCTGCATGTCATAGCAGAGAATGAGGCTTCACGTCACCCACCACTGCAACAGTCCATTGGCATATATTTAGGCCTAGCACACAGGCAGAGCAGAGAGGTCCCGTAACAGACAATCTGGCTTCATGACAGCAGAGAATCAGTCTGCATGTCATAGCAGAGAATGAGGCTTCACGTCACCCACCACTGCAACAGTCCATTGGCATATATTTAGGCCTAGCACACAGGCAGAGCAGAGAGGTCCCGTAACAGACAATCTGGCTTCATGTCAGCAGAGAATCAGTCTGCATGTCATAGCAGAGAATGAGGCTTCACGTCACCCACCACTGCAACAGTCCATTGGCATATATTTAGGCCTAGCACACAGGCAGAGCAGAGAGGTCCCGTAACAGACAATCTGGCTTCATGACAGCAGAGAATCAGTCTGCATGTCATAGCAGAGAATGAGGCTTCACGTCACCCACCACTGCAACAGTCCATTGGCATATATTTAGGCCTAGCACACAGGCAGAGCAGAGAGGTCCCGTAACAGACAATCTGGCTTCATGTCAGCAGAGAATCAGTCTGCATGTCATAGCAGAGAATGAGGCTTCACGTCACCCACCACTGCAACAGTCCATTGGCATATATTTAGGCCTAGCACACAGGCAGAGCAGAGAGGTCCCGTAACAGACGATCTGGCTTCATGTCAGCAGAGAATCAGTCTGCATGTCATAGCAGAGAATCAGGCTTCACGTCAGCCACCACTGCAACAGTCCATTGTCATAAATTTAGGCCCAGCACCCAGGCAGAGGAGAGAGGTCCCGTAACAGACAATCTGGCTTCATGTCAGCAGAGAATTAGTCTGCATGTCATAGCAGAGAATCAGGCTTCATGTCAGCCACCACTGCAACAGTCCATTGGCATATATTTAGGCCTAGCACACAGGCAGAGGAGAGGTTCATTCAACTTTCGGTAGCATCGCAATATAATGGTAAAATGAAAATAAAAATAGGATTGAATGAGGAAGTGCCCTGGAGTCCAATAATATATGGTTATGGGGAGGTAGTTAATGTCTAATCTGGACAAGGGACGGACAGGTCCTGTGGGATCCATGCCTGGTTCATTTTTATGAACGTCAGCTTGTCCACATTGGCTGTAGACAGGCGGCTGCGTTTGTCTGTAATGACGCCCCCTGCCGTGCTGAATACACGTTCAGACAAAACGCTGGCTGCCGGGCAGGCCAGCACCTCCAAGGCATAAAAGGCTAGCTCTGGCCACGTGGACAATTTAGAGACCCAGAAGTTGAATGGGGCCGAACCATCAGTCAGTACGTGGAGGGGTGTGCACACGTACTGTTCCACCATGTTAGTGAAATGTTGCCTCCTGCTAACACGTTGCGTATCAGGTGGTGGTGCAGTTAGCTGTGGTGTGTTGACAAAAGTTTTCCACATCTCTGCCATGCTAACCCTGCCCTCAGAGGAGCTGGCCGTGACACAGCTGCCTTGGCGACCTCTTGCTCCTCCTCTGCCTTGGCCTTGGGCTTCCACTTGTTCCCCTGTGACATTTGGGAATGCTCTCAGTAGCGCGTCTACCAACGTGCGCTTGTACTCGCGCATCTTCCTATCACGCTCCAGTGCAGGAAGTAAGGTGGGCACATTGTCTTTGTAGCGTGGATCCAGCAGGGTGGCAACCCAGTAGTCCGCACAGGTTAAAATGTGGGCAACTCTGCTGTCGTTGCGCAGGCACTGCAGCATGTAGTCGCTCATGTGTGCCAGGCTGCCCAGGGGTAAGGACAAGCTGTCCTCTGTGGGAGGCGTATCGTCATCGTCCTGCCTTTCCCCCCAGCCACGCACCAGTGATGGACCCGAGCTGCGTTGGGTGCCACCCCGCTGTGACCATGCTTCATCCTCATCCTCCTCCACCTCCTCCTCATCCTCGTCCTCCTCGTCCTCCAGTAGTGGGCCCTGGCTGGCCACATTTGTACCTGGCCTCTGCTGTTGCCAAAAACCTCCCTCTGAGTCACTTCGAAGAGACTGGCCTGAAAGTGCTAAAAATGACCCCTCTTCCTCATCCTCCTCCTCCTCCTCCTGGGCCACCTCCTGTTCCATCATCGCCCTAAGTGTTTTCTCAAGGAGACATAGAAGTGGTATTGTAACGCTGATAACGGTGTCATCGCCACTGGCCATGTTGGTGGAGTACTCGAAACAGCGCAACAGGGCACACAGGTCTCGCATGGAGGCCCAGTCATTGGTGGTGAAGTGGTGCTGTTCTGTAGTGCGACTGACCCGTGCGTGCTGCAGCTGAAACTCCACTATGGCCTGCTGCTGCTCGCACAGTCTGTCCAGCATGTGCAAGGTGGAGTTCCACCTGGTGGGCACGTCGCATATGAGGCGGTGAGCGGGAAGGCCGAAGTTACGCTGTAGCGCAGACAGGCGAGCAGCGGCAGGATGTGAACGCCGGAAGCGCGAACAGACGGCCCGCACTTTATGCAGCAGCTCTGACATGTCGGGGTAGTTGTGAATGAACTTCTGCACCACCAAATTCAGCACATGCGCCAAGCAAGGGATGTGCGTCAAATTGGCTAGTCCCAGAGCTGCAACGAGATTTCGCCCATTATCACACACCACCAGGCCGGGCTTGAGGCTCACCGGCAGCAACCACTCGTCGGTCTGTTGTTCAATACCCCGCCACAACTCCTGTGCGGTGTGGGGCCTGTCCCCCAAACATATGAGTTTCAGAATGGCCTGCTGACGTTTACCCCGGGCTGTGCTGAAGTTGGTGGTGAAGGTGTGTGGCTGACTGGATGAGCAGGTGGAAGAAGAGGAGGAGGAAGCCGAGAAGGAGGAGGTGGCAACAGGAGGCAAAGAATGTTGCCCTGCGATCCTTGGCGGCGGCAGGACGTGCGCCAAACAGCTCTCCGCCTGGGGCCCAGCTGCCACTACATTTACCCAGTGTGCAGTTAGGGAGATATAGCGTCCCTGGCCGTGCTTACTGGTCCACGTATCTGTGGTTAGGTGGACCTTGCTACAGATGGCGTTGCGCAGTGCACACTTGATTTTATCGGATACTTGGTTGTGCAGGGAAGGCACGGCTCTCTTGGAGAAGTAGTGCCGGCTGGGAACAACATACTGTGGGACAGCAAGCGACATGAGCTGTTTGAAGCTGTCTGTGTCCACCAGCCTAAATGACAGCATTTCATAGGCCAGTAGTTTAGAAATGCTGGCATTCAGGGCCAGGGATCGAGGGTGGCTAGGTGGGAATTTACGCTTTCTATCAAA
This sequence comes from Bufo gargarizans, assembly GCF_014858855.1. Lineage (NCBI taxonomy): Eukaryota > Metazoa > Chordata > Amphibia > Anura > Bufonidae > Bufo > Bufo gargarizans. Next base: position 162,010,966 of record NC_058087.1, read on the forward strand.
TGTTTGTGAGATGGAGAGCTGAACGCTGGCGTGTGACATGGTTGAGACGCTTGGTGACGGAGGTGGTGGTGGTGGTGTTGGTGGTACATCCCCTGTTTGCTGGGCGGCAGGTGCCAACGTTCCTCCAGAGGCGGAGGAAGAGGCCGAGGCGGCAGCAGCAGAATAGGCCGAGGCGGCAGCAGCAGAAGAGGTAGCAGGGGGAGCCTGAGTGACTTCCTTGGTTTTAAGGTGTTTACTCCACTGCAGTTCATGCTTTGCATGCAGGTGCCTGGTCATGCAGGTTGTGCTCAGGTTCAGAACGTTAATGCCTCGCTTCAGGCTCTGATGGCACAGCGTGCAAACCACTCGGGTCTTGTCGTCAGCACATTGTTTGAAGAAGTGCCATGCCAGGGAACTCCTTGAAGCTGCCTTTGGGGTGCTCGGTCCCAGATGGCGGCGGTCAGTAGCAGGCGGAGTCTCTTGGCGGCGGGTGTTCTGCTTTTGCCCACTGCTCCCTCTTTTGCTACGCTGTTGGCTCGGTCTCACCACTGCCTCTTCCTCCGAACTGTGAAAGTCAGTGGCACGACCTTCATTCCATGTGGGGTCTAGGACCTCATCGTCCCCTGCATCGTCTTCCACCCAGTCTTGATCCCTGACCTCCTGTTCAGTCTGCACACTGCAGAAAGACGCAGCAGTTGGCACTAGAGTTGAGCGAACACCTGGATGTTCGGGTTCGAGAAGTTCGGCCGAACATCCCGGAAATGTTCGGGTTCGGGATCCGAACCCGATCCGAACTTCGTCCCGAACCCGAACCCCATTGAAGTCAATGGGGACCCGAACTTTTCGGCACTAAAACGGCTGTAAAACAGCCCAGGAAAGGGCTAGAGGGCTGCAAAAGGCAGCAACATGTAGGTAAATCCCCTGCAAACAAATGTGGATAGGGAAATTAATTAAAATAAAAATTAAATAAATAAAAATTAACCAAAATCAATTGGAGAGAGGTTCCATAGCAGAGAATCTGGCTTCCCGTCACCCACCACTGGAACAGTCCATTCTCAGATATTTAGGCCCCGGCACCCAGGCAGAGGAGAGAGGTCCCGTAACAGAGAATCTGTCTTCATGTCAGCAGAGAATTAGTCTGCATGTCATAGCAGAGAATGAGGCTTCACGTCAGCCACCACTGCAACAGTCCATTGGCATATATTTAGGCCTAGCACACAGGCAGAGGAGAGAGGTCCCGTAACAGAGAATCTGGCTTCATGTCAGCAGAGAATCAGTCTGCATGTCATAGCAGAGAATGAGGCTTCACGTCAGCCACCACTGCAACAGTCCATTGGCATATATTTAGGCCCAGCACACACACAGGCAGAGGAGAGAGGTCCCGTAACAGAGAATCTGGCTTCATGTCAGCAGAGAATCAGTCTGCATGTCATAGCAGAGAATGAGGCTTCACGTCAGCCACCACTGCAACAGTCCATTGGCATATATTTAGGCCCAGCACACACACAGGCAGAGGAGAGAGGTCCCGTAACAGAGAATCTGGCTTCATGTCAGCAGAGAATCAGTCTGCATGTCATAGCAGAGAATGAGGCTTCACGTCAGCCACCACTGCAACAGTCCATTGGCATATATTTAGGCCCAGCACACACACAGGCAGAGGAGAGAGGTCCCGTAACAGAGAATCTGGCTTCATGTCAGCAGAGAATCAGTCTGCATGTCATAGCAGAGAATGAGGCTTCACGTCAGCCACCACTGCAACAGTCCATTGGCATATATTTAGGCCCAGCACACACACAGGCAGAGGAGAGAGGTCCCGTAACAGAGAATCTGTCTTCATGTCAGCAGAGAATTAGTCTGCATGTCATAGCAGAGAATGAGGCTTCACGTCACCCACCACTGCAACAGTCCATTGGCATATATTTAGGCCTAGCACACAGGCAGAGCAGAGAGGTCCCGTAACAGACAATCTGGCTTCATGACAGCAGAGAATCAGTCTGCATGTCATAGCAGAGAATGAGGCTTCACGTCACCCACCACTGCAACAGTCCATTGGCATATATTTAGGCCTAGCACACAGGCAGAGCAGAGAGGTCCCGTAACAGACAATCTGGCTTCATGTCAGCAGAGAATCAGTCTGCATGTCATAGCAGAGAATGAGGCTTCACGTCACCCACCACTGCAACAGTCCATTGGCATATATTTAGGCCTAGCACACAGGCAGAGCAGAGAGGTCCCGTAACAGACAATCTGGCTTCATGACAGCAGAGAATCAGTCTGCATGTCATAGCAGAGAATGAGGCTTCACGTCACCCACCACTGCAACAGTCCATTGGCATATATTTAGGCCTAGCACACAGGCAGAGCAGAGAGGTCCCGTAACAGACAATCTGGCTTCATGTCAGCAGAGAATCAGTCTGCATGTCATAGCAGAGAATGAGGCTTCACGTCACCCACCACTGCAACAGTCCATTGGCATATATTTAGGCCTAGCACACAGGCAGAGCAGAGAGGTCCCGTAACAGACGATCTGGCTTCATGTCAGCAGAGAATCAGTCTGCATGTCATAGCAGAGAATCAGGCTTCACGTCAGCCACCACTGCAACAGTCCATTGTCATAAATTTAGGCCCAGCACCCAGGCAGAGGAGAGAGGTCCCGTAACAGACAATCTGGCTTCATGTCAGCAGAGAATTAGTCTGCATGTCATAGCAGAGAATCAGGCTTCATGTCAGCCACCACTGCAACAGTCCATTGGCATATATTTAGGCCTAGCACACAGGCAGAGGAGAGGTTCATTCAACTTTGGGTAGCATCGCAATATAATGGTAAAATGAAAATAAAAATAGGATTGAATGAGGAAGTGCCCTGGAGTCCAATAATATATGGTTATGGGGAGGTAGTTAATGTCTAATCTGGACAAGGGACGGACAGGTCCTGTGGGATCCATGCCTGGTTCATTTTTATGAACGTCAGCTTGTCCACATTGGCTGTAGACAGGCGGCTGCGTTTGTCTGTAATGACGCCCCCTGCCGTGCTGAATACACGTTCAGACAAAACGCTGGCTGCCGGGCAGGCCAGCACCTCCAAGGCATAAAAGGCTAGCTCTGGCCACGTGGACAATTTAGAGACCCAGAAGTTGAATGGGGCCGAACCATCAGTCAGTACGTGGAGGGGTGTGCACACGTACTGTTCCACCATGTTAGTGAAATGTTGCCTCCTGCTAACACGTTGCGTATCAGGTGGTGGTGCAGTTAGCTGTGGCGTGTTGACAAAAGTTTTCCACATCTCTGCCATGCTAACCCTGCCCTCAGAGGAGCTGGCCGTGACACAGCTGCCTTGGCGACCTCTTGCTCCTCCTCTGCCTTGGCCTTGGGCTTCCACTTGTTCCCCTGTGACATTTGGGAATGCTCTCAGTAGCGCGTCTACCAACGTGCGCTTGTACTCGCGCATCTTCCTATCACGCTCCAGTGCAGGAAGTAAGGTGGGCACATTGTCTTTGTAGCGTGGATCCAGCAGGGTGGCAACCCAGTAGTCCGCACAGGTTAAAATGTGGGCAACTCTGCTGTCGTTGCGCAGGCACTGCAGCATGTAGTCGCTCATGTGTGCCAGGCTGCCCAGGGGTAAGGACAAGCTGTCCTCTGTGGGAGGCGTATCGTCATCGTCCTGCCTTTCCCCCCAGCCACGCACCAGTGATGGACCCGAGCTGCGTTGGGTGCCACCCCGCTGTGACCATGCTTCATCCTCATCCTCCTCCACCTCCTCCTCATCCTCGTCCTCCTCGTCCTCCAGTAGTGGGCCCTGGCTGGCCACATTTGTACCTGGCCTCTGCTGTTGCAAAAAACCTCCCTCTGAGTCACTTCGAAGAGACTGGCCTGAAAGTGCTAAAAATGACCCCTCTTCCTCATCCTCCTCCTCCTCCTCCTGGGCCACCTCCTGTTCCATCATCGCCCTAAGTGTTTTCTCAAGGAGACATAGAAGTGGTATTGTAACGCTGATAACGGTGTCATCGCCACTGGCCATGTTGGTGGAGTACTCGAAACAGCGCAACAGGGCACACAGGTCTCGCATGGAGGCCCAGTCATTGGTGGTGAAGTGGTGCTGTTCTGTAGTGCGACTGACCCGTGCGTGCTGCAGCTGAAACTCCACTATGGCCTGCTGCTGCTCGCACAGTCTGTCCAGCATGTGCAAGGTGGAGTTCCACCTGGTGGGCACGTCGCATATGAGGCGGTGAGCAGGAAGGCCGAAGTTACGCTGTAGCGCAGACAGGCGAGCAGCGGCAGGATGTGAACGCCGGAAGCGCGAACAGACGGCCCGCACTTTATGCAGCAGCTCTGACATGTCGGGGTAGTTGTGAATGAACTTCTGCACCACCAAATTCAGCACATGCGCCAAGCAAGGGATGTGCGTCAAATTGGCTAGTCCCAGAGCTGCAACGAGATTTCGCCCATTATCACACACCACCAAGCCGGGCTTGAGGCTCACCGGCAGCAACCACTCGTCGGTCTGTTGTTCAATACCCCGCCACAACTCCTGTGCGGTGTGGGGCCTGTCCCCCAAACATATGAGTTTCAGAATGGCCTGCTGACGTTTACCCCGGGCTGTGCTGAAGTTGGTGGTGAAGGTGTGTGGCTGACTGGATGAGCAGGTGGAAGAAGAGGAGGAGGAAGCCGAGAAGGAGGAGGTGGCAACAGGAGGCAAAGAATGTTGCCCTGCGATCCTTGGCGGCGGCAGGACGTGCGCCAAACAGCTCTCCGCCTGGGGCCCAGCTGCCACTACATTTACCCAGTGTGCAGTTAGGGAGATATAGCGTCCCTGGCCGTGCTTACTGGTCCACGTATCTGTGGTTAGGTGGACCTTGCTACAGATGGCGTTGCGCAGTGCACACTTGATTTTATCGGATACTTGGTTGTGCAGGGAAGGCACGGCTCTCTTGGAGAAGTAGTGCCGGCTGGGAACAACATACTGTGGGACAGCAAGCGACATGAGCTGTTTGAAGCTGTCTGTGTCCACCAGCCTAAATGACAGCATTTCATAGGCCAGTAGTTTAGAAATGCTGGCATTCAGGGCCAGGGATCGAGGGTGGCTAGGTGGGAATTTACGCTTTCTATCAAATGTTTGTGAGATGGAGAGCTGAACGCTGGCGTGTGACATGGTTGAGACGCTTGGTGACGGAGGTGGTGGTGGTGGTGTTGGTGGTACATCCCCTGTTTGCTGGGCGGCAGGTGCCAACGTTCCTCCAGAGGCGGAGGAAGAGGCCGAGGCGGCAGCAGCAGAATAGGCCGAGGCGGCAGCAGCAGAAGAGGTAGCAGGGGGAGCCTGAGTGACTTCCTTGGTTTTAAGGTGTTTACTCCACTGCAGTTCATGCTTTGCATGCAGGTGCCTGGTCATGCAGGTTGTGCTCAGGTTCAGAACGTTAATGCCTCGCTTCAGGCTCTGATGGCACAGCGTGCAAACCACTCGGGTCTTGTCGTCAGCACATTGTTTGAAGAAGTGCCATGCCAGGGAACTCCTTGAAGCTGCCTTTGGGGTGCTCGGTCCCAGATGGCGGCGGTCAGTAGCAGGCGGAGTCTCTTGGCGGCGGGTGTTCTGCTTTTGCCCACTGCTCCCTCTTTTGCTACGCTGTTGGCTCGGTCTCACCACTGCCTCTTCCTCCGAACTGTGAAAGTCAGTGGCACGACCTTCATTCCATGTGGGGTCTAGGACCTCATCGTCCCCTGCATCGTCTTCCACCCAGTCTTGATCCCTGACCTCCTGTTCAGTCTGCACACTGCAGAAAGACGCAGCAGTTGGCACCTGTGTTTCGTCATCATCAGAGACATGCTGAGGTGGTATTCCCATGTCCTCATCATCAGGAAACATAAGTGGTTGTGCGTCAGTGCATTCTATGTCTTTCACCGCTGGGGAAGGGCTAGGTGGATGCCCTTGGGAAACCCTGCCAGCGGAGTCTTCAAACAGCATAAGAGACTGCTGCATAACTTGAGGCTGAGACAGTTTCCCTGGTATGCATGGGGGTGATGTGACAGACTGATGGGGTTGGTTTTCAGGCGCCATCTGTGCGCTTTCTGCAGAAGACTGGGTGGGAGATAATGTGAACGTGCTGGATCCACTGTCGGCCACCCAATTGACTAATGCCTGTACCTGCTCAGGCCTTACCATCCTTAGAACGGCATTGGGCCCCACCATATATCGCTGTAAATTCTGGCGGCTACTGGGACCTGAGGTAGTTGGTACACTAGGACGTGTGGATGTGGCAGAACGGCCACGTCCTCTCCCAGCACCAGAGGGTCCACTAACACCACCACGACCATGTCCACGTCCGCGTCCCTTACTAGATGTTTTTCTCATTGTTATGGTTCACCACAACAACAAATATATTATTTGGCCCAATGTATTGTATTCAAATTCAGCGGGATATAAATTTGAGGCCTAGTATTTAGGCGCTGGGTGACCGGTATGGATTTAGTGACAGAATTAGACTTGGAAATGCACAGAAGCGTGTGTGTGAAGTTATTCTGAATGACCCAATGTGCACCTTGAATATTATATATACGGCATACATATTAGGACATCGTCAGACATCATCCACAACTCCATCCTCCGTCAGGCAAAACTCCATCAGCCCTCAGACATCAGACAAAACTCCGTCCTCCGTCAGGCAAAACTCCATCAGACATCAGACAAAACTCCGTCCTCCGTCAGACAAAACTCCATCAGACCTCAGACATCAGACAAAACTCCGTCCTCCGTCACCCAAAACTCCATCAGACCTCAGACATCAGACAAAACTCCGTCCTCCGTCAGACAAAACTCCATCAGACCTCAGACATCAGACAAAACTCCGTCCTCCGTCAGACAAAACTCCATCAGACCTCAGACATCAGACAAAACTCCGTCCTCCGTCAGGCAAAACTCCATCAGACCTCAGACATCAGACAAAACTCCGTCCTCCGTCAGACAAAACTCCATCAGACCTCAGACATCAGACAAAACTCCGTCCTCCGTCAGGCAAAACTCCATCAGACCTCAGACTTCAGCTAAAACTCTGTCCTCCCTCAGACATCAGACAAAACTCCGTCCTCCCTAACTCAAAATACGCCCTACTACACACACTATTCACCTGACGGAGCTGCTAGCTGCTGGAGAGGCAAAGGACCTGTGATGACATCATGACCATGTGACGAGTCACATGTGTGGGAGGGGTCAGATGTGCACAGCAGCTGGTAGAGTGTACAGAACAGTAGCCATCAAATAGAGCTCTGTACTAGAGATGTGTGTGTAACCTGCATGTAGCAGAGCTGTGTACTGTGTTACAGAGATGTGTGTGTAACCTGCATGTAGCAGAGCTGTGTACTGTGTTATAGAGATGTATGTGTAACCTGCATGTAGCAGAGCTGTGTACTGTGTTACAGAGATGTATGTGTAACCTGAATGTAGCAGAGCTGTGTACTGTGTTATAGAGATGTATGTGTAACCTGCATGTAGCAGAGCTGTGTACTGTGTTACAGAGATGTATGTGTAACCTGAATGTAGCAGAGCTGTGTACTGTGTTACAGAGATGTATGTGTAACCTGCAGGTAGCAGATCTGTGTACTGTGTTACAGAGATGTATGTGTAACCTGCATGTAGCAGAGCTGTGTACTGTGTTACAGAGATGTATGTGTAACCTGCATGTAGCAGAGCTGTGTACTGTGTTACAGAGATGTACGTGTAACCTGCAGGTAGCAGAGCTGTGTACTGTGTAGCAGAGCTGTATGTGTAACCTGCATGTAGCAGAGCTGTGAACTGTGTAGCAGAGCTGTATGTGTAACCTGCATGTAGCAGTGCTGTGTACTGTGTATCAGAGCTGTATGTGTAACCTGCATGTAGCAGAGCTGTGTACTGTGTTACAGAGATGTATCTGCAACCTGCAGGTAGCAGAGCTGTGTACTGTGTAGCAGATCTGTATGTGTAACCTGCATGTAGCAGAGCTGTGTACTGTGTTACAGGGATGTATGTGCAACCTGCAGGTAGCAGTGTTGTGTACTGTGTAGCAGAGATGTGTACTGTGTTACAGAGATGTGTGTGTAGCCTGCATGTAGCAGAGCTGTGTACTGTGTATATAGAGCAGTGTGTGTAACAGCATGTAGCAGAGCTGTGTACTGTGTTACAGAGATGTGTGTGTAACCTGCATGTAGAAGTGCTGTGTACTGTGTAGCAGAGTAAACACCGTTGTTTGACATAAATGGCTTCAGCCGACCACTAACCACGAGCGAGAGAGAAGTGTCTGTGGTATCAATCATATTCTCTGAACAATGGTTAAAGGGGTATTCTCATCTTAATGATCACTCTTAAATCTGTTAATGATTTGACAGTGATAATTTTTCTAAATACATTTTATTACCCAATTCCCATCCTTTTTTAGAAAATAAGTCCCCTCTTACCTGATCGTTGTCTTTGGTCTCCCCTGGTTACGGCCACCTCTCCTGTCGAATCCAGCCGGGCCACGCTTGCGCAGAAGACGGAAAATTCTCTCCCGGCTGGGCCGCGCAATGTCCTGAACGCGCATGCCGCTGCGCATGCGCCATGATGACTTCTTCCTGGCCAGTATAGTACAGAGCCGCGAATGCGCACGCCGACTCGTGCGCGTTCAGGACATTGCGCGGCCCGGCCGGGAGAGAATCTTCAGTCTTCTGCGCAAGCGCGGCCCGGCCGGGAGAAGAATACAGGAAGTGAACGTCACGCTCAAGGAAGGTAAGTATGAAAAAGGGAAGATGAGAATACCCCTTTAAGAAATCATAAATTCTGCAAGTGTATGTAAACTTATCAGCACAACTGTAAGTAGCTGTGTGATATAAATCTGTGGAATATGGGAAGCACAAGAGGATGTGCACCTTAAATCCCATCTTTGTAAGGCCTCTTGCACATGGTCGCTGTGTGCCTGTAGTTGTATTGTGGACCACATACGGCGGTTCCGCAATACACAGGGCACCAGCCGTGTGCATCCCGCATCCGTGATGTCGACCCATTCACTTGAACGGAACAGAAACACGGATCGGATCCCCACAGAAGCACTACAGAGTGCTTCCGTGGTGTTTCTGGCCGTGCCTCCGCACAGCAAAAAAGTAGAACATATTCACGGACCTATTCAAGTTGAATGGGTCTGGATCTGTCCCGGCTGCTGCACGCACGTTGCCCGTGCATTGGGGACTGCAAATTGCTGTCCCCAATGCACGGAATGGACCAACAACGTTCATGTGCAAGAGGCCTAACACTTGTGATCTGTGTGAAGCGGCATATATGCATTCATGTTGCATGTATTTATTAATTAGGGTTACCAATTCTGAGTAACTTGGAGTGACAGGAGATTTACAGAATCTGATTTTTTTTTTTTGTCGTCATATTTTGAGCTCTATAACTTTTTTGTAATTATGTGTACGGCGCTGGGTGGGGGCTCATTTTTTGCGGGGCAATCTGAACTTTTCACTGATACCATTCTGGGGTGTTTAAGACTTTTTGATCGCTTTTTATTTACATTTTTGTAGCAAATGAAGCGACCAAAACGGCGAATCGGACATTTGGACTCTTTTTTTTCTTCTGTTTTGCCGTTTGCCGTATGGGGAATATATTTTTATACAATGGGTGTTTTTACACATTGCGACACCCATGATGTGTATTTTTTTATTATTTTTTATTTTCATTTTGGGAAAAGGGGGGTGATCTTAATTTTTTTGTTTTATTTTACACTTTTTTATAGTTCCCAGGTTACACACACATCTCTGTTACACAGTAAAAAGCTCTGCTACATGCGGTTACACACACATCTCTGTAACACAGTACACAGCACTGCTACATGCAGGTTGCACATACATCCCTGTAACACAGTACACAGCCTGCTACATGCAGGTTACACATACAGCTCCGCTACACAGGACACAGCTCTGATACATGCAGATTACACATACAGCTCTGCTACACAGTACACAGCTCTGCTACATTCAGGTTACAAATACAGCTCTGCTACACAGTACACAGCACTGCTACATGCAGGTTACACATACAGCTCTGCTACACAGTACACAGCTCTGCTACATGCAGGTTACACATACAGCTCTGCTACACAGTACACAGCTCTGCTACATGCAGATTACACATACAGCACTGCTACACAGTACACAGCTCTGCTACATGCAGGTTACACATACAGCTCTGCTTCACAGTACACAGCTCTGCTACATGCAGGTTACACATACAGATCTGCTACACAGTACACAGCTCTGCTACCTGCAGGTTACACATACATCTCTGTAACACAGTACACAGCTCTGCTACATGCAGGTTACACATACAGCTCTGCTACACAGTACACAGCACTGCTACATGCAGGTTACACATACAGCTCTGCTACACAGTACACAGCACTGCTACATGCAGGTTACACATACAGCACTGCTACACAGTACACAGCTCTGCTACATGCAGGTTACACATACAGCTCTGCTACACAGTACACAGCTCTGCTACATGCAGGTTACACATACAGATCTGCTACACAGTACACAGCTCTGCTACCTGCAGGTTACACATACAGATCTGCTACACAGTACACAGCTCTGCTACCTGCAGGTTACACATACATCTCTGTAACACAGTACACAGCTCTGCTACATGCAGGTTACACATACAGATCTACTACACAGTACACAGCTCTGCTACCTGCAGGTTACACATACAGATCTGCTACACAGTACACAGCTCTGCTACCTGCAGGTTATACATACAGATCTGCTACCTGCAGGTTACACATACATCTCTATAACACAGTACACCACTCTGCTACATGCAGGTTACACATACATCTCTGTAACACAGTACACAGCTCTGCTACCTGCAGGTTACACATACATCTCTGTAACACAGTACACAGCTCTGCTACATGCAGGTTACACATACAGATCTACTACACAGTACACAGCTCTGCTACCTGCAGGTTACACATACAGA